>NW_005054308.1:10408189-10411182 GCF_000277835.1 Geospiza fortis | reverse complement strand
GCCACCCGGCATCTTTGTGCTCAGCCCCACAAACACACCCCCACAGACACACAGCCCCCAAAACACACAGCCCCCAAAACACACCCCTGTGTTGCAGGGATCTGAGTGCTCAGCCCCAAAACACAAACACAGCCCCTGTGCTGCAGGGATCTGTGTGCTCAGCCCCACAAACACAGCCCCTTCCTGGGGGGAACAGGGCGGGGGAAAGGAAATGGTTCCAGGCATCCAGCTGCTCCCCAGAGCTATGGTGAGCTAAAGAGAGCCCGGGGGGCTCACACTGCTCCCAGAGGTCTTGTAAAGCCCCCCAAGGGTCATGTAGGGGGTTCCCAGCACAGCCAACACCTCCAAAAGTGACCTTGGCTGTTGGGGAGCATCTTCTCCACCCAGTGCCACCTCCAGGGATGGGCACTCCAGGGATGGGCTCTCCAAACCTCCCTGGGCAGTTCCAGTGCCTGAGCACCCTTTCCATGGGGAAATCCCTGCTGATGTCCAACCTGAGCCTGCCCTGGCACCACCTCAGGCCATTTCCTATTGTCCCATGTCACCTGTTCCCTGGCAGAAGAGCCTGACTCCCACCTGGCCGCACCCTTGTCACAGACATCTTTTATGAAAAATCCTATCCTTAGGATTTTTCCTCCTGAGAAGCTGAGAGGCCTCAGGAACAAAATGTAAACATTGATTATCTGCTGCTGTGGGATGTAACAGGTGCATCTTTGATTAGCCCATGTTAGATGTTTCTAATTAATGGCCAATCACAGCCCAGCTGGCTCAGACAGAGAGCCCAAGCCACAAGCCTTTGTTATCATTCTTTCTTTCACTATTCTTAGCCAGCCTTCTGATGAAATCCTTTCTTCTATTCTTTTAGTATAGTTTTAATATAATATATATCATAAAATAATAAATCAGCCTTCTGAAACATGGACTCAGATCCTTGTCTCTTCCCTCATCCTGGGACCCCTGTGAACACTGTCACACACCCTCCTGTCAGCTGGCAGGGGTGAAGCCACCCCTGAGCCTCCTCTTCTCCAGGATGAAGGCTGCTGGCACCAACAGCACCTGCTGACCTGCAGAGCTGCCCCATGGCACCCACTCTGCCCCCACAGAGTGCCCAGCACAGCAGCTGGGCCAGGGCTTTTCATAACCAGAGAGCTCCAGCGCCTCTCTGAGCCTGCAGCAGGAGGGAACAGCAGTTCCTACAGCCCAGGGAGAGGATAAACATTTCACAGCAGCCACCAGGACACGGACAGACAGCACAGCCCCGCTGCAGACACAACCCCAGCCTTTGGCCGGATCAAGGGGCAGCTCAGCTGCCACCACACCCTTGCAAAGCCATTTCTCATCTCTCTAGATGCCTCTCAGAGACCCTGGCTGCAGGGGAGGAGGAAATTGAGATGTCCAGGACTGGAGATTTGGTAGAAAGCCAGGTTGGAACAGCCCAGAGCAGCTGGTGCCACTTGTGACATGGTGATATTTTATCTGCACTTATGTCATGGTGGGAAGGGCAAAACAATGGGGAGTTAGCACTTCTTCTGCAAGGGTTAAACTGGGGGCCTGGATGGAAACTGGCTCGTGCGGAAATCCCTGCTGGGCAGCAAGAAGGGGAAAGGCAGCAAGAAGGCAGCCAGAGGGGCTGATGGCCGGGGCAAGCATTGGGACGGGTTTCAGGCTCTCCACTGCCTGGATCCTTCATCCACCAACATCAAACACGGCTCTGCAGCCTCACCTGCACCAGCTGCTCCTCCCCTTCCATGAGAACAAAGTCTCAAGGCTGGGAGTGCTGAGGCCCCACGTGCAGCACCTGCCCGTGGAAAAGTGTCCCAGATTGCTGTGGGAGAGGAGAAATCCATCTGCATGGAGCAGTTTGTTGGGAATGGAGACATCCCAGAAAACAGCCCTTAGAAACAGAACCCTCTCCCTGAATGACCCTGGCCGGACACGAGCGCCTGGCTCCAGGTGAGGGAGAAACATTTCATCCAGTCTCAGAACCACTGAATATTCCTCCAGAAGAACATCACAAAGAAAAAGCTGTCAGCTTTGGAAATACCAACTATTTCCACTTTGAATTTATGGCTGAGGAAAAGCCTTTCCTAGTGCACAGGTGGGTGGAGGAAGAGAACGGCAGGTTTAGGAGCAGGACTTGGATTAGCACCGTGATTAATGTCACATTTTTGTGCCACTTGTCATTGCAGCGTGGGTTCTTAGAAGGCACTGAAAAAGTTAAGAATGGCAAGTTCTTCTTAAGCCTCAAAGAAAACCCTTTCACATCCTTTTCTATCTTCTCAGAAGCCTTTGTGTCAGCACCAGCCCACCTGTGTGTCACAACAGGAAACACTCCAGACCTTCAGCTTCAGATGCTGCACTGGCAGAACCCACAGCCACGAGGGGTCCAACCCATGGCCCTGCACATCCCTTTCCTCCTGGGGAACAGATTCCTGCAGTGCACAGCCTGCTCCAGCACCTGGAGGCAGGAGCAGAGCTGTCCTTTGCCACCCCAGGAATGTCACATCCCCTCTCTAAAGCAGCCTGCAGGGCTGTTTGGGGCCTCTGGGTATCACTACATTGATTCTTTTCAGGGATTTCTTTAAGCCCTGGTGGACAAATGGCATTCTGCTCCTCCTGAGACCTGGAGTGAGAAACGGGCCCAAAATTGGCCAAAGCACCCAGGGCGTTTATGGCTCTGCATTTAGCATCCCTCTTCATCCCTCACAGCCTCGTTAAATGTTCTGGAATCTCAAACTTGCCCAGCAGCCCATTTCAAACAAATGCAAAGCCCTCCAGCGTCCTCAACAAACCCCAGCTGCAAACCGAGCCCAGGCCTTTGTGATTCCTGATCCATGAGCAAACCACTGGCGAGGAGCACTGGAGAGCAGAGCTCTCCCTCTGGACCAGACCTCCAGGGCCACCAGCTCCCCCTGCCTCTCCTCCAGCTGTGCCCAGCTGTTTCTCTCTCTCCCTGCCTCCAAACCCATGAGTTTCATCCAAAAAAAAAAAAA
>NW_005054308.1:10405224-10408054 GCF_000277835.1 Geospiza fortis | reverse complement strand
AGGGAAGGCATTAACAGCAGATAAAATCACAAAGCAGCCCAAAAGGAGCATCCTGACGTCAGCCATCCCCGAAAGCCTGCAAGGGAAGCTGTAAACAGAGGGACAAAAGGAGGTTTAAACACCCATCCCCACTGGCGCCTGCAGAAGGGAGTTTAAAGGATGGAGAGAAACGAGAGAAAGGTGCTGAAATTTAGGGGCTGGGATGTCCGGGAGGAAAATCTCCTAATGGAGTCGGAACTGCGAAAGAAAGACCGAAAGGATTTTTATCTTTTTTTCTTCTCCTTGCTAACAGCTTTGTTCCCTTCTGTTCCTCCCCTTCAGAAGGAAAGGGTGGGAACTATTGTTCTGTTCAGCTGGCTCCGCTCGGCTCCCAGGGCAGCCAGAACAGAAATCCTCGGGCTCAGGGCGTCCTGGTGATGCAACAGAGGCTCCAGCCAAGCTGCAGCAGCCGGGAGATTCAATTTGGGGCAGTTCGGCTGCTCCACTCCCCCCGTGCTGATCTCAGTGGGTGCTACAGATGCATTCATGCACCTTGGAAAGCCCTGAGCGCTCGGGTTCCTCGTTCTCAGCCATCAGCGAGGATCAAAGGTGTTTCACAAGGTCTTCTAAAAGTGTTCCCAAGGTCACCTAAAGGTGTTTCTAGTGGTCATCTCCTCCCCTGGAGTGCCAGGTGTGACCTACACAGGGTGGGAGAAGTGGCCATCCCACAGGCATAGAATGGCCTGGGGTGGAAGGAAGGAACCTTAAAAATCACCTCGTTTCCTCTCCTGCCATGCCAGGGACACCTTCCCCTATCCCAGGGTGCTCAGAGCTCCCCCCAGCCTGGCCTGGGACACTTCCAGGGATCCAGGGGCTGCCACAGCTGCTCTGGGCACCCTGTGCCAGGGCATCCCCACCCTCACAGGGAGCAATTTCTTCGGTATAACCGAGCTAAATTTCCCCTCCAGGCTGGCACCCAGCCCAGCAGCAGGAGCCCTGCTCTCCCAGCAAAGCCCGAGGCTGCCAGGGCTCCAGGAGGGCTTGGACACCCAGGCTGGGATTTTGGGGCTGTGCAGGTTCAGGAACTGGGCTGGATGATCCTGTGGGTCCCTTCCAGCTCAGGATATTCAGTGATTGTAAGAATCCATCCTGCACATAAACTACAGGGCAGAAAGATGGGATCTCTGTGATTTGAAGCCCCCAGCAAATGCCACACGTGCAGACACAGCCCGAGGTCACAGCTGATGCTATCGCCGCTGACACGTGGGGCACTCCGGGCTTTGTTTTAACAACAAAGACCAAGAAAACATCCTGTAATGTAACAATGAAACCAGCACCTACGTGATTGAAATAGACCCACCAGCCACAGAGTTGATGCCTCTTGTTTACATCAGCAGTGTCTCAGCTAATGGCAATGAGTGCAGGGTCAAATCACAGAGATCCCATCTTTCTGCCCTGTAGTTTATGGGCAGGATGGATTCTTACAATCACTGAATATCCTGAGCTGGAAGGGACCCACAGGATCATCCAGCCCAGCTCCTGAACCTGCACAGCCCCAAAATCCCAGCCTGGGTGTCCAAACCCTCCTGGAGCCCTGGCAGCCTCAGGCTGTGCCCATCCCTGGGGAGCCTGGGCAGTGCCCAGCACCCTCTGGGGGAAGAACCTTTCCCAAAATCCCCAAATCCACCCCAACCCTCCCTTGGCACAGCCCCAGCCCTTCCCTGGCTCCTGTCCCTGTCACAGAGAGAAAACTGGACATGCCTTTGGGACAGCAAACAATTGATGTAATTTTTAAATTATCACCCCAAAATCCCTGAAATACATCTCTGCAATCATCAAGATTTCACTGCAGAAAACAAGAAAGGACAGAAGTTACCAGCTGGCCTGCAAGTACTACAGAGTGTCAGGAAAGACTGTAGAGTTAATGCACATGTGCAGTTTATATCTTTCCTAAATTAGAAAAACCTGCCTTTAAAACCACATGGTGCTATGACCCAGCTGCCAATTAACAAAACCTTAACAAGATTTGAAAGAAGAACAAGATACTGATGTGTGAAAAATTTACCATAGATCATATTTTGACAAGAATTTTGAGAATACACTGAAAATAAAGCATTTCTTCCCAGTGTGTAAAAGACCTGAAAAAAGCCATCATTAGCCATCTCTACCACAGGAGAGATGCACCATAATAAAAAAAAAAATAAAATCCTTCTTTAGAATTAGTTTTTTGCTTTGTGAAAAGCTCTAATCAACACATGAGGTTACACTTCCTTAAAACTAAGCATTAGGGTAAATGGATTAAAGTATTCACAGTTTATTTTACCAGGCAAATTTCCTGTATTCCCAATTTTTTCTTTTTGTTCTCTGCTGGAGAAAAAAAAAACCTCCTTTCAAATAAAATTAAATTATCACAGAAATTAGAAGTCTAAAAATGACACTGTAGTTCATTATTGGAGTACAGGTGGGAGTTAGATTTGGCTCTGAGACAGGCTGTAATTCAAAAAATACACTGTGTAGTAAAAACCTGTTAATTTGTGGCCAACTGGTTACTGAGTTAGAAGATAACTACGTCATATCAGAGTCCTCTGGGAGTTTATTTTTAAACCTGGCCTATAGTTGAGGGATGAGAAGGTATTGATATGAGAGGGGCTGGTGTCACAGAGCACCCTTTGGTGAGAAATAAATCATTTTCCATGGCCCTGGTGCTGGCCCCGACACAGTGTGGACAATGAGGAGAGGTTGGAATGAAAGGGGCTGATGAAATTACTGCTCCCACAGCCTTGACTCACCCATTCTGAGCACCAACCAAACCTGGCTGGGATCTAACGGGGTCCCTGATGCTTCACCCCCT
>NW_005054308.1:10404142-10404985 GCF_000277835.1 Geospiza fortis | reverse complement strand
TCTTGTCCTCCATCTTCTGCTGTGATGGTGACACTTCTGGATTGGTTTAGAGTAGAGACAGACTGTCTAACATAGGTGATAGGTATTGGAAAATTATTGTAAATAAAACACATGTAGTTCTTAGTATAAAAAGTTAACAACTCTTCAAGGGTGGTCACTGTGCCACAACCCAACGTGCTGGACAGATCTCAGCAGGTCAGAGAAAGAATGGAATAGAGAAGAGAAAATAAACAGCCTTGAAAAGCAGAGCTGAGGAATCTCGACTTCTTCTTTGGTTGCAGGGCTGGGAAAAAAGAGACTTTTTAATACCTCGGGAGCCATTTCAGCAACACAAAACCCAAGACCTTCCCATACAGCAAATACACCCACAAGCACCCTCTCTGCTGGCTCCCAGAACCCCTCCAGCCCCCAAAGCACAGCACCTCAGCCCTGAGAGCCCTCCTGGAGCTCAGCCCTGCTGGGAGGGGAGCTGGGAGCTGCCCACGGGGTTGGATCTCTGATGAAATTACTGATGAAATTCCTGTTCCCACAGCCTTGACTCACCCAGTCTGAGCACCAACCAAACCTGGCTGAGATCTAATGGGGTCCCTGATGCTTCACCCCCTCCCAAACACCAAATACATCCATGAGCATCCCCTCCCATACACCAAATACATCCATGAGCACCCTCTCTGCTGGCTCCCAGAACACCTCCAGCCCCCAAAGCACAGCACCTCAGCCCTGAGAGCCCTCCTGGAGCTCAGCCCTGCCGGGAGGGGAGCTGGGAGCTGCCCACGGGGTCTGATGTCTGATCTCACCCCCTGCCCTGCGTGCCAGGGCTGCGAGGGGAAGCCCAGGGCGAGT
>NW_005054308.1:10400489-10404132 GCF_000277835.1 Geospiza fortis | reverse complement strand
CAGCAGGAAACGCATGCAAATGCTGCAGCCTGAGAAGCTCGCTCAGGAAAGCCCCAGCACAGCCTCAGCCCCTTCTGGTGGGCCAGCACAGCCAGCCTGGCACTGCCAGGGGGGACAGCAGCCACACAGGGCAGCTACACAACCCTGGGAGTGAAAACTCCCATGGAAAGGGAAAAAAAAAAATCAACCCCACACCTGGAGGACAGGCTGCTCACGTCGGATAAAGGCAAAAAATAACGCTGATTTCTGCCCTGGTTTTGGCTGTTTTTCTTACAATAACAGAGCCAGCTAGCTCTGTGCCAGACTGACAGCGTCAGGTCCAGGTAGGACCTTGGCACTGCTCTCCAGACAGGCACAGGTTTGTACAACTGCACCTCCCAAGTGGGAAACAGCTCCCAAAACCAGGAATTCTCCACCCAGCCCAGCAGCAGAGCAACTCAGCTGCTTCCCCTCGGGTACCTGGGCTCATCCCTCAGGGGTTGTGCTCAGGGCCACAGCCTCAGACAGCTCCAAGTCCTCACAGCAATGCCTGAAAATTCTGCTCCTCCCCAGTCTCTGCTTTAATACCTTGGTCCCATTTAGCCTTTCACACCCTTGATGGGTGCTAACAGGACTGACCTGGGCTGTGCCCACCTGGATTGCCATCAGCTGTGCCCCCTGGCTCTGCCCTGCAGTAAACAGAGGGGTGTGAGGAGCCACACACAGCACAAATATCATTCATTTGTTCTGTCAGCCCCAGAGGATTTGAGCCCCTGTTTTAACTGCTTTCCCAAGCTCCCACCAGCCTTGGATGGGAGCAGATCTGGGGAAGCCAAAGCCCTGGGCAGGGTCTCCCTGGGCACTGAGACTCTGTCACAGACACTGCTGCTGGAGCAGCAAAAGGAAAAGGAAGAGGTTTAGATGGGCTTTGAGGTGTTGTGATTTCTCACCACACTGTGACAGTCACACACCACGACCTTTTCTCCTTCCCCATCCTGCTGTGACTGTGGAGCTGGGGAATGGTCTGCACTTAAACATCACCTCCAAACAACTCTCAGTGCCCTTTCTGCTAGCCTGGAGCCAGGCAAAGGAAAAAACCCAGGTGATAACCAGGCCAGCAAGATTTGCCTGCGTGTGATCTGGTTGTGCTGTTCTTTTTTTTCAACGTAATGGCATCACACATCCTTGTGTGGCCCTGCGAGTCTGATCCTGGGGTGACTAATTCAGGATAGTCCCTAAGCCTGAGTACACCCTGCACCTCTCCAGTGCTGATGACAACAGGCAGCAGCTTTGAGACGAGGGAATTACCCAAGACACATCTAATCTGGAGCCCTGGCTCTGTTTGCCATGTGATAACTGGGTAGGCTGTGTCCCCTGAGCGTTGCATCTTGCTGGGGGGAGAGCACAGGGCCCCTGTGCTGTGTCCCCATGTGGGCTGGCCAGGGACACCCCTGGGCTGTGGGGACACATCTGTGGCTGCTGTGCTAAGTGCTGCCATGACTTGTGTTCAACTTGGGGTGTTTTGGTGGCGTTTTGGGGACACACAGGGCTCCAAATGTGTCCCCGTGGCTGCTCTGCAGGGCACAATGGCCATTGTTTGCCTTCGGGGCGGGTGAGCAGCCTCTGGCTTGGGAGGAACAAAGCCCCGAGCCAGTTCCTGCAAACACAAAACATGCCTTTTTATCACTTCATGACAAATTGGTTTGTCAGCAGCAGGAAGTGATGTTACTGCCGTCCTCAGCCAGGGGAAACTCCTCGTGGTTTCCATGGGGATGTATTGCAGCCGGAGAGCTACAGATTTATACAAACTGAAAGCTCCACACACGCCTGCTGCGAGCCAGGATGGGGGATTGGATACCACGGGATGGTCTCAGCTGGGTCCTGCTAGCACGGGGAGGGGGGGACACAGCCAGCTCATGTTGGAGGCAGAGAAATGGGAATTTAAAGCCGTAAACCGGGGTGAACTGTGTGCCTTAATACTCCAATCAAACAAAGCAGCAGAGCTGGGAGAATAAATAAGGGGTGGGAGGTAAAGATTCTTCCACGAAGTTCAGCCTGGCTGTGCCTTGGTGGCATCCTCCTCCTCTGGCCCTCATCCTGCTCCTTCCCCACCCCTCCCAGCAAACCCCCAGCTGATCCCAAAGCTGTCCCGCCGAGGTGACGTCTGGCCAAAGTCTCACTCTGATCTCCCTCCCCTTCTCACAGGGAGCAGTTTGGGGTCTGGGTGTGATCCCATCCACTAAAACCCCACAGGAGTCTGAGACTGGGCAGCGTCAGAGTCGGATTACAGGGGACAGCAGAAGGATCCCGATAAAGCCCTGGCAAAGGGCATCGGGTGTCAGAGCTGGAGGTGCTGCTGGCGGCCGGCAGGGACTGCAGCCCCGCTGGGGCTCACAGCAGCCTTTGTGCTGAAGCAGCTCTCTTTTTGCACCCCTCTGTCAGGTGCCTGCTTAGGTTCCAAAAGCTGATCTGCTGCCAGGTAATGAGTTTTATTGTTCCAAGAAACACATAAACAAGCTCCCGCGGCTGTCAGGGAGCGGATTTCTGTTTGAATTGCGATTAACAGGCAGGATTTTTTTTTTATCAGTTGCATGGCCAGGGCTGCCAAGGTTGTATTTTTCCACTGAACAAGCTCTGCTTTGCTTTGAAGGTGAAAGTTTGTTCCACCCTTTACTGCAGGTGTAAAAAGGCTCACGTATTCAGAGACAGCCTTGCATATTTAACCAGGACAGCAATGGCAGGTTCGAGGTGCCAAGGGATTTTCCATGGACAAAGGGGTTTTGCAGGATTTGCAGCACGGGGCAGGTTTGGGGGAGGACATTCACTTTGAGGTTCGGGTACACTTCAGGAAAATGTGAGTTTCTAACTTCACTTCTCAGTGCCCAGGGATGTCTCCTCTTTTAGCTGCTCCATTTTTCCCCTCCCTCGGTGTCAGGTTGAAAGTCGGTGAGGGCTGACGTGCGGTGCTGACGACAGAGCTGCTGCTTCGGAGGGGCAGCTCACATGGAAAAGCTTCAGAGGCACCAGGGCCTCATCCCATCCTCCAAGGGCACCTTCTCCCAGGAGAGCAGGCCTGGATTTTAGCACCATTAACACCCCAGGTAACTTGCAGGATAGCAGCAGGAGTTTGGGGTGCTTTGCTCATCTTGCCCTGTGACAAGAGCACAGCTGCTTTATGCTCACAAAAACCTTCTGTGTACACTCAAGATCACAGCTCCTTAAATCCCTTGATTTTACACTCACAACCTGGCCCAGCAAAACCATTTTTGATGGTGCAAAAGCTGGATTTGACTCCTTGAATATCAGATATGCAGGAACTGCTGGCTCCCTTCTGGAGTGAGTACGGGAAACCCAGACCCCTGCTGTTCCCTCAGCATCCCTCTCCCTGATCCAGCATTACCCTGCCTAGGAAATCAAGCTTCCAGCTGCATCCCAGAGCTTCCCTGGGAAGGGGATGTCACAGCAGGGATGCTGTGCTGCCCCACAGAGCCCATGAGAGGTGCAGATCTGCCCCAGGAACCCTTTGCTGCCCATCATCCTGCCCCTGCCCAGAGGTGCTGCTGGAGCTCCCCTGCCTGGCTTTGGCTGTGCTACATCAACTCTCCTCATTGCCTCAACAGAAACACCAGACCCAAGTCACTCTAGTGATAATCTCCAGCAGGAA
>NW_005054308.1:10397950-10400473 GCF_000277835.1 Geospiza fortis | reverse complement strand
CTGGGTAATAAAATGGGTGAGTTGCTGGTTACCTGATCCCTTGTCATGCCCTGATTTGTTTACAGAGACAGCCCAGCCAGCCAAATACCTCACTCCAGGCATCAGGGGCAATTTGAGTTGCAAAAAGGATTTAAGGAGGTGGGACAGAAAAAGAAAAACACTCTGTGAGTTTGTGCCAAGCCTTAGAGATCTGTTACTAACAGGTTAATTTTTAGACTTAACCTTTCAAGCATTAGAAGTAAACAAGGAATAAGGAAGCCTGTTCCTCCTTCTTAGGAGAAGGACTATTTTGAATTCAGTGTAGCCCAGTGCCCAAGTCTCAGCTGGTTCTAACTTTACAGCCATCAGGGCAGCCAAACCCAGCTGAGAAGCCAGCCCTGGCTCCCTGCCACTGCACACAATTACACGGGGACAAAGAAAAGCTCAGGTTAAGAACCTGCAGTAGTTTCTAGTCAATTATGGTGCTTAAACCCATTTTTTCTCAGTCAAGACCCGAGGCCAGAAGAGTTGAAAATTACAGCTCTTCACCCTGGAGCTTCACAGGAGTTTTGGGACTGTGAAATGCAGTATTTTAAAGAATATATAATCCAGATGAATAGAAATATCATAATTTATTCTGTTTGGTATAAAAAAAGTTATAATCATGTAACAAAACTATGTCTTCATAAGAAGAAATATATTATTTCACATCATAAATAAATCAGCAAACATACAACCCTTGGCAACTCAAAAAAAAGCACTCGCCTGGTGCTTTCATGTCAGTGCTTGGGAAACAAGAAGAGCTGACAGATATACACACACAGGATTATTGTACCAAAAAATACTGAGGTATTTGGTTTCTCTAGAACTGAAACTTTACGCTTGTGAAGGCAAAAAAAAAAGAACAAAAAACCCAACAACAATGCACTAATGTAAAAATAAATAAATAGGACTGTCATATAAAAGGGGACAGCATCAGTGTTGCTCAAAGTGTCCAGGAATGGGAATACTGGTGAGCATGCTACTAAACATGGAGCAGGCTTGGGACAGACAGAAGACAAGGAGGGACAGCTCAGGAAGAGCCAATGTCCTTTGATCTCTGTGCAGGTATCCAGACATTTGCTTGAGAAGCCAGAAACACCTGGTTTCTCTGGCATTGGGCGAGCTCCTCTCCATGGACACCGTTCTGGGATGCACCAACGACTCCCCACAAAACACAAGTGACACTGTCCCTGTCCTTATTGCACTTGAGACAGCAAGTCTGAGTCCTGGCCACGTTCTTCACCTGCTTTTTCAGCAGCTTGGGGAAGTAGTGATGGGGCTCTGAAGGTAGTTTAGAGCACTGGACGTGGTGTGGACCGGGATGGAGACGGGGAAGTTGAAGACGGTGGTGGTGGAGGCCCCTCTGTCCAGCACTGACATCGCAGGGCTCCCGGCCTCTGCTGAGCAGTTGGGGGCCAGGACCTGCGACTCGAACTGAAGCAGCTGCCCCATGAAGCTGAAATTTGGGGAGATGATGCTTCTCCTCTGCTTGACAAACTCGAAGGCTTCGTCCAGTTTGACTCTGTTGGTCCTCATGAGATAAGCAAGGCAGATGGTGGCTGAGCGGGAAATGCCAGCCTGGCAGTGCACAAAGACCCTTCCTCCCTCGCTCTTCACCGAGTCTGAAAGAATCAAAGCACACAGTTAGCAAACAAGTCTCACTGCTTCCAGAGGTGGGAAAAAGCACAGACTGCTGTTTTACATTTCTTTAATCCATCCCTTCCTTAGCCTGATAGGTGCACCCGGAGCTTTTGAGACAAAGGGAGTCTTTGTCCCGAGGAAAGCAGCTATTTTCACTCTGGGCTCCAATTCCAATTATACTAATAGCTCCTCCAGGTCACTTTAGCAGTCTTGCAAGATTACTTTAATACTGATCCGCTTAAATTCACTCTTTTCTGCAAGACCAGCGCCTCTTGAATCAAGATTTCAAACAGCTTTAAGAAGCTAAGATTATGCCTGTGAATAGAATTAAACTAATGGAAATGTTCCCCGAGTTTATCTTCCCAGTGGAATGTTATCCCCCAATCTTAAGCGGAGGTTTTACCGCGGGAAAAAACATGCCAAAAAACGCTTCCCAGGGGACATTAACGCAGAAAAAGCGCGGATTGCAAAAAGAGCTGATTTACCGATGAAATCGATGGCCTCGTTGAACCAGGAGCTGATATCCGCCTTGTGGTTGTCCTCCACGGGGATACTTTTATACTGGTAGTGCCCCTCGAAGTGGTTGGGGCAGTTGGCCGAGACATTGATCAGCGCCGTGATGCCCAACGCGTCCAGCATGTCCTTGCGGGATGCGTGATAGGCGCTTCCCAAGTACAGGAACGGCAGGATTTCCACGGGCCCGCCCTGCGAACAGAAGGAACAGCAGCGCTCAGCCCCGGCCGGCGCTCGGCGGCAGCGCCCGCTGCGCTCCGCTCCCGTGCCGGCTCCCTCCGCTCGCTCCCCCCGGTGCTCACCTGGTCGTAGAGCGGGGTCCCGCAGGAGCTGCAGCCCGACGCGGCG
>NW_005054308.1:10394870-10396668 GCF_000277835.1 Geospiza fortis | reverse complement strand
TTATACATATACATTCACATATACATCTCTATTTTTATATATACATGTACGTGTGTATAGGTGTGTGTATGTATACGTGCCTATATCTATGTACCTATGTGAATATGTGTGGCTATATATTTATAAATATGTGTCTATATCTCTGTATATATTTATAAATACATATATATATATATACACCTGTATATATGTGTGCATGTATAGGTGTCTGTATGTATCTGTGTAGGGGTTTATATATATATATATATACATATATATAAATACATATATAGCAGAGGTGGAGGGGATTCTGCTGCAGCACTGGCTGCTCCCCCCTTTCCTACAGAATTCAAGGCAAGGAGCAGCAGCAGCGTGGGGATGTCGAGCTTTGGGTGAGGGTGTGATTATTCTCCTAAAATATATGTATAAAGGCACGAGCATACACATCCATATATTTGTATTCATGCATAGGCATGGCTACATGTACAGACAAACCCACACATAAATATATATGGGTACACATATATTTGTGTATATATTTATAATGTAAACACATATTTGAGAGTCGTTCCCATCATGTTTCATGGATATGGAAAAAAAACCCACAGCAGACCCTTGCAAATTTCATTTTTCCCCACTGAGAACCCCCCCAGGGGTGGGGGCTGCCCAGTAACCGGCAGGACACTGGTGGGAGCTCTCTTTCTTTTCCCCCCTCTTTGGTGCATCAGCCCTTCCCAAAAGTTTTGGGTTTTTTCCCGTGGATGACTGGCTTCCACCGTGGCTTCCACCGAGCCACTCGGGTGTTTCTTACTCAGGGCTGCCAGTCAGAGCTGCTGCCACTTCCCCTGCTGCTCTGTGTGTCCCCTCCGGGTGTCCCCTCTGTGTGTCCCCTCCATCTTCCCCTCCAGGTGTCCCCAGCCCTCTCTGCCCATCACCCCAGCCCCTTCCCCCAGCAATTCCTCTTCCCCTGCTCTGCCCAGCTGCTCCTTCCTCGCCCCACTCTGCAGTTTTGTGTTTTCACTTCCCCCTTCCAGCTGCTCCTTTTGGAGGAGCCCCCAGCACCCACCTACCCCTCACCCCAGGGCTCCTCTCCTCCTCCTGCCCCTCCAGGCTCCCACCCATCCCTCCTCACATTTTCTATCTCCCCCATCCCTCCTCACATTTTCTATCTCCCCCCCATCCCTCCTCACATTTTCTATCTCCCCCCATCCCTCCTCACATTTTCTCTCTCCCCCCATCCCTCCTCACATTTTCTGACTCCCCCAACATCCCCCAGGCTTTGACCACCTCTGTATCCAGCTGAGATCTCCAGGGTTTTCCAGGATCCCAAAGGGGTCCAGGAGGATGGGGATGAACAAGGGCAGGGGTGGGTGAGTGCCAGCTCTGGCTCACCCACAGGATTGTGTCTGCTCTGCTGAGCACTGGCTTTTCCTGCCAGAACTGCAGCCTCAAAGTGAATCTGTTATTTCAACACGTTCCTTTAAAATAAACACGGGATTGCACTTTTCATTCCATTTATTTATTGTTGTTCTTTCAGCAGCGGGCTGGAAGCAGATTGTGGGAGGAACACTCACACACTTGGGTGCTGGGAAATGACTCCTCTCCATCATAGCAGCCCCCGCTGGCCCAGGGACCCCTCAGGACCCCTCAGCTGGGCAGGTGACACATGTCCCACCACAGGGACATCACCCCTGGTGGCAGCAGCCCCAGCTGTGCACCTCAAAAGATGTGACATCACCGTGACACCAAGCTCTGGTGACCTTGCACATCATCTGTCCAACACCAGCCTGCCCAGATCGTTCTGAGGAGAGGAACAGCA
>NW_005054308.1:10382968-10394851 GCF_000277835.1 Geospiza fortis | reverse complement strand
TGCCAACTTCTTGCAGCACAAGCCAGCACGACAGATGGCCACAGGACAGGGCTGTGCTCATCATCTTTCCTGGAGGAAATGGACACGGAGCCTTCTGTGGGTCTGTACCCAGGAACTGCTGCATTTTCTCCTTTGAAGTGTGATTTAAGAGGGATTTAAGGGAGCAATTTAAGGCATTGTCTGGCAGGAGCACGGGAGAGCAAAGTGCCTGTCCAGCCACAGTGGAGAACTCCTGTGGGATTAGGAACTAGGGGCATCCTTAGAATAATGAAATCCCAAAATGGTTTGGGCTGGGAGGGAATAAAGAGCATCTATTCCACCCCATGCCTGGCTCACATCCCTGTGCCACTGACAGGCTTTTCTCTCCTTGTCCTAAACCCTTCTCAGTGTCCCACAGATATAAAAAACAGAGATTTTTTTTTTTTGCCCTGAGTCTGGCATCTTCAATTTTTCCCCGAGTTTAAAGAAATTTCCAGGCCTGCCACCTGCCCAGCCAAGGGACAATGTGCTCTCACTGACATCCACTTTTCTCATCGTGATGTTAAGCAGCACCACACAAATACTGAATATGAGCCAGGGCTTGGGCCAGGTACCTTGGCTGCTGTGAGCCAGGGCAGGGATGACACCCCACGGAGGCCTTTGCACAAAGGGAATTTATCTCCACAACAATGATAATTGCTTTTCGATGCACTTATGTAACTGCGAGGCTTTGGAATCTGGTCTTGTTTATACCCGGTGTAAATCAGGAAGAAAAAAATTCATCACATGTGGCAGTGTGTACTTAATCACTCACAATCCTGGGCTGGCTATTTCCTTGCTTTATTTTTGTTTTCTCTTCTTCAATAAACCTGCCCTAAGAATGCAAGAAAGCAGAATACAAACCAGGCCTGAAGTGCCTTTTAGAAGCTCACACCGCCTTGAATGACTTGCTAAAGGGTTCATTTTCCTGCCCTAACAAAAGCCAGGAAATACAAAATTAACCCCTTCCTCCCAAACAATCCCTGTTAGCGCCGGGGCCACGGTGCCTTTGTGAGGGCAAGAATAGAAACATGAGCACGGAGTGTGGGGGTGGGAGGTGACGCTTTCTGAGAGCAGATGGGACCCACTCCCATTATCCCCGGGGCTTAAACAGATCCCTGTTCCTCTGCCAGAACATGTCCGAGGACATGAGGACATGAGGACATGAGAGCATCAAGGACTTCTTGGGAAAATGACTTCATGGGTGATGGCACAGCTGAGTGTGGGTTTTTCTGGTCTCAGCAGGAGCTGAGAGACCTGTCCTGGCTCCTGCAGGGACCAGGGGTCTCCCAGTGCAGCCTGGCCGATGTTTTTTGGCGATTCCAGAGCTGCAGAGAGCTTCTGCTCGGCCTGACAGCGATGCCACTTTGTCCCAGCCCGGTGACAAGTGACGACAACCCCAGGCCTGGAACGGGCCCATTGTACAAAGCACTTACCCAGCCCCACTGGTTATTCAGGCTTTTTAACCAGTCACCCATGGCCAGAGTCAAATGGAACCAGTCCAGAATTACAGCACCACTGGAACAGACCCCAGCCTGGATCTCGCTGCCTTCCCAGTGTGAGTTTTGCCTGAATAAAGGTACGAAGTATCAAGCCCCAACACTTGAGACAGTGGAGAAAAATGCATGTGGGAACATTTGGAAACCCTGCTGGATGCATTTCTTCAGCATGTGTAACATTTTCTCTGAATTCAGTTTCACAACCCAGCATTTCCTTTTGTAAATATTTGGACAGATTTTACAGAGGCACAGACTCATAAGAAACAGAAGGAAAAAGAAAGGAAAGATACATAAGGAGAGAGAGAAATAAAAAGAAGGAAGCAAGCGAGCAAGGGAGGAGGGAAGGACAGATGGAGAGGAAGAAAGAGAAAGAAAGGGAAACAAAAAAAGGATTCAGAGATGAAAGGTCACCATAAAGAGAACACAAACAATATGGAATTACTGATGACTCACACTGCAATGAAAACATTATTTTTTATGCATTTAGATCCCCAGATTTAACCCTTTGGCCGGGGTTTGGCTGAGCTCAGACTGCCTCAAATCCTTCTTCTCAGAGCTGGTGAGAAGGGGGAATAGGGTGGCAGGAGGGTAAGTCCTAACAGCATTGAAGCAGCTCTGGGTTGAGGCCTCACTCCTGGAAAACCTGGTACATTTATTTCTGTGGGCCTTGAGCGGAAAGAATTGGTGTCAGAGCTTGGATATTTCAACTGGGGACACATCTGGACCCTGATGGACTTTGGGGAATATGGAAAACCCCCTTCTCCCAGCCCTGCCCAGGGAAATCTCAGCTCACTGCTCTGCTGGCTGCTCCCAGGGGCTGGCACAGCCGGGGCTGTGGGTGCCAGTCCTGCACAGAGAGAGCCACACTGGGCACTGCCTGGACTCTGGGCTCCTCACCACGAGCTGCTGGGAGCTCCCATCTCTTCCTGACGCTGCAGGCAGAGCTCCAAACACCCCAAAACCCGAGAGTCCCAGAGCTGCAGCTGGGCTTGGCCAGCAGCTCTGCCAGCAGCCAGCACGTGTGACCCTGGACCTGTGTGTTCCCTGTCCCTGCAGCCACCAAACCCTTGTCACAGCCTGAAAGCCAGGATCTGCAGCATGGACAGTGCCCCATCCCTGTGTGTTCCCTTGTCACAGCCTCAAATCCAGGATTTGCAGCATGGACAGTGCCCCATCCCCATTCTGCAAGGCTCCACTCTGCAAGGCAGAAGTTCTGCTTTCTCCTCAGTGACTCACAGAGCTGCCTGGGGCAAGTTGCTTAGTGCTGGTTTTAACATGATTACAGGCATTACAGAGCCAGCCTGGGATACCTGGATTTGATATTCAAAATCCTTAAATACCTGCCTGCAAAGGAAAATCTCTGGGAATTAGTGGCACTGATACACTTCACAGCTCTGGGATCAGCTTAGTAGGGCAAATGGTTTAGGCAATTTAATCTCACATTTAATTGCCTCTATTAATCTGCTATGAATCATGCCTTGCACTAGGCATAAGGGTATTTATTCAATAAAATTGCTGTATTTGTAAAGTTCTTATACTTCAAGATGAAAGGCATTAGATGCACAATAAAATATACTTATGGGAAATTATTCTTCCTATTGCTGGGACGGGTATTTTCTCAGCAACATCTCCCGATGGCTGGCAGGGCGAGGCGAGGCTTCCGTGGGAGGAGGCTGAATTTGAATAGAAAACAAATGACGTAGCTCACACCAAGGAGCAGGGAGAGGCGTGTTCTCCTCCCCAGGAACACGAGCCTCGGCTTTATTGCGTGTCAGGTGATGTCAGCGTTTTGTGGGCGCAGTGACTCTCTAAGAGCTTCAGATTCCCAGAACCATCCATTCTCATAAAGATTGAGATAAGAGCTGCTGAGGCACTGCCATTTCTTCTTCTGTTCTTATCTTTCCAGCCAGGTGAAGGCTTCATAAACGGACATGGCACACGAGGGGCTGATGTTGAGCCTGGGATGGCTCTGCCCATTAACCCAGAACAGAACTGGAAGGGGTAGAGCTGGAGTTTGGCATCTTTTCCCTGTCCTGGAGCCACCACAAACCTGTTCTCCACTCGTTGTAGCTTCCACCAGGGAAGGGTCTGTAAAGCCAGCGTGACCAGCTGCTGTGAGAAACAATTTCATGTTCACACAAAACAACTTCTCCCAGCTCACAAATAACCGTAGGTGGATAAAGCCAGCTTGGGATAATAAAGGACTTTTAGGGCTGAAAGCTGCAGAAGTGATGGAAAAAGCATTTCTGTCTCCTCCTGAAGTCCTGTGCCAAGTGCAGGAATCAAGGGAGATCCTCCTGCTGTACTTCCACTGCTCATCTGTGCCACTCCTGCCACCCTCCAGGTCTAAATTTGTCCCACATCTAATGGCGTTAAAAGGGGACAGAAAGGGAGGATGTAACAGCAAAGGCAACTAGAAACTTTGCCTTTTAAACTTTGCCTTTTTAAAAAATAAAGTGAAGTTTCTGTTATCAAAAACCACAATTCCTGCATTCCTGGACTATGGAGTAACTCAGTGTGGGGACCCAAGAGTGACCCTTCACGAGAGCACGTCAAAAAGTAAAGAAACTCATAGGGAAATCAAGGCACAAGGAAATTCCAGTGGATGTTACACTGCACGTGCTCCAGCTGAGTCCCTTTGTTACTCTTGTTCATTTTCTGTGCTTTTTTATTCTTCCAACCTTTCTGTGCTTTTTTAGTCCGAGCTCCCAAGGTGTTTATAACCAATGGTGGTGTTTAAACCATAACTGTTCAGAAACCCCCCTGTGTCAGTAAATGCAGAGCTGCTTATTCATCCTGTGCCCTGCAGTTTGTGACAGTGTTTGCAAAATGACACGGTTCCCTCATGTGATGGAGGGAGGTGATGAGTGTGTGACAGTGGTCAGTGAAAACACAGCATTACTCATAGGGGAGAAGAACACTGGGCTCTTTGGGACATGAAAACCTCGAGGCTGTGGAAAAAGCCAAGCTCTGGCCCACGGTGCTGTTTCCAGGAGCACACACGGAGCAGGGTGAGTCACCTCCCTGCCACTCGAGGGGGACAGGGCGTGAGATCCAGGAGAGGGACTTGCTGATCCCTTCCTTTGTCCCTGAAATGCCTTGTCACGGCCACTCCTGACCCTCCCACGTTGCTCATGGGCCGCTTGATAAAAAGCAGGGCTGAGCTGATGTCATGGCTTTGCTGTGAGAGCTCCAGGTGAGCCCAGGTTCGTGCTGTCCTCTGTAGTGCTGCACAAAATGTTTCTTGGTGGGGATGGATGAGGAGTGAGGTCACACAGCAGCCTTGGCTCACATGGATTTGCCCAAACATGGGAGGTTTCTCCTAAGGGGTGGCCACATGTGTGGACAGATGCCCTGTGGCTCTTGGAGCCTCTCTCCAGCTGTGATTTCACCTTGGCCACTGTTCAAAATCCTGAGCTCTGTTTAGAGAGAGGCCCAGCCCAAGGGATGCTCACATGAACACGCTTCTCTCAGAGGGTTTCTTACAGCTGCTGTGCTGTAGAGAACTCCATTCCGATTAAAATCCCAGCAAAGCCACCCAGAAAAGGATGAGGGGAGCCCTAAAATGGAAATGGTTGAAAACTGGGGGGGACTTTCCTTTGAGTGAGGCATCTCCTGGAGGGCACGAGCAGCCGGAGAGCCCCACGATGGTCCCAGCCCCACCTGGATCATCCCAGCATCCTCTAGATGGTCCTAACCTCATCTGGATGGTCCTAACCTCACCTATATCATCCCAGCCTCACCTGTATGGTTCTAACCTCACCTGGATGGTCCTAAACTCACCTGGATCATCCCAGCTTTACCTGGATGGTCCTAACCTCACCTGGATCATCCCAGCCTCACCTGGATGGTCCTAAACTCACTTGGATCATCCCAGCTTTACCTGGATGGTCCCAGCCCCACCTGGATCATCCCAGCCTCACCTGGATGGTCCTAAACTCACCTGGCTCATCCCAGCTTTACCTGGATGGTCCCAGCTTCACCTGGATCATCCCAGCATCATCTGGATGGTCCTAAACTCATCTGGATCATTCCAGAATCACCTGGATGATCCTAAACTCACCTGGATCATCCCAACCTCACCTGGATGGTCCTAAACTCACCTGGATCATCCCAGCCTCACCTGGATGGTCCCAGCCTCACCTGGAGGGGGACCCTGGGTCTGGTGAGGCTGGCAGTGAGAGAGGGAAGGCAGGAGATGCTCTCTGAGTTTAAAACTGATCTCACCACTGAGAAGCACAGTGTCTCACGTGGAAATTGAGGATGAGAGTCCAAGTGTTTTCCCAAGGCCTGACACAGTTATTTCCTTATGTTTTTGTATATCTTACAGCCATCTCTGAGAATGCTGTAGTGTAATCAGGTCAATCAATAATTAACACTGCCATCCCCCAGTTAATGGGTTGTCACAACCATAACCAGGCTGGAGAATAAACAAATTCGAATTGAATGACTGAATAAAATCAGGGAATTCTGTTCAACCTGCCAAAGAAAAAAAGAAATCGTTATACTGGATACGTTTGAGCACATTTATTTGAGCACAACCCCTGACTTGGACACACAGGATTTCAAAAATGTGTGAAATGTAAGCCAGGGGCTGAACTTCTCTATTTGGCCTCTGATCAATTTAATAATTCAAGGCATTTCCCCCTCTTTTTTTTCTGTCTGTCCAGTTCAGTTTTAGCTCACATGCCATGTTCACCAGTGGGATGCGCCTCATTGATCAGCAGTCACTTTTGTTTCTTCTTCATTTTATTTTCCTTGAAAAAGAGGAACAAGAAGTGAAAATAGCTGAAGGAGTGGGGCACATTCTCAGATGGTAAATACAAGAGGAGCATGAATCATCCCCTTATAGAAATGACGAGAAAGGATGAAAAAGGTAACGGTTTGGGAGAAGCAAGTTGTGTTCTACATGGCTGATTCAGCTCTCTGGAGTGAAAATGAATCATCAGAATATTTAAATCATATTACCAGTATTAACACACACAAAACCCCCAAGCTCAGGAAACCTTTGTTATGAAACAAATGTGATAACAGGCAAGAGGAGAACAAAGGAGCGCTCGCTAAACCCCGCGCTCGGTCCTGCTGCGTGTCCCAGCCCACAGAAGCTCGGAAAATCAGAGTGTGCTGCCATTGCCATCACAATGCCCCACTCACAGCAGAGCCCTGAGGAGCCTCACAGTCCCAAACCCTTCAGAAAAAACCACACAGACTGTCCTGTCCTTCCAGAGCTTTTACACTGGGGCAGTGACACGAAGTTTTCACAATGAAGGAATGACCCAGTGGAGAGTGCAGGGTGATTCTGCAGTGGAGGGTGCAGGGTGACTCTGCAGGGTAATTAATTAGTCCTGAGGAAGGGTTCAGTGCTCCTGAGCAGCACTCTGTGAGTGGATGACACAGACAGCAGCTCCCAGACCTGAGCAGGAGGTTTGACACCTGAGCTTCTCTTATCTCCCTGAACCCCAGCCCAAGTGACAGCGTTAATGAAGCTGTAGCACATCAGATTTCAGGCAGGCTCCAGGTGGAGATAACAGAAAGGTCAGAGGATGGGTTTAAATCCCTTTATTTTCCTCCAGGCTGGCTCAGCTTAGCTTGGCTGGGACATAGAGTGACCCATGTGTCTGGAGATGTTTTCTTTGCATAGGAAACAGCCAGTACCAGGATATATCACAGCAGAGGCAGCAAAGCAAACCACAGGACTCCTTTACATAACGATTTGCAAAGGTTTTCTAGTGAGATATCTTGTTTAGAGAAAAGTACATTTGTGTATTCCGTAAACGTTTGTCGCATTTGAATTTCTCAATACCAAAAGAAACGTGTCTGTTCAACAGCTGGAATCCTCAGAGGGATCAAGATGAGGTAGAAATCCATCTCCAGCTGATTTCTGGTTTGTTTTTTAGTCTCAATCTTGTAGCTTCTTTCTCAAATCTCCAATTTTATCTTTCAACACTGGCACCAAGGAACAAAAGCTTTCATTCTCTGCTGGCGAGCAAGAACCCTAAGGAAGATTAGCCAAAAAATCCTGGGCAGCTATTTTTAACAAAAAACTTTTGACTAAAGGAATGTATATTCCTGAAGCAAACATGGAGAGGAAAGGCAGAAAGGGAGACTGACAGGCAGGGAGACAAACGCTGCTCCACAGAGAAGCCTCTGAAACATCTGGAATGTTGCAGTGAAAGGTTATTTACCAGGAACGTCAGCCAGGCCCAGTGCAGATGGTTCTCATTAGTCTGAGATCAAGAGACCAGCAAGGCTAAAAATATGTGTTTGCTTTTTTAGAAACTGGACTTGGTTTTCTTTGCTTCAAAAATAATAATCACCCTTACGCAACTGCTGTAACTTAGAAGTATTTTCTTGGAATATTGTTTGGCACAGTGGTTGGGATGCAGACTCTGCCATTGCCATTACTCACACAGCCCTTCCCCCTGAGGCTTTGGTGATGTAGCTTTTACTTAGAAACAGGAGGATGGCACGTTAGGCCGAAAAACAATGACTTTTGTTTATAAAGTAACAAAATATCTGAATTTCTGCTCTGGGCCTGGCTCTTGCCTGGAGTAAATGTGTGCAGCTTCCCTGGAATCCAGTGGAGCATTGGATGGAGTCAGCTTTGGGGCCAGAGAGCCACTGGCAACAGCACATTCCATGCCAAGCACTGCACCTGGAGCAGGTTGGGAGTCCTCCTGGTTTTCTTGGGAATCTGTTTGGAAATAGTTGGTCAGAATCAAGGGGAAAAACTTGGGTTGCATCAGGCAGGAGCCTGGCTCGGTGAGGAGGAGAGCAGGACTGCAGTTCCAGGGGGAGATGAGAAGTTCTCATTTCTGCTGACATGGTTTATGAGGGCACCTCCCCAGAAATCCTCCTGCCCTGCAGGCACTGGGGACTCCAGTAAGATAACATTGCTTATCTTGCATCGCCCATCACAACACATTTGGTGTTGGAAGCTCTGTCAGCCTGCAGAGCACGGGGAGAGGGAAATATTCCACAGGGAATGGTCAGAGGTTCTCAATGGGCTTCTGCAGCTTCCATTCGGATTTTGAAACCATGGGAAAGGAAGGGAAAGGAAAAGAAGGGAAGGGGAAATGGGAATGTGGGCTAATGAACAATTCTTAACTAAGAGATTTGAGCTCTCGGTGGAAATACCAAAGGAAATTGTTCACATCTTTCTGATGGACCCAAATTGAAAAAACAGGTTTTGGAAGAATGCATTTGATGAAATGGTTCCCTCTGCCATGGGTTCTCCAGTTCCAAAGCAGAAGAAAGGCACAGGGCCTAATGGAACCTGTTACTAAATCCAGTATTTTTGCTTGGGAAATGGAATTTGGGATGACATAGACTGAAATTTTGAGCCTGGGTACAGCAAGGTAGTGTGAGCACCAGCAGAAATGATCAGATGATAGATGAGTGCACTCTGTCACTTAGCTTTGAATCACTTCCTTTTCTTAGTTTGTTTTCTTGCGGTCAGTACTGCCAGAAAAAAAATAACATTTTGAAGGGGAAAAGTGTGATCACTGCTTCTCTCATGGGATTCAATTTGTGAAGGATGATTTCTCAGAGAGGCTGGCTGCAATGGGAGATGTGAGGTCTGTCCTCCTGGGCATGAGATCTACAAAAATCACCTTGTGGGTGTTTATTAAAGTTTTTGGGGTTTGGGCTTTTTTCTGAGCAGGGCAGTGGAAAAAGCACCCCTGATGTCTTTCTGTCAGTGAAGAACAGTTCAAGCAGGCTGCAAGGAGAGCAGGGGACTCTCTTGTCTCCTTTAGAAAACAGGGACAAAAAGCAGTGGATAGAAACTGATACACCTGAACATGAGGAAGAATTTTTTCCTGTGCAGTGCCCAGCCCTGATCAGAGAGCAGAGAGGGGATGGAGCCTCCCTCACTGAGGATATTCCAGAATTTTCTGGACGCAATCCTGTGCCCTGGGACGGCCCTGCTGGAGCAGGGAGGTGGCACCAGGGACCCTCTGTGGTCCCTTCCAGGCTGGGATTTCTGTGAAATGCCAGAGGCAGCCTCAAACCAGGCAGAGCAGGGGGATGTGCCCCTGCCTGGGCTGGATCTCCTGGCAGAGGAGCCCTGGGCTGTGCAGGGATGTCTTCTGCCACCTCCCAGCAGCATCAAACACCTCAGGACAAGAACAGAAGCAGATGCAAAACAGGTGAAAGTCAGAGCGAGGAGCGTGGTCAGAATGAGCAAACAACCCCTGAAGGATTCAGTGACAAATTCCACTGTCATACACTGAACTTTTTTTTTTTTTCTTGAGCCCAGCACTGAGCATTTCTTGAAATAACATCAGCCCCCTGTCCAGGGCTGTGCTCTGCTCAGCAGGGCTGTCAGCTTGGCAAGTGGGCGACCTTCTGTGTAATGTATAATTCAAGTATCCAATACACAAATGATTGCAGCAGAGGCAGAGAACATGCAAATTATGTCCCACATCCTGCTGTTAGTCATCCTCAGGGGGGGAGCTCACCCCTCCAGAGCCAGGATCCCAGAACACACTGTATGTTTGTTAATCCTCACTTTTTAAAGTGTTTCGACAGCGGCAGCAACCTCCCAGCCCTCCTCTTGAAAATGACTGTAACCTAAAACTCCTGGAGTAAAAGACTCAGTCCTCTCCCCAAAAATAGCAAAGAAATTATCCATACTTCATTTCACTGCTGCAGAACAGTTAGAGGTATTAATTTAAAAAAATGATAGCAAATTACACGGAATTTTTCATCAGAGGGGATCAAAGCACTTTGCATATTAATTACATTTCAGAATAAGTCTCTGAGCTAAGCTTTATTACAGGAGATAGTGAGTTCTAGGGATTCATCTGGGTGAGAGGAAATCAGGACACCTGGGATTTACTGCCTGTGACGTGCTGCCTAACCTTCCTTCAGATGCTCTGTGCCTCAGTTTCTCTGTCTGGAGGAGAAGAACGGTTATATTTAACTTTGTTTTCAAAGGCTGAGGAAGAAAATCCTCTGGCACAAGTCTGAGAGTTTACGTGGCAATTACAGCAGCAGAGCTGTAGCAATGGAGGTGGAGTGACACATGTGGAGTCCTACAGCTGCTCTGTCTGCCAGGAAATTTCCCACTGGGGCTTCCTTGGAGGTGCCAGGATCTCTCCTTCCCCCTTGCTCTGTCAAATATCCCGAAGGCACCACAGGGACCACCCGTGCAACCTGAGCCCCTCCTGGGCTTGGGAAGCTGCCACTTTCACTGTCACTTTCTAGGAGATAACCTTCTGCTTCTATCTGACAGCTCAGTGCAGCCCAAGGATGAGATCATGCAGGTTTTCAGGGGCTACCAGCAGGAAATGGGGAGCAAAGCTCCTCTAAAATTTCAAATTTCAGTTGAGAGGGATCTCCAAGCTTCATTGTTGCCCTGCTTGTGCTCCATGTGCTTGAGAAACCTTTTAGAAGAGACCAAAGACACAAATCCTGCTCATTTCTTAGAGGATCTGGGACAAAATAATTCATGAGAATGAATCTAGAGTCACGTTCTAGCAATAATGACATGAAAAATCATCTCATTTTACAACACTGATAATCAGCAGCTTGTGAAAGAAGAATCAAGTGCAAATACCTTGAACAAAGGTTATTTTCCTCTGTACATACTTTAAATAGGTCATATGGAATGGTAGATGTGACTAAAGCTGAGTGGCTGCATGTCACGGGACCAAAGATAAAATGATGAGAATCAGCAACAATAAAGCAGCCCAAGAGTGAGAGGATGGGCCAGGCAGCATTTGGTTCCTCCTTATCAAACATGTCAAGAATAACCAAAACAAACATTGAGCCCAACCTGGGGTGAGTGCAGGATTAGATAGGAGGGTTCAGAAGGTTATTGTGGTCCCACATCATGGCAAATACCAACTTCCCTTTGGACTTTAGCAGAAAAGATGTTTTTGAGTGCTGCCTGTGTGCCCTGAGAGGTGCTGGGCTCTGTTTGCTCTCACACAAAGTCCAAGTGTGGGGTGAGCCCTGTCCTGCCACTGCCAAAGCCTGTTTGTCTTGCTTAATCATCGACTGGAATTCCAGTTGGTGCTGCCTGCAGTGGCAAAGGAGGGGATCCTGTGGGCAAGCCAGGGCACTGGGATGGGGTTTGTTCCCTTAGAAAGGAACTGGGATGGGGTTTGTTCTCTTACAAAGGCACTGGGATGGGGTTTGTTCTCTAGAAAGGCACTGGGATGGGGTTTGTTCTCTAGAAAGGCTCTGGGATGGGGTTTGTTCTTTTAGACAGGCACTGGGATGGGGTTTGTTGCTTAGAAAGGAACTGGGATGGGGTTTGTTCTTTCAGAAAGGCACTGGGATGGGATTTGCTCCCTTAGAAAGGCACTGGGATGGGATTTGTTCCCTTAGAAAGGAACTGGGATGGGGTTTGTTCTTT
>NW_005054308.1:10369020-10382831 GCF_000277835.1 Geospiza fortis | reverse complement strand
AAAGGCACTGGGATGGGGTTTGATCTCTTAGAAGGGCACTGGGATGGGGTTTGTTCTTTTAGAAAGGAACTGGGATGGGGTTTGTTCTCTTACAAAGGCACTGGGATGGGGTTTGTTCTCTTACAAAGGCACTGGGATGGGGTTTGATCTCTTAGAATGGCCTGTACAGCACCCAGGAGGAAGGAGACCACAGCAGGTCCCATTTTCCTGGGAAGAACAGAGCCAATGGAAGCTGAGGGACTGGAAGGAGAGTGTTCTGGGCTGAGCCCAGAGCTTTTGCCACCAATGCAGTGCTCCCCACAGGGCTGCCCTTCCTCTTTTCGACGTGGCACTGCCACAACAGGAAAGGCACCAACGTCAGCATGGATGTGCTCCTGTCCCATTCAGCACCTGGCACAGAGCTGCACAGCTGGGGCAGGTGATTGCTGCAAACTCACAGAGAAACCCTTGGCAAAGTGCTCTGGCAGAGTCCCAGTGCCCACTGGATGCAAACAGATCCATTCACTGACCCCCATTTCTTCCCTGTGCCCCCCTTGGCTCATCCCCATGCAAACAAAGCACAGCTGGAGCAGAAAAGGAAAAACCTGGAGGTTCCTGGGCTGCCACTGTCACCAGTGCCAGCACTTGACAGAGCTGTTCTGAGATTTGGCTTGCTAATGTCTGAGGAGTTGAGATGAGAACGATTATGGAAATGAGAGACAGAAGTCTGGGACAAATGCTGCTGGATTGCTTCTTATGGGGCATGTTCTCATCTGCAGTCCTTTGTAATTGCAAAAAATGGTGCCTTGCAGATACCTGGAAGGGACTGGAGACAGACAGATGCATCTCCTCATCAGGAAGTCTGTCTTGATAGGCAGCCAAGATCCGAGGGGAGCGTGCATTATTTGCTATTATCATCAGCATCACCATCCCTAACCTCATTTCCCTGGGGATTTGACTCCAGTGGAAATGCATGAAGGGCTGTCCTGGGGTTTGTGCTGTTTTTGTCAACCATGCTGCCACACAAGTCCTTCCACGGAACTTTGTGCCTAAGGAATGGGTCCCACACTGCCCACAGCCCCCTGAATGCTGCTGGTTTTTATTGCAAGCTGCACTTGAGAGCAATGAGAGAGCAAAAAACTGGGAGTGCTGTGAGACACCTGCAGAGGCTGCCTGGCTCCCCTGAGGCACCAGCTCCAGTGGAGGAAAGCAGGACAGCACAAAACCAGTAGCAACGAGCAGAAGTTGTTGTGTTTGTGCCAAAACAGAACGCTGAACCCTGAGCTCTCTGCATATTGCATGTGCAGGAACATGATGTCAACAACTCCGTGCTGCAACAGGAAACAGAAGATAAGACTTGGTGAAGCTTCAGCTCTTCCTGAGAACTGACCTGCCACTGTTGTCGTTTATGCTGTGCTTTACAAAGCCAAGGTTACCAACACAAATAATCTTTTTTGGCAACTTCAGCCTTACTTTTATTTCCCGAACAGTTTTAGGTGATTGCCAGTATGTCTTTATTTCTGAATACTGGCCTAATTTTGAGAAAGATGTGTGTATACAAATGCTGCTCCATCTGCAGTTTGGGCTGTACAGCCACAGCGTGGAATTTCTTGACTGGATGACAAAGAGGAATAAAAAACAAAATGAAAAATGATGTGCTAGTCATAATTACCAGGCATTCCAGAATATATTTCTGGAGAAGTTATTTGTCCTAAAGATTCATATGCCTGCTTTATAATTGCCAGATGACTATGCAAATATTAGCAGTGACATGACAACAAATGACATCCCCCCACGTATGGAAATGAAGCAAAATCTAAATTTACGAGCCACTCATTTTCATTATTCATCTAAGCCTAATCACAAGCACTGGGAAATGTCACTGTAAAATCCAGTGAGGGGTTGGGTTTTTTGGTTTTTTTCTGAACTGAAAACCAGAGGGCTGTTTCTTTACTCTGACAGCTCACTGAATTTAGCACCCGCTGCCCCTGGTGTGCTCTCAGCCACGGCAGCTGAAATTCGTCTGAGTTTGTGGGGCACTGAGAGCACAGAGAGTGATGGTCCACGAGGAAAACTGCTCCTGAAGGGAACAGAAGCCGGCACAATGGAGCCACTGATTAAGGAGAACAATCCTGGAGGATTTCCTATTATGCCAAGCTTCAGGAGGAAACAGCGAAGCGACGCAAAGGAAATGAGTGCATTTGCTCAAAATGAAAAGGTCAGCCAGCCCCAACTTTTCAGCTTTGATATACATGTACCAGCCCAGCTCCCATTTTTATCGCAGATTATAGCTTCCCAAGGCCCTCAGGAAGCTGACAGGGAGATTGTGAGGTTATTGGGTGGTGTGAGAACGGAACTACCTATGATTTACAAACTTGTCATTGCAGCCCAGCCACTTCTGTGCAACGAAGAACAAAGAACCACCCAACAGCATCCCTTTGCATCCTCATCACACAGCTTTAAATAACAGCTGCAGTCAGCAGCAGAGACATTCAGACTTCCCCCTTAAAACCCTCTGCAAAGGGAGTTTGACAGAATGCAACCTGGACAGGCAAAAGCTGGTGAGCTGCAAATGTACAGATTCTCCCAGATCTCCTTCACATGGACATGGTTCAGAGTTAAACAGCACTGACTGTAAATACAGCAAGATCTTTGATGAAAAATATTGTTTCATTTGGGAAAAAAGCCATACAGGACTCCTGGGTTCCATCCACAATAATCCCATTGCCTCCCTATCACAACTTAATCTCCTCTAAATTCAATTCCCTTATTTATAAAATAGAAACAATAATATTTAACTTTCTATTGTGGGCCATTGTGAAGTGGTGAATGGTGAATCTTCACTGCTTGTCTGCTGGAAAACCAAATTATTACTGCCTGAACAAATGGACTATTTCTATTAATTCAATAGAGGCAGTGGGATTCATATTATTTCAGTCATGCCTCAGCTTTCTCAGCTTTTGTACAGCTTTGAAAACCAACTCTCAGCTCTTTATGTGTGTTGAAAGCAGATGCTGAACTTGTTGGTGCAGGTGTAAAAGGGTTTTATGGGATTTTAACTAAGGGAGGACACAGCACACAGAGTGAAACCATGGCACTGCTGAGGTTAATGGGAATACTCACAGCATATAATACAAACCAGCTCCTTGCACAGCATCTTTTGTATCTCAAGAGCCTCGCTGAGGCATAACTAAAATACCAAATCTAAAAGGCTTCCAAACACTACCTCAAGACGAGACTGGTAGAACAAAATTTCAGCCCATGGTACTTGAATGTATAATGAAAAATCCATTAGTGACTCACTTTTCCTAAGGATAGAAGGCAGCATCCTTATGAGTCAGCTTTCTGCTGAGAAAAAACTCCTGCCTTCAATGGAGCAGGAGCCACACCATTGAAAAGAGCTCAATTATCAGCCATTACACGGTGGGACAGAGTGGGGAACAGGTAATGAAAAGAGCAAAAACACACGAAGGGCTTAGCTCATGGAGGACCTCTCAGCATTATAAGACTGACCTTTAAATTCAGTGAGAAATAAGAGTTGCATCAATCCATCACCTGCCTGGGAAATTTACTGCAGACCTCTCTGGAAGCCAAAGCACACGTGGGTGCTGTGGCTGCACTGCCAACAAGGGTAGGGTTAAAATGGGTAGGTGGCTAAATCAATTAAGGGAAAAATATGAAAAAAAGGTCATTAAATGTACGGAGCATTATCAAATTTGGATGACTGTAAGGGATAAGAAAACTTTTGTAGAGTGTGAAAGATAATATCTACAGACAAAGAAACAATCATATGTAAGAGGAAATGTGCTGAATACTGACAAAAACAGTGATATGGGTTTTGAAATTATTTAAAGAAAGTTTCTTGCATCTCTTGTAGAGCAAATGAAGGGAGTCACTTCTGTTAGCACTGCACCAGCAAGGTACATGTTATTTTCCATCTCTCACTTCAGCTCCTAAGTCCTAACTCGAGCAAAACTCCCTCTGGAGTCAATTAAATCGTCCTTCTGATTTGAAACAACATATCTAATGCAAGAGAAAGCCTTTCAGGCCTGTCAGCTTGTTCACACCTCTTGGCTGCCCGCAGTCGTCTGCAGCAGTGCAGTGTCCACATGAATCACAGCACTGAGAACCACGCAGCCACGGAGGCCAGCCTTTGGGAGGCTGGCATCTCCCTCAGATTTGTTCTACACCAGATGAATTCTGCTGTCTTCAGTACACTTCAACGTGATTTTTGTGGGGGTGAGTCAGAGAGTTTGGTCCCCCACCTGAAATAACATTATCTGTGGCTTTGGACAGACACGATTCCACTGCGCTGCTTTTTCAGGCTCCCACTCCTCCTCCTCCTCAGTGCTCCTGCCTGGGATGTGCTGCCCACACAAGGCCACCAGGACAGGGACTGCAGCATCGTGCCACTCAGCAGCAGGACCTTTCTTTATTTATTCCCAAACAGGCTTCTCAGCTGTGTCACAGATGGCCCATCAATCTTACCAAAACTGATTTTGCAGCGAGAGAACTCTCTGCCAAAATTCTTTACTTCCCCTTCTCTTGCTCCCCTCCACCATTTACCATCAGTGGCTCAATCACTTTTGCAATTAACAGCAAAAGGCAACAGAAAATTTTCTCCAGGCTGATGGGAAGGAACCTCCCATTCCAGGGGTTCACTTTCAGCTTCTCACCAGTTTTGACCAATTTTTGCCCTCTCTGGGGCAACCCCAGCCACCTTACCCCATTTCAGCGGGGACATGGGAACACAGCGTCACTTACTGAAGTTTTCGTGGCCCCACAGGCACCAGGGGAACACCAGAGGTTCCTCATTTACATAAAGCAGCTCCAGCCATGACTCATCTCTGCCTTGTCACTGTGACGAGGCTCCTGGTGGCGAGGGGACAGCTGCGTCCTCCGTCACTGCTGTGTCCCCAACGTCCAAGCTCTTGCACAGCCTGCAAGTGGGGAAATAGCAAAATGTAAAATGTGCCCAGGAAATTTCCCTGCAGTGTGGGAAAGCTGAGCTTCTCCTACTTCATCTCCTACATCCCATCTGCAAGGCTTTGCTGGCTGTAGCTTGGTGTCCACCAAGTGTCCATCAAATCTCTGTCCTTCTGGAGAAAGGTCTTGTGTGAATTGACATCGTGGTTTACATCATTCCCCATCCATCAACCAAGGCCAGGGGACTGCTTAGAAGATTGGAAGAGGGCTGAGGATGTTGTCCTGCACCATAAACCAGTGGTTACTCAGCTGAGAACATCCTTCTCCATGTCAGGAACAGGTGCTCAACATTGGGATTGGGTACTGGTCTGCTGTGACTCCCCTGAACAAGAATGGGTTTCAATCTCTTTAAACTTTTAGGTTTAAGGAGTTAATCTCTGCGGACAGTTTCTGTCCTCCATGGAATGAGGTTACTGTTCTGACTTCCCTCTGGAGGAGACCTTTTCCTGCACATGAGCTTGAGGGGGAATCCAGGAAAATCAGTTTCATTAGGCTCATGTTAGCCTCTGTAATGAAGTTTTCTTCTTCCTGACACTGTCCACGCCATTGTCACCAGCAAAAAACATCCACTGATATGGAAAAAGGACATCAGGGAAATTCCACTGAAATAAGTAGAATTGGAAAGTGTTTTTTTTTTTTATAATAGGGTTGTTCCCACGATGATTTCAGGGAAGAGAGTGAGTGAGTAAGAAGATGAGGAAGGGGCAGGGAAATACCAAACACTTTCAGTTTACGCCCTCAAACAGTGAATGAAATTTGAAATCAGTAGAATGGAAACATTTGGGATGAAGAATGGAAGAAAGTGAAACACAAAGGATGAGAGACTCATGTTTCAGTGCTGGAAAAGTCATGATGAGCAGGACAGTCATTTTTACGTGTTTGTTATACCCATACAACGAAGCCAACCAAAACAGAAGGGGCTAACCATTGTAACAAATATTCCAAGGTTTATTGCCTAGAGCTCAGAACTGGGATAACCAAAATCTGTGGACGGATTTCAGAGTCAGCACAGGCCAAAGAATTTCCCTGGGCATCATAACTTTGGCAACCCATATTGCAGAATGATAAAACAGGAACTTCAAGAGGACACGATGGGGATGTTTTCTAGACCTTCTTCCTCCCAGAACCTCATCCAATGCCTGCAGATTGCATGCCAGGCAATCACAAACTGCCCAAAAGTCTGCCATGTTCCCTTCAGTGGCCTCTGACACCAGAGATGAAAGGCACAGACGTATTTACAGCATAGGATGCACGGAGCCAAGGTGCATTAGCATACGGCAGCGAAGATGAATGTTTGGAAGTAGCCCAGTCTCTGAGTCAGACTGATCCTTTCCGTTCATAAACTTTAAAGTGCCAGGAAAAAAGCGAAAAAGTCCAATTAAAATAAATCCTGGCTAACTCCACTGCAGGCTTATCATCACAGCATGAGGAGGACAGGGTTTTGTTCTTTCTCCTGTGAGAAGCTTGAGCAAGAAGCCATGAAGTGGCCTCAGCAGAAACAGGGGGAAAGGAGTGTTCTTTGGTGAGGGAGAAGTCTGGAGACTGCTGGGCCTGCCTTCCTCTGAAGGCTGGAGGAGTTTTCTGGAAGGGTTTATTTGTTGCTTTGGCTTAATGATTTCTGATTTTGCACACCGTCATTTGAAAGGAACCTTTCACTTCATTTTTGGCCATTCAGCTCCCACAAGCACATCTCCTCTTATCTTCTGCCTTAAGATGGATTTATCCTCCTCAGGTTCCTGCACAGGCCTGCCTACATGCGTGGTCTGTTTGTTCCCAGCTCCCTTCTGCTGGGCATTCCCTTCTCCAGCAGTTTCTCTCTCCATTTATTCATAGCTTTCCACACTCCCTTGCATGTTCTGTGTCCTACAGCAGTCTCCTCACCCCCATCTCAAGCCAGCACCTTGAGACAGTTCAGAGTTTGTTTGCCCAAGTGGTGATTGCTGGAGCTGGCACCAAGGATGGATTGGGTCACGAGGCATCTGGAACTGGCCACCAAAACCAGCCCCACTCCACATCTGATCCCAGATACTGTTTACAAGGGCCTGTAGTGACAGGACAAGGGGCAATGGCCTCAAACTGAAAGAGAGCAGGTTTAGATGGGATTTTGGGAAGAAATTCTTCCCTGTGAGGGTGGCAGGCCCTGGCACAGGGTGCCCAGAGAAGCTGTGGCTGCCCCTGGATCCCTGGCAGTGCCCAAGGCCAGGCTGGACAGGGCTGGGAGCAGCCTGGGACAGTGGAAGGTGTCCCTGCAGACAAAACAAGGCCAGAGCTAATGATTTCTGCCCTAATTCATTAGAGGGTTAATAAAACATCTTTATAAAATAATTTTTCTTTGGCCACACCCTGATTTCTGCAACATTCTTTATGACTGACAAAACCTCCCCAATCCACTGACCACCACAGCAGTGCCAAGAGACCAAGTGAGAACAAGGAAAACACAAGTCTCATTTGCAGCAGAGGCAGCAATTAAAAATCCATATCCTTACTACGAAAAAGATGAAAAAAAAAAAAAGGTATGTATTTCTTGTCTGCAATGTCCCATTGGGCTTACTCAGCTAGACAATATCTAGAGGAAATCACTGAGAAGGCTGATAAGGCAGCACAGAGGACATGCCAAAAGCAAGGCAGGGAAGTGCAATTCAACATCTCACGCCCAGGGCTGGCTCCAGAGGGTCAGAGGACGGGAGAGAACCCACTAAGCTGCAGCAGCAGGACTGGCTGCCCACAGCAGGAGCTGGCAAATCTTCCAAGGAAACTTCCAGAGCCTTGCTTGAGAAATTCCTCCTTGTCAAGCTGTTGTTTGGGTTCAGTTCTTTACTGCCTGAGGGCCTTTGTGATGGCCTAGTGCTGCTGAATGCCCCCATACTCCTTCTTGTGCTGGTGTTCACAGGGGTCCCAGGACAAGGGAAGAGAGGAGAATCTTGACTCCATGTTTCAGAAGGCTGATTTATTATTTTATGATATATATTATATTAAAAGAAAAAGATATACTAAAACTATACTAAAAGAATAGAAGAAAGGATTTCATCAGAAGGCTTGAAAGGAATAGAAAGGAATGATAATAAAATCTTGTGACTGACCAGAGAGTCTGAGACAGCCGGACTGTGATTGGCCATTAATTAAAAACAACCACATGAGACCAATCAAAGATGCACTTGTTGCATTCCACAGCAGCAGATAATTATTGCTTACATTTTGTTTCTGAGGCCTCTCAGCTTCTCAGGAGAAAAGATCCTAACGAAAGGATTTTTCATAAAATATGTCTGTGACACCTGTTGTAAAAAGTTGGTTTCCGTGCATTGCTGACCACAGCAGAGCTCGACAGAGACCTGACCCTGCACTTGGGTGCCTGAGCTGGCATGCACAGCTCCCACCTGGGAAGCAGCCACCCATTCAGAGAGGTCACTGTGGCACAGCATCCGCAGCCCTGCTGAGCCTGAGTGCCCACTGCAGCGGCTCTGGGAGACATCCAACACAGCACTCAGGCACCCAAGTGCAACTTGTGCAGACTGCTGGCGCCTGTGCTGGTGAGAGCAGCCCAGGAAAGCTCTGCCTGCCCTGCTCAGCCACGTCAGATGCTGGAAGTGCCCACAGCTCCTGGGGAATGCTCCCCGAGGCGCCGCAGGGTCTGGCGCCTTGTCCTGCCCCACTGCTCTGGGTGGGCTGCCTTCCCTCAGCTGCTCCTTCTCTCCTGGTCCAGGAATCAGCTGGGGATTTTGTCAGGAAGACCTTCAGGACCCAATTTCCCAGGCACGATGGAGGCAGCAGAAGGGAGGTCTCAGGAGTGCTTATAGGTATTTAACATCAGTGAGTCAGGGGCCCTTCCTCCAGAGTCCAAGCACAGTCACTGTTTCCAAGGTAAAATCCCTAATTCAACCCCAGGAATTCTGCACTTCTGGTTGCACAGTGGCTCAGCCTTCAGAGGCTGGGCAGAGCACATTTTTCTCCCTTCATGCCCTCAAGTTTCTCACACATTCTGTGTCAAAGGGGCAGACCTGTCCTCCAGGGAAGGGCTCTCCAGCCCTCTGTGAGTATTTAAAGCAGAGGGTGGCTCATCTCCCAGGTTTATTTTCCCTGACAAGACTAATTTAGATGTGGGTGCCAAATGTGTTCTCTAAGCCCAGAAGCAAACACTTTGTGGCCCTGTATGAGTTTCACAGTGAGGTATTCAGAGGTCCCCTTCTCCTGAGTATTTCTCACTGGCTGATGCAGGAATCTCACCATCAGTGTACAGGCTAAGGGCACTCGAGTCCTTCCAGGCCTGGTTCTGAACTATTCCTCTCCAGTGTAAAGGGAATTTAAGGCGTTTAACTCACTACAGAGCAGTGAGAATCAGGTGTAATCCTCAACTCTCCTCTGATGCTAATCCCAAATCTCCTTGAGATCCAGCCCTCTTAGTGTTCAAAGTCCTCCACCCAGGATTTCACCCTAGTTAACTGTTAACTTGCATCTCCCTTTGGCCCATGACCTTTGCTCGGCTGTTTGCATTCTCCTGAACCACAGAGAACACTCACCACCACAGGGGTGCTGTACAAAGCATGAGGTAAGCCTGGGACAGGGGCTGCAACTTCCTTGTGGCATTCATTTCCACAGTGGAAAAAGAAATAAAATACAAAAATACAAAAAAAAAAAAATGTTCTGCTCGCTGTAACTTTCCCATAGTAAATTCCTGGCACCCAAAACGTGCCAGGAAACAGGCTTGAAAACAGGCAGTTTGTATTAAAAGCAGGGTAAATTGTCTAGGGGCTTTAAGAGTGGCAGATTCCCCTGAGCATTTGCCCACTGTCACAGGACAAGGGAGAGGCCATGTGGCTGCACAGACCCCCTTCTCCACACTCACACACATCAGCTGTGCCCATCCCTGGGACTGAAAAATAATCAGATTATTTCTTCTGCCTATTGAGCAGGAAGAACAGAGATTGTTATGTCTTCTTAAGGAAAGAGAGTAGCTATTCAATAAAGAAGGAACTTACACGGTAAATTCTGTAGATATTCCTTTATTCTATTGTGTATTTTAAGTCCAATCTCGCAAAAATAGATGGACAGCATTACATGTGGTAATGATAAACAAACTACACTGCAACAAGGCTTTAAGAAAACATTCAAAGCTTGCTTTTTGTTCCCTGGAATTTGGGAAGTACTGCCAACACGTAGCTTATCCAAATCCTAAGAGGAAGGGCTGAGCTTTCATTACTGATTATACTTAGCACAGCACTTGTATTTGAATTCTTCACCTCCACGCGCATCCTGTTCCTGCAGCAAGATTTCCTCAAACGCTGGTATTTATATTTTGAAAACGCTTTATAGCATTTTTTTCTCTTCATTCTCTGCAATGTTTTTTCCTTTTCCTGAACGGCAGTTGTGCTCAGGGCTCCAGGCCACACCCTGCAGAACACAACACATAATCGGGGGCACACGCCCTGCAGAGCAATGCGCTCACTCCATTCCCAGCCCACCCCTGCAAACTGAGGAAAATCAAATCACCCAGGGAAGTGGCCTGGGGTTGGCCCTGCCTCACAGCATCCCCGACAAAAGCCACGGGGCAGCTTTTGGTTGTGTTTTCACACACCTCTGTGGCAGAAGGGGAATAAGTGAATAAGCACTGCACCTTCCTAAGAGTCACAGCGCATTCCCCATCGATGAAGGAAGCCCAGGTGACCCGGAGGATGAGTGTGTGTGCCCAGCTTTACCTTTGGCAAACAGTGCTGCTCATGACCCACACACAGCACCTACACCAAGCTCCCAGTGCAAGAGCTGTGGCAGGAGCCAGGGGCTAAAGCAAAACTCAGCCCTGTGTGAGGAATCACAAACAGAACAAGAAAGGAAATTGTATATGTGAGTGGTACAGGATGTTCGATCAGCCCAATCCGTGGTGAGCAGGTGAGGATTGAGGTTGTGCTTTTCTGGGGAAGAGAAAATTTCAAGAGTACAAAACTGAAGATTAGTAAAATTGAGAGAATCATGGAACATGCTGAGTTGGAAGGGATGATCCAAGTCCAGCTCCTGTCCCTGCACAGCCCCAAAATCCCACCCTGGGATCCCTGGAGTGCTGTCCAAGTTCTCTTGGAGTTTTGGTAGCCTTGGGGCCGTGCCCATTCCCTGGGGAGCCTGGGCAGTGCCAGCACCCTCTGGGGGAAGAACCTTTCCCAAAATCCAACCTGAACTCCCCTGGCCCAGCCCCAGCCCTTCCTTGGGTGCTGCTCCTCTCCCTGTCCCAGACATTGGAGCTGCCCCTCGGGAGGAAGTTCCAGGAGACCTCCCCCCAGTCTCCTCAAGGCTGAGTTATCAAGGATTAATGTAAACTCTGTAAATTAACATTTTAATAATGTTAATAATGATTCCTTGTGAAGTCAAAACTTAAAAATAGCATATCAATTGGAGATGAAAAATATCCCAGAAACCTGGACATGAATCATTTTACCTGCAAAACCAAATCTGTTAAATAAAAAACCAAGAAGATGATTCAAATAAAGCACTTTTTGGCCACTGTTTTTTTTCATAGGAAGGAGGTACCGGTTTTGTTGTTGTGAGACATTAGTCAGGAACTCAGATAGACTCATCCATGATCTGATTTATCTGTAACAAAGTGATCTGGAATGAGGAAAATGCTCTTTTTTGCAAGAGGAATTATGAACACGATTTAGGACTGAAAGGATTTGTTTGCTAATTTGGAACTGAAGCTGATCTTACTCTGGAGTCTTAGGTGAGTCAATTAATCCTCCTGCTTTGGTTTCCTGGTTGTTAAAGAGGTCTGAAAATATTGGTGTACTGGTTTCAGAGTAGCAGTTTGGCTCAATGAACATTCCCAATACAATCTGAAGAGAAATGATAGTTTTAAGTCTTCTGTTGTCAGAAAAAGGTTGGTTTATTGCTCCCAAAATGAAAGTTAACTTTTCCATCAGTTGTCAGTATCAGTTCGCTCCTTGCAGCTCTAATGGTGGGACAAGCACCTCAGATGAACCCCTTGCTTTTGGTTCCCATTCTATCACACACCATGAGCTCAGCTGCCCCACCCAGCTGGACTGGGGACAAATTCCTGTTCTTATCTCCAGCTCGATGGAGCCCTTATGTAATTAAACAATATTGTGACGAGGGTCTTATCTCAGGGCATTAACTGCTTCTTCCCTTGGCAAGGATGTGAGCGAGCTGGACCCAGCTGCAAAGCTGCTCTGAGCCCACTGCTCTCTCCAGTTTGACCTTTCAGTGGAAAATCAAATCAAATCCCCACAAGGCGAGCTCTCACTGTGCTGTGCTCTTGAGACTCGAGCCTGCAGGAGGAGAACTCTTCAAGGCCACCTCCAGATTTATGTAGTGAACAAGTGAAGAGCTTTTGTAAAGCCTTCAGCACTCTCTTGGCTCCTGAGAGAGCTGATGCCTCTGCACAAGACAGTTAATAACAGCTAATGATGTGGGGGCCTTGCCAGGAGCCCTTGGTTGTGTAACCACCTCGTCAGGCACTGTTTGTTTTGGTTTTTTTCCACAACGATCGGCCCCCCCGGCTACGCCTGTGCAATGGCTTGACCTCATGAGAGATGAGAATTGTCTCATTAATTTCACTGGGCTGCTCAGTTCTGGAGCACAGTGTGAAGGGCAGCAGCATTTCGTGGCTGATCTGTTAGCAATCTGCTGAATGTGCTCGCACAATGCAGTCGGATAATTTAGGTGTCTGAGATCAAAAAAAACCCCCAAAACCAATTAGGTGTTTTTATCTATTCCCTGGGGGCTTCTGGGGGATAATGCTGTGTTATCTCATACTTGGGATTCCTCCAGTTCAGTTCTTCATATTCCTAGCATGAATTATTATCTCTTTCTTTGAATGAAAATGGTATTGATTAACAGCTCTGACTCTTCAGTAATTTTCCCCTGCTTGTTTCAATTTCTTTTTTTTTTACCAGGTACGGGCCTAGTTTCTGTGTGAAGGGGGAAAAAATGGAAAGATGTGCATCTCTAAGTAAAGAAATGATGACAGCAGGAGGAGGAGGAAGAAAGGCACAGAATCAATTAGAAATGCAGTATATTGCATACTCAGACTGCTGTCATTTCACTCTTTCTCTTGCCCTGCTTTTGGACTTAAAGGCAAGGATAGCTGTATTTTGTTCCTGCAGTGCAGTGTAACCTGCACTGCATGTGAGTGACAGCAATTCTGAACACGGCAGCAGTCCCAATAGCTGCACAAAGCATCCCTGAGGGACGCTGTCAGCTGGTGACAGAATTATGGCAAGGAACAGGGATGGTGCATGGAGCAGGACAGGATTAACCTTGTGTACTGCACTGAACCTGCCAGGGATGCATGGCAAATGCAGGCAAAATGGAAAGACTGGGGAAATGCCTCATCTAATGAATGGGGAGCTTTTTCTAACTTTAATCCCTTGTCTTCAGTAAAAGTGCGAAGAAAAAAAAAAAAAGAAAGCTTTCCAAGAGCAGGTGAAAGAGCTGTGCTGGCCCTTAAAGGAGCTTATCATAGACTCATGGAATGGTTTGGGTGGAAGGGAGCTTGAAGCTCATCCAGAGCCACCCCTTCCCAGGTGCAGGGACACCTTCCACTGTCCCGGGCTGTTCCAAGATCTGGAGGTGTCCAGGGAAGGGCTGGAGGTGGCACTGGGTGCTCTGGGCTGGGGACAAAGTGGGGATGGGGCACAGCTTGGACGTGATGATCCTAGAGCTCTTTTCCAACCGAAATAACCCCGCAATTCCGTGCTGCCGGCGCTCTGAGAGCCGGGGGGCTGAGCGGAGCACAGCGAGCGCCGAGCGGACCCTGCAAAGTGCGGGAGCCCCGGGGCCGCCCGTATCCCGCACCCCGTCACCCCTCTCCCCCCATCCCGCATCCCTCACCCCGATCCCGGATC
>NW_005054308.1:10351799-10368810 GCF_000277835.1 Geospiza fortis | reverse complement strand
GTGGGATGGGCGGGCGGATGGATGGATGCATGGATGCATGGATGCATGGATGCATGGATGGATGGACGGACGGACGGACTGTGAGCAGGGAGGCTGTGCCCAGCTCCATCGTGCGGTTCCATCCAGCCGAAGGGGGTGTGTGCAGTTTGGGTTGCCTGGGCAGGACGGAGGGAGCAGCAGGACGTGCGGGGTGATGGATGCGGGTGTTGGGGTGGAGGTGCTCCCTCACTTTTTGTGAGAGGGGTCACTGTTTGTGGTGGAGCTCCTGCAGCACCTTTTGAAGGTCATGGTGCGGCTCCCATGGCAGCTTTAGGGCATCATTCCTTCCAGTGGGTTTCCCACCTTCTGCAGCTTCAGAGGGTCATTCCTTACAGTGGGGCTCCCACAGCAGCTTCAGAGGGTCATTTCTCATGGTGGGGCTCCCACAGTAGCTTTAGGAGATCACAGTGGGGCTCCCACAGTGGCTTTAGGGGGTCACTGCTTAGGCTGGAGCTCCCAGAGCATCTCTAAGGGGGTCACTCTTTGCAGCTGGCTCCATGTGCCAAAGCTGTGCCACGTGTCTGATGGCTGGGGACCAACATCAACATCTCCACCTCTGGTTTTGCCATTTTGAGCAGGTGCAAGTTGAAGGATTTGACCTTTCTGTGTGGCTCCTTCGTCTCCTGGGCCATTGGAGGCAGTGTCAGGTACCAAAGCAGAAGTGAAAAAGACACCTCTGACTTCACTGGAGCCAAAATAGCAACTGCAGGTTCATTTTCTTTTTTGAGCTGTTCTTGAACCGATAATTTGCATCTTTCCAAGTTCAGAGATGCCAAGAGGAAGATGCACAGATGAGTTTTCGAGTACAGATTTTACTACGACATTAATAGTACAATAAAAAATAGATACATTTTTGGGAATTTGCAGGTAACGATAGTCCTTTCCATGTAGGATCATCATGACCCCAACATGTGCACCCCTTTGAGATGGGAAATGGTGATAGTGCAGTGTTTTATTATATTTTTACTGTAATTCTAAACCAGGCCTCTCATTTATACAGGCTAACAGGATCTTGTGTGATCCATGGGGCATTGTTGAACACGGAGGCAGTTGCTTCTGAATGAAAACTTGCTGAAGCTGGAAACAGCATCTGCTGGATCATGTGGGATCCGGGGCCCAGAGCCTCGTTTCTTTCTGCTTTTGTGTAAAATTTGATAGAAAAACTCTTCTTTGGAGACATTCTGCCAGCTGCGAATCCTATTGCCATCCATTTCCAGACTTGTAAAATACATGAACAATAAGAGATCCTGGGCTGTGGCTGTCACTTTGTAATAGCAGATAAAGAAAATGTTATTTCTGATGTCTTTGAAAATGTAATTTCTGTTGGGTCTCAGAATGGAAACACTGGCTCACCAAGAGCACAATCATCTTAAGAGACAGCACTAGTGCTTCACTTTGGAATGGAAAAAAGATGTTCAGTAAAAGCTGAATTGCAGGGTTTGTGTTAATGAGTTACAAAAACAGAGACATCAGTTCAGATCTGCATTTTAAAGATTCACAATTGCAAATAACTTCTTTGTCATTCAGAGTGGAGGATTAGAAATAGACACTTCAAAGCTCTTCCTCAAATAACATAAGCTCACTGAACTTCAGCTTTTCTGCAAGGATGAATTTTTCAAAAGCTGCCATTGATAACAGGAATTTCCTATCCAAAGTACAGAGGAGCTATTGTCACGTGCAGCAAACCACTTTCCTGTTTTAGAAGCATGAACAGAGTTCAGGACCAAAAGGTTTGCAAAGGTTAGAGCCCTTTTTAGCTGTTGTGGGTTTTGTTCATAGTGCAGGCAGTGGAACAAAATCTGCTGAGGCTGGAAAATTTTACTGTTGTAGGTAAAATATGATGCAAACGTTAAAAAAACCACACAGGTACTTCCTGACAACTCTAGAAGGTGCAATACGAGGCTCTTAGAGAAATAAGGTCACCACCTTGAGTAAGTTTCTGAATGAAAATGACATTTTCACCGTGTAAATTTCAAGGATTTTCTCTCAGCGATTTCAGCAGGATGTTTTGGCAGGTACGGTTTGGTATCCTGCCTTTTACATTCCTGCGTGTGACTAGGGGTTTGGATTGGTAAGAAACTTCTAGAATTGCCCCTGCATATCTTCTAGAGTCCAAAATTCCATGTGGAAAGGTGTTGTGTTCTTCTGGAGGCCACACATTTCACGTTGCATCTGAAGGAATTCTGGCCTTAGCTTCTCTTCCAAGGACATTTGGGAAGGCATGGTTCTGTTGGTTTTATTGGTTTTGTATCCTCCCCTTTCTTGGAGCTTTATTTTTGGTATTTTAGGGTGGCAGGATGTTGATACCAGGTGTAGAGAGGGGCGTTGTAGAGCAGCTGCAAGTTTAGGCTTTGAGCTGTTTCCACACCAAGTAGCTCTAGGAGGAATAGGTTGCCCAAATCTCATCTGGAGGTGATGGAGACACAAATGACAAGTAATTAAAACAGCCCAGGACCAGAAATGTCCCTGTTCTTCACCAACTAAAAGCCAAAGAAATAATTTACTTCCATGGGACTAAATCTCTTTGCTCGGTCTTAAACTTAGCTAGCTTGAAGAACCAAAATTGCTTAAAAATCTTTCTTGGGAGTTTTCTCCATCACTCTGATATGGAAGTAGCTTGGTTTGTTACTTGTACTTTTTTGTACAATTTTTTTTTCTGTAGGATTTCTGTTTTCTTGGCTTATCAGTGGTTCCCTTTCCTAATATAAACTTCATTTAATTCATAAATAAACCAATATTTTCACAGTAATCTCGCATGAATAATAATTATTTTGTGTCAAGTATCTTCAGGGTTTTAATAATACTCAGTATTTACCTAATGCTTTTCATTTTTCAAAGCATTTAATTCAGACTAATCCCCCCAGTCCTGCTGTGCTGTTGGTACAGAACCAAATTTTCAGCTTCCAGATTGGAGCCTTCGGTACAGGTCTGTTCAGTGCATGTCACAAGAACCCAGCCCTCCTACAGAACTACTAAATCAGTTTGTATTTCCAGAAGGCCTGGTTCTTTCCTATTTTTTAACACCCATTTGGCTGAAAGACAGACACCGATTTTTCCCTTCTTGCCCATCTCCTGGTTTTTAGAACTTGTGTCGGCAAAGCAGCTTTGGATGTGTTTGATGGGGGATTTTGAGTTCTCTCACTGGAGCTGAAAGGGTATTTCCCCTTGGAGCCCTTAAGATCCGGTGTCACCTGCACACTTGCAGCCTCTGAGGATGGTTCAGATCATAATTAGATTAAACTCTAAGCCTGGGTCATCTTGAGTGGGGATTGTGAGCCAGCCAGGAGGGATCCCACATGTTGTGTGATCCTGTTAGCAGAAGGCTGAGCTGGTGCTGGGACTTCACACTGCTCAGGTGTTGAGAATGGCACAAATAAAAATGAGAATTACAGATATAAGAATGAAGTGACTCCCCTGCAGTGGAGGAGGACGTGGTGGGGAGGAGCATTGTTGCAAATTCTCTTTATGCTGGTGGCTTTTCCTTGCACCTGCCTGTCTGCATGGAAGAGTTACTGATGGGTTTGTAAAATACTGAAACTTCTGAACCATCTTGGTCACTTTAGTTGGTTACGCTGAGAAAAACTAAAATAGACCACTCTGAAATCAAGTTTTTGTTCTAATCCTGGGTAATTCACAGTTGTGCCCTGGCCAGGTGTTTCACACAGAGTGGCAAATGTCTGTGAATCCTTATTTTTATTTTTAACTGAGAGTTTCAGAATTTATTTCCCACAGTTAATCATTGTGATGTTTTCATTAGGGTTTTTTTTTTATTGTTCCTTGTTTGGTTTTGGGGTTTGGTTGTTTTTTTTTTCACAATGTGATAACTGTATGAAGTAACAACGTGCTGTACCCGGATTTTGGAGGTCATGGGAAAGGAGCCAGGCTTAGAAAGTATTTAGATTTAAATGCTGATCTAGAGTAGAAGGCAAAAACTTTTATTCCATCTGCACAGTGTGACAGGCTCTTGCTGTCAGCTGTTCTTTGGCATGTCTGTGATAAATGGTATTTTAGTGTGGGTGTGCTGATTCAGACCTATGGATCATTTTTATTGTTTTGGGACACAGGCAGGTCTTCGCTTTAGTTCCTGAAGGTTTTCTTTTAAATCAAATTGTTCAGTCTTAACCAAAGCTGACACACTCCAACCTTCCTACTCTTAGCAAAGGGAGTTTGTTTGGTTTTAAATTAGACCTAAGGGTTGTGATGGTGAATAGCAAACTGATGCTCACGCTTGTGACCAGCACAGCTGTGAAATCGATTCCTGACCAAAAGAAAAATGAGGGGACCTTAAAAGACTGTTTTGTTCCTTCCTTTCTGAAAGAAGACTAAAATCAAGTTATTTGCCTTAACAAGTGAACGAGGAGGTGTCTGAGGGGTGCTTAATTTGGAAAAGATTTTTCTCTGTAGACTCAAAATCACCTAAAATTCCCTGGGTTGTGCTCATTAATCTGGGCAGGAATCGATTTCACAACTGTGCCAGGTCACAAGTCTGAGCATCACTCTGTCCGTTCCCCACCACAACTCTTAGGTCTAATTTAAACCCATACATACTCCCTTCAATAAGAGCAATAAGGTTGCAATGATTTTGTCCAAAATATTAATTCCTGTATGTGATTGAGCTGGTAGCCATCAGTTCCTAAATCAATGTCTAGGGGCTGTAGCACAGCTCTGGTTTGGGTAGTTCCAGATTTATAGAATTACAGAATGAGAGAATATTCTCTGTTGGAAGGATCATCGAGTCCAGCCCCGTGACCTTGGCATTATTGGCAGCAGGCTCTGACAAACTGAGCTCATTTCAGCAGTAGCTGCGTTTCCATCCCCACCTGCAGCCACGTCTGGAGCCTGTTCCAGTTCACATTGTGCAATGCCACTGGTAAACAACCCTGCCAAGTGGTATTGCTGCCACCTTACGTAATGACCAACGTGGATTTGGGTGCCAAGCAGTGCCATGACTAACTTTGCTCAACAATAGCCCTTTGAGGGCACCTGAGAAATTATTCTGCAGTCACAGCAGTCAGATGGGCAGGCAGAGCTGTACAGACAGAGTCTATTGATGTTTGTGCCACAAATAACTGATTATACATGGTGTGCATGTATGTAAATATTTCTTTCTAAGTGTCCCTAGTGCATCATTTCTCTCAAAATATCATCAGAGTAGAGATTTCTTTTCCTGAGTAAGTGGGGAAATATTAAAGTCTGGCTCTGTAGGAAAGCTTTGCATTGTTCCTTCTGAACTTTAACTGTCCTCCTTTGTTCACTCCTTGGTGACACAGATGCTTCCTTCATGCCATCATAGTTCATTGCTGTGAAAATGACTGAATCACACTGTAAACAGAGCTGAAGCAATGCCACCAGCCTGGACTGGGAACTGGGGACCTTGTTCAGCTTGTATTTTGAAGTGTGCTGGTGTATTTTTTAGGCATGTAGTTCAAATGGTGGAGGTGGTGAGGAAAGAATAGTCTTGCAATGAAGGAAGGAGGGGGGAATCATCTGTTTTTCTTGTCTTCTGTCCAAGTACAAGCCCTGAAGTGATGTCTAGGTATTCCTGTACAGAGCCAGCTGCTCTCGAAATGGAAAACTTGGTCTGCCAAAAAATTAACCACAGCCTTGCCACAATCTACAAAATTTTCCTTATGCTGAAATGCCTGAGTATCTTAGTAGTAAATCCTCTTTTTACTGAAATGACTGAGTATTTCAGTAATAATCATAGCAGACACACACAAGATGTAGTTGGCCAGTGCAGCTCACTGAATTGTGTATGTTTGGGTGTTTGCTTTTCTGTTCTTTTTTTTTTCTTTTTTGAAGGATGTTTCCAAATAAGATGTATTTAGTTTAATTCAGAGAAGCCAGAAAGATTAGCATGTAATAGAAGAGCCTTCAAAATGCTGTGTTAAAACGTGCAGGCTTGTATTACTGCTGACAGGATTTCAGGTCATGATTCCTTAGTGTTTATTTAATTATATCCTACAGCAGATCACTTGGCTTCCAGACTGTCCCTCTCTGCAGACCACTGTGTGCCCCCTAAAACATCAGTAATGTAAATGTGACCTTGTTTTCTGATAAAGGTGAAGTCTTTGAGCCTTGCTTGGATTCTCTGGCATTCTAAATGAAACGTGAAATCTGCACTGAAATCTGAATGGGGCTGCTGCATTATAACAGGTTATATCTGGACCAAAAACCAGTGATAAACCTGCAGAGTTGCAGCTCTTGAGTCTGTATCAGTTATGTTTTTTTAGTGGGCATCCAGACAGATATTTCTTGGAAATTGGTTCAAACCAGGGACTTGACTTGGAAGCCAGGCAATGCAGCAGAGTTGTACTTGCTTGTAGGTAACAGACTTAGATGAAAATAAAAACCAGGACTGAGATGTAGAAGGAATGTTGTACAGAAATTCTTGTATTCTTGGATTGGAATTTAAATAGGAGAACCTGAGCTGGTCACTGCAGAGTTACTGATATTCTGGAAGAGTACAATATATTTTAATCCCTTGTATGGGACAGGAGTTTCTCTTACTGATATGGAGAAATCTCTCTCTGCAGTAGGTATGGATTGGCCTGTGTGATTTTGAGGGAAACCTTATAGAGTTGTTTTCTTCACCTAGCCCTCTCTCCCTTTCTTTTTTTCTTGATTCCCCAGATATTATATTTGTTCATGCTCTTTTGTACCAATCTCTGATTTTTGTGTTGAGCAAGCACAGCTGGAACTTAAACCAGAAAGCAGCTTCTCCAAATAAAACCTGCACATTTCTGATGCTAAAATAGTTCTTCCCAGATCTTGTTTCAAGGTGTTCAGCAGTGCAAGGCAGCAGCAGAGCCTTAGTGTTTTGTGATTCCTGGAAGCTGTGGCAAAGACTATGGTACAGCTCTTTTTTTCCATAGCTCTCTGGTTGTGTGCAGGTAAATTCTTGGAAATCACAGCCCAGCTTTGAACTTTGTTCAGTGTCTGCTGCAGATCAGGACTTTTGTTTGTTTGTGGGAAGGGGATGTGGCAGGACGCTGAGGACCCTGAGCTGGCAGGTGTCCCATTGGGAAAAGGAGAAATGTTCAGGACCAAGGGGATCACCAAGGGTGGAAGTGCTGGGGAGCTGCAGGAACCAGAATCTCTGAGTTGAGGGCGGCTCTGGGCCAGGAAGGTTCCAGCCAGCTTGTGGCATTCAAGTATCTGAACAATCTGCTTGGCTTGGGGAGCAGCCATATATGTTTAATGCTCTTCCCCATTCTCTCTGTTCTCCAGAAAATGCTGCTCCCACTCAGGAGTACAATGCCTCTTACAGTCCAGCAAAGGGCTGGATCCCTTTAAATACCAGTCCCCTTCCTTGAGCATTTTTTCTTCATGACACTTTTCTCCCGTTTTGATGAAGCAAAGTGTAATTTGCTCACTTTATTAAAAATACATTTCTCTTCCATCCTTCATTTTGACACCTGCTTCGCTGCCTAAAAGGAAATAAAATGCTTGCTGGCAAGACTCCACCTTTGAGTATTTGAGATTATACTTTCCTCCTCCTCCTGATTGCCTTTGGAATGTGTTTGAGCCTCACATTTTATTTTGCAGGAAAAAGAAAAGTGATGTACTGCTTCCTGTCTTCCATCCTTCAGTGTCACCTAAAATAGTTGCACTTTTGGCATATTGCAGCAATACAATTGCTGAGTATGCTCCTGAGAGAACTCCTTGATATGCACTGGAAGAATAAAACCACAAAACTCGGCACATGGTTGGCAAAAAGGTGTTCTGCAGGACAGCATAACAGAACCACAGAGCAGGCAGAAGGGAGGAAAAAGGAGACTTGGAATCAGTCTAAGTGAGAGCAGAATGTATGAATTTTTGTGCCTTTTTTCAGCAGCTGCTGTGAGGATTGCAAGTGTTTTGTCCTAGAAATAAATGGGTTTGTTTTTCTGTCCCTATGCAGATCCTGTACCTGCTAAGTAACCAGCAGGCCAGATGACATAATGTGCTCGGGCTGGTGCCTCCAAGGTTCTCTCAGCCCCTTTCCCTAAATGTCCAGTTACCCAAAGGCTGGATTATATAATTAATGACAGTCCTCCTGGCCTAACCTTGTTTTCTTGTTCTCAGTACTCCTCCTTGTTTCAGACACTTCCTCTGTTGGTTTCATTACGTTCTTGGAACTGGAATTAAGAGGGAGGAGCTGGCTGGCAAGGAAATGTATTCCTACATTTCACTCCTGGGTTTGTAAGTGTGGAGAGCCAGCAGGTCAGAAAAAATCCTGTTTGCTTTGAAAACGGCTGTGGTGTTGGGAGGGAGAAGTCAGTCATACAGCATTTGAAAAATTGCAGTCTTCACCTGCCTGCAGTCCAGATCAACTGGTTTAAAACTCCATCAGCCCCTCCACCTCCCTGTCTGGTCCTGCTCATATCAGAGCTTGCTCAAAGGAATGGAGGATTAACCAGTTCCATGTAATTCTGAAGCCCTGAGAGTTTGTCCAGTAAAGCCCAGGTTCTGCAGTGTGTGTGTTAATGTCCCATTGTGTGTAAATGAGGACTGGCCCATTGCTTAATGAGGTGTGTAATTTATCTGCTGTTACGGGGGTGTAATCTTATAAAATGTGTTAATAACTTCTTGGTATTTACAAGTATCGGCTTCTTGGTCGGGCTTTGAATCTGTATTTGCATCTCCAGCTCACACTCGGGGCCCAGCTTTGCTGTTTGTGTATTCAGTGTTTATTTTCTGTGTGAAACTGCGATTACCAGGATCGCTTATCTTACTTTGCACACGCTCCAAAGTTTGTGTCCCAATTCCCAAAACCACCAGCGCTGTTCACAAACTGCTCTCCAGGCACAGCCCTGGTACTGAACCAAGCTGGGCTCTTGCAGAGCACAGCCAGTGTGTGTTCCTAAAGCCACCTTCCTGCTGCTTTCCTGCAAAGAATCAGAGAGTCACAAAATATTCTGAGCTGGAAGGGACCCACAAGGCTCATTGACCCAGCTCCTCGCCCTGCACAGACTCCCCAACAATCCCATCCTGTGCATCACTGGGAGTGTTGTCCAGACTCTCCTGGAGCTCTGGCAGCCTTGGTCAGTGCCCCACGACCCTCTGGGCAAAGAACCTTTTCCTGATATCCAACCTGAAAATCCCCCCAGCCATTCCTTCAGGTGGAACTTGGAGCTTTGCTAGTTTACCTTCAGATATTTGCATTTTCCCACCTGTAGATTGCCACGTGCTGGAGGAGAGGTGGGCAGATGTTGCCAGGTGCTGCTGTGCAGAATGAACGAGCTGAAGAAGGAGGGTTTAATTGAGTGGAACAGGAATTACACAGTGAGCAGAACAAACTCAGGTCTCTTGGCTCCCAGAGCTCATCCTGGGATCACAGCCTGGCTCTGCCAGAGCTGTCCTGATCTGCTCCCTGCACATCATGTTCTCATCTGCCGGCAGACAGGAAACATAGAAATGTCATCTAAACAAAGAATTAGCAGAATGAAGTGCTCAAAAGTCAGTAGTTCCTATTTTCTGCCCCTGCTGCTGACTTCCTGCCATTGTTTTCCCATTCATTTAAACACATTTCACCTACTCGGTTGGACTGGGAGTGATTGATTTTATTGTCTGTGCTGGGTTGTAGGAGCTAAGTGTTCTTGTAGAGCTGTCAGAACATGCACTTGCCTTTGGGTGGGAAGAAAAACAGCTAGAGAAAGGATTTCAGAATTCAATCATGAGCTAATATTTCTCAATGAAAACAGAAAAATTAATGCTTTCTATACAGGTGTAGAGTAAGGTGTAGGAATAAGGCAACTCTACTTATTCACGTGTTTTAGAATGAATTTACTATGTGTAGAAATTCTTCTTTCTTTGCTAGGTTTGTGAAGCAAAATTGGAGATTTTTGCCCAGCACATGTACAGCAAGGAGCACAGGAACTAAAAATGCAGGGGGGTGTTGAAACTCACCACTTTTTTAGTGTCAAGTAAGGGAGGCTTTGCTTTAAAAGGACAAGCTTTTCTTGATGCTTCCCCAGTTAAAGCCCATCCTTTCCTAGCTCACAGTCTTGCTCCAAAATTCTGGTCACATCTGACTTTTTTTTTTTTTCCCTGTAGCAGCTCTCAAGCACCTGGGGAACATAATCCAGCCCAGGGCATTGCTGAGCAGTGTTTGTCCCTTGCCAGGCTTCTTTTTATTCCTCTCCTCTCCTGGTGATGCCCAGCCCCTGGCAGGGTCACTAAGCAGAGGGGAGTTGTGTCCTGCTCATGCTTTCTCTGTGTCCCAGACCCCAGCTGTTCTCCAGGGCCATCTTTGCTGTTTTATTTATTTCACATATTCTGTCCTTGGGAATGGGGTAAGTGATCTTTCAGGCCATCTCTGCACACCCCAGCTGTTACACTGCTGAATAAAATCAATTTAACAAGTAAAGAGGTTAATCTTTTTATCTCTGGTCCTGGGCACGGGAGTTCCAGGGATGGTTTCAACAACTGTGAGCAGTAAAACTCCCCCCAGCTACTTCAGACAGGCGTCTGGGATTTTATTTTTTAAGTAAATGGTATTTTGCTAATCAAAAGAGTGCCTTGTGTGCAAACCTGACGCAGCTGTGCTGTTTGTTCTACCTCTGTATTTCCCCTCAGCTTGAGCTGTCATGTTGAAAGCTAAATTGGTGGCTTTAGATTTATCCATTTTACAGAAGTAACAGCTTTGCTTTTCAAGATTTTACCACGAGTGTCTGATGTGCTTTGTAGGAGGGAATGGAGCCAGAAAAGCGTGTTCTGATAGAAGTACCTGCCTGCCTTTGGTGGAGTGAGACTGTGCCTAAGCCTGCTTGGTTTTATTTAGAGCTAGATGGCCTCTGAAGAGCTTAAAAGCCACCTGATGGCTTGGGCTCCTGGTGCCCAGCAGCTCTGTTGACGAAGCAGGGATAAATTGTCCCAAAGTCATTGTCTGGGAGCAGTGACCCAAGGAAACAGAGCAACACTTGCCGCCTGTCAAACAGCTTGGAAGCTCTTAGCTAAGAGATCGGATTTTTATTTAAAATCTAATTTTTTTAGTAACCCCAGAGTATTCTCTATGCCAATTGGTTTCTCTTATTTTTTTTCTAGCCCCATCTATTTTATTTTATTTTTTTTTTTGGTCTGTCTCAAGAGATCAGGTCTGAGGGCAGCAGTTCCACAGGATGGGTCAGGCTGGAGGGGCCCCCAGAGGGTCCCTGGTGCCACCTCCCTGCTCCAGCAGGGCCATCCCCGAGCTCAGGTTTTCCCTTGGGCACTTGTAATGCTCAGGCTTTGCTGAGATGAGCAGAGAAGCTGCCTGAGAAGCCAGCAGAGCACGCAGCTAGAAATGCTCCCTGTCACTCAGCAGCATGCCTCTGGTGGGAAGGTTTCTCTAGAAATACCGCTGGGGATTAAAGCCAGGGCGTTTCCACTGGTGTCTCCAGCCTGAGTGATCCTGCTCTGACAGCAGGCACAGCTTCCTTCTGGTACCATGAATTCACATGGAAAATAACCAACATGGCCTGGGTGTTTAACTCCCCGTCTGCTTCCAAGGTTCATTGATTTGGGAAGGGGAGAAGGGAAGGTGCTGGGACAGGGTGGTTGAACTCTGACCTCCCCTTCGCAGCACCAACCTCCTCTGAAGTGTTCCTGGAGAGAGAAAATGGAGCCTGTTTGTGCACAGTCATCTTTGAATGTCAGGTGGACTTAATCCAAGTTATATTTACCATGACTGAGTTTCTCTCTGCCTCCCATGCCCTCCTTCAAAATGATGAAGTGTTTTATGCAAAGTGGATTCTCAGCTGTAATTGCTGTCTCTGCTAAGAGCCTTAATAGTAACAGCTACTGAATGAATCATAGTCCATAAACTCTTGTGCTGTCTCTAGGAAAGGGTCTTCCAGAGGTGGGAGCAGCAGGGATATGAGGAAACAAAGCTATGTGGTGGGATGGGGGAGACTCTCCAGAACCATTGTTCCAGCTCATTTCATGTGCACTCAGATGTGTTTCCTCAAGTGGGGCTGAGGTTTCTCATTCTCTTCTTGCTTCACACCTGCCTTGGTTTCCTGAATTGCCCCTGCAGCTCTTCTGTCGTGAAATCAAACTTCAAACTAGACCCAGTTATACAAATCTTGTGGGAAGAGCTGGTTGTCTCTGCACCAGGTCTGTGGGGAACCCAAATAAAGGGGATGGAACCAGCCATCTCTGCTCTCTGCTCAGTAAAACAACAAAAAGGTTCAAGGAGGCAGATAGGCAATGGGAAGAGGAAGAACAGAAGTGTTTCAAGTGACAAATCCCAAGGTTATGTCCTTGTCTCCAGGGAAGATTAATCCTCAGAGCTGAGGATGATTTGTCTCTTTAAAGGCACTTAAATAGAAATTGGAGTTGGCTGGATTCACTGATATCTACATGAAGTAATTAGAGAGGCTTGTGTAATTCTGAGGGATGTGGCCTAAAAATGAATTTGTTTAGAATGTCTGGATGACAGATGCTCTCAAAGAAAAGGCAGTGGATGTTTTCTAGCCTGTTATCAGACAGACCTGCCTCAAAGTGACTCTTATCAAAAACCAAATGTAAGCTGGCATAGGCTTAACTGTCCAGGGCTGTGTTTGGCACCTGCCTTGCTCTCTCTGTATCTTCCACAGTGCTGTAATTTTTTTGTTTTTTTTTTCACCAAAAGCCATCTGGGATTGTTGTTTTGAATGAATGTTCCCAGAAATGCACAGTGCAGCAGTTTTTCTGTCCACCTGAAGAAGAAAACCAGTGTAACAAATAGAGTACTTTATCTTCTTTTGACAAAAAACACCTTTTTTTTTTTTTCAAGACTGAGTTTTTAAAACTTAATGTCTGCATGGGCTGCTTGTGTGTCATTTCTTGAACATGACAAGTACAGCGTGTGACAGTAAAAATTCTCTCTTCCACGTTGTAACTGGGTTTACTGGTGAGCGTGTAATGAGTGGACTTTGTAAAGAACAGGCAAGCTCTTTGTTTAGTCAGGACTTGGTGTGTGTGGAGAAGTAGTGACCTCATTGGCTTCTTGGCTTCTTGAGGTTTGAGGTTTGCAGCCGTGCTCTGGTCCCCTTTGCAGGGAGGACTTGACAAATGGGGGAAACCAGCAGCAATATCTCACTGGGGTTTATCTGCAGTTTGCAGCTCCTTGCCGATCAATGGGGAGGGGCAGCGGACCAGCAAAAGGGTAAACAAGGTTTGGTAACTGCTTTAACCCACTTGTATTCCCTGTGCAGTGGCAAGGAAACAGTTCTGGCGTGAAAAAGCTTCTCAAAGGCCAGCTTAGCCTTCTTTCACTTTAGAGAACAGAGAAAATTGCCTAAAGATGCAGTGTTAGCTGCTGTGCAAGGTTCAGAGCAAAAAGAGGAGAGTGGTTTTGGTGTGACAGCCATGGTTTCAAAGGGGCTGTGAAAAGACAAACTCATTCCTGCCTTGGGAGTGGATTAATTGTACTGCAGACACATAAATTCTGTGTGAGAAGAGGGATCTCCACAGAAATCTGAGTGGCACTGCCCAAATCAGCCTCCCACTGAAGGGCTGAAGAGAGGAGTTGTTATTTCTTTGTGCTCTTTTCAACTGGAGCCCTTGAGTGAGGGTTTTTGTTGAGCAGGAAGCCATCTCAGCCTGGAAAGGTGTATTATTCTTTATTTCCACCCCGTGTCTACGTGCTGTTGTTGTCTTGCCTTTCTCTTTTTCAGCCTCTGCAGCCCATCTCTTTCTCAGGGAAGTCATGTTTCTTACCAAGAAGGAAACAATCAGGGATGGCATTTCTCCTGACCCTAAACCCCTTGTTTCAGAGTCACCGGGATGGGTCAGGTTGGAAGGGACCACAGTGGGTCACTGATCCAACCTTTTACATCCAAACAGTTCTGAAATATCCCCAGTGAGGGAGCCTCCACACCCTCAAAGTTGATTTTTCTCTCTGTATTTGATAATTCCCCCTTTGTGTAGCTCAGTCACTCCTGCTGTAGAATTGCCAGGTGTTTGTTTAACTTCATAGTGAATTCTGTTTCTGCTGGAAAATGCGTTGTCCCTGCAAGTCACTTCAAGTTTTTTGTCGGTGAAACAAATTGGTTCAGCATCACCAGGCTGCCTCATTTATTCAAAGAGATCTCAAAGCTGCTGATGTGTAATGAAATTAAGGTAGTTGTTCACTCCACACTGGACTCGTTACTGAGAGTGAGTAATGTCACCAGGAATTAGTGACCTCAGCTCCAAATGTGGTATCTGCTGAAAAATAGATGTCACCTCTCCATGCTGGTGAGCATGGGAGGTGGAGAACCAAGTGTTGTTTCAACACCCACATTCTTCTGGGTGAATCACAGCTGTGGACCCTTTCTGCTGAGCCAAGATGACAACGGTGCATTTACACCACCACTGACCTGCTAAAAGTGGAATGTCAGCCATGATACTGGTTGGGTTTTTAGTTTTTCTTAATCATCTTTGACATGATAAATGTAATTTGTTGTAGTGAATGCTCACAGCCTCTGACTTTCAGGATGTGCTGAAGTACCTACAGTAGAGGCAGTGCGCTTCAAAAAGAAGATTGATGTTTAAATATTTGGTTCTCATGGGGAAAAACATAATCTGCCTGAAGAACAAAACCATTTTTCCTCTGTGAGCGAGTATTAATTTCTGGAAAGGGACAAAAATTAATCTTTTTGCTGCGGATTTATAGTGTCCAAATTCTGTTCTGTGACCCAGTGCCACATGAGAATGTGTTCCAGTTCTGCTTGATTAACTGGAATCCAAAATCCAGCCCAAGAGCTCCAGAACAGCCTTTCCCCTCAGGTAAATCAGTGCAACCAGACCTTGCAGAATGGTACATGAGAACATTCCACTGCTGCTCACTCCAGAGCTTCTGCTGGGTCTTTGCAGGGATTCCACATCAGTGATTTTGGGAGAAATTCAGCCTGGGTGCCATGGCCAGGGCATCCCTCCTGCCTTTGTGCCAGGGAGGGATGGGCAAATACTGGAAACTGAAGGAGGAATTAATATTTTTCCTTCTCTGATATGAGCTCCTATGGGTATCAGAGTTTCCCTTTGCTAGAGGCCGTTTGAATTTAGCCATTGTCTAGTTAGTTCTCCTTAAAAGTTGTTGGGGTTTTTGATTGTCTCACATTCTTTGCTTCTTGTTCATGAAAAACTTAACAGCATCTTACAGAGTTGTTGAAAAAGCTCTTCTCAGATTCCAGAGATGTCAGAGAGGATTCTTCTGTTTGGAGGTGTGGAAATCTTCGGTGAAATAATGTATTTATTACTTCATTTCCTGAAATATTTCGGGTCCAAACTTGAAACTGTTCAAGTGTACATAAAGCCCTGGCAGGCAGCTCCTGCTGAGGGAGTGAGCTCATCCTCTGCTCAGGGGAGGCAGCTGAAGCATCAACTCTAGAACAAAACTGCAGTGTTTGGGTGCTGTGCCCTCCGTGCCACTCACCCAGCGCTGGCAGGGACAGCTCAGGTGAGACCCCACCTGCAGAGCTGCCCCAGCCCAGCAGGGACCTGGAGCTGCTGGAGAGAGCCCAGAGGAGGCACCAGGATGGGAGGAAAGGCTGGGAGAGCTGGGGTTGTTCACCTGGACAGGAGAAGCTTTGGGGTGACACAGTTGTGGCCTCACAGTGCCCGAAGGAGCTGCAGGAAAGATGCAGAGAGACTTTACAAGAGCCTGGAGTGACAGGACAGGGGGGAATGGCTTCAAATTGACAGAGAGCAGGGTTAGATGGGATATTAGGGAAAAAAAAATTACTGTGAGGGTGGGCAGGCCCTGGCACAGGGAGCCCAGAGCAGCTGTGGCTGCCCCGCGATTCCCGGCCGGGGCCAGCTGGACGGGGCTGGGAGCACCTGGGACAGTGGGAGGTGTCCCTGCCATGGCAGGGGTGGAATGAGATGCTCTTTAGGCTCCCTTCCAGCCCAAACCATTGTGTGATTCTATGATATTCTGTTAATATTAGTGTAGGTACAGCTTTTGAAATCCTTCTGGCGCTTGCTGGCACTTGAAATGTGCCACCCTTTTGTTTGGTTCCTTTGGGGTCACCACTTCAATCTCACCTCCTTCTTTCCAAGAGGAATGTGGCACTCCTGTCCATCAGAGAGCTGCAGTTAGTTCTGCCCCAGACCTGCCTTAATCACACCAAGATTTGTGAATTCTCTCTTTGAGCCTTCTTAGGAATGACCCTGCTCATCTCTGTGATGCTGCTTTACCAGTTTGTTGACATTCCCACCAGGAAGGTGAGAGTGTTTTTTTGCCATGTCCTTTCAACTCTTGGATTGATAAAAAACCATTGTAGCTGATATTAGTTATTAGTTCATTATTTGATGTTAGTTATTAGTTATTAGTTAGTTATTTGATGTTAGTTATGGATGTTGGTTCCTGCAAACCTCTGACATTGCCAAATGGGCTTTTTTTATTTCTCTGTTTGCAACCCTGCTCTCTATTGACAGAAAAGACATTCTGGATGTGTCAGGAAATTCCTTTGTTGTACTGATGACAGCCTAATTCTAACTTTAGCCTCAAATTCTGGAATTGCAAGGCCCAGCCTTCCCTTTATGAGAACAGGGGTGACCTGGAGGAAGAACTTTCCTAGCAGCAAGTTTGTTGTTTCCACTCTGAAACGCTGTTAATCCATCAGCTCAAAGATACAACTTCTCCTTACAAGTCTCGCCTTTCTGAGGGGAGGAAGAAACTTGCCAAAAGCTAAATATAAACAAGGTGCAGTGGAAAACGCACATGTGCCTGCTGTGGGAGTGTGAAGTGATGCGTCCCTTCCTAAAGCAGCACGAGCTGCAGGTTAAGGGAGTTCAGTGAGCAGTTGTAAATCTACACCCTGGTTCCTCCTGCTCATGAAAGATGAGTCCCAGGCTCTGCCAGTGGGTGCTCAGGATGGCACAGGGTGTGTGTGTGCCCTGTGAGCTGGCAGGTGCAGCCCCTTGTCACAGACATCTTTTATGACAAATCCTTTCCTTAGGATTATTCCTCCTGAGAAGCTGAGAGGCCTCAGGAACAAAATGTAAACAATGATTATCTGCTGCTGTGGAATGCAACAGGTGC
>NW_005054308.1:10321048-10351662 GCF_000277835.1 Geospiza fortis | reverse complement strand
TTCTATTCTTTTAGTATAGTTTTAATGTAATATATATCATAAAATGATAAATCAAGCCTTCTGAAACATGGGGCCAGATCCTCTTCTCTTCCCTCATCCTGGGACCCCTGTGAACACCATCACAGCCCCTCTGCACATCCAGGCTCCCTGCAGCCTTGCTCACACCTTCCACTGCTCGGGCTGCAGCAGGGAGGCAGCTCTTGCAACAGAGCACAAGGTTCCTCTCTGTTCCCAGGCTACAAATACTCCTCCAAGTGACCAATGCCTCAGGAACCTGGAGGCTTGTTGGAATTTTTACTGCAGGTGCTTGCAGGAACGTCTGGCCTGAGGGCAGGTAAAACCTGTTCCCCTCTGCCATGCACACCGCTCCTCCCTGAGCATTACAAATCATCTCTGCTGTCTAATCCTCGTTCTTTTCTCTTCCCAGCACAGTGTAAGTGCTCTGCTGGGATTGCTTTCTGTTCTGGGAGGTAGGCAAGGAGCCAGTGGCAAAAGGAGAAAGGTTTTTCTAGTGCAGGCAGATTTTTAACCCTTAGGTCTGATAGGAGCTGCCACAAATCTCTCATTTCTTGGGGTTTCAGGTCTCCTGTTACAATAACTCTTGTCAACTTCACAGATTTGTTTGAGACATTTGCTTGATTTACTTATTTTTATAATATGTGTCATTAATGAAGCCTCTTTGGGCTTCTGTCCTCATTGCATTTGATCTCTCTGGTGTCTCACAAACATACTTTTCAAGCTGTCATTGAATCCTCTACATTTCATATCTTCTAACTTGGGGTTTAAATAGTGAAGAAGATGGCTCTTTGTCCTGACCATGCCATCTCCATCATTCTTCTCAAACTTTGATGCCATTTGGGCTTTCCCTTGCCCTTGTCTGAGTGCATAACCCCACTGCTGTTTTCACTAACAGGGATCAGACTGAGGAAATTGTATAAATTGGGTCCAGTATCAGATGAGAAGTTGCCTGAAACCCTGAGGAGTGTTGTTCCTGTGACAGACTGTGAGCCCTCCTAGCTCAGAATGTGTCTTTTCCAAGCAATTGATTGTTCTGCCAGGGGTCTTGCACATAGCCAGTCCTTTTTCCTTTGGGCTGGTGATCACTTGGATTGACTGGTGTCACACATCACTGAGCAAAATCTAACTGGCAGTGTTTGCCTCTTATCCCAAACTTGTCTTTTTTGATAGTTTTGATCATTTCAGCATCCTTGTGCAAGCTTTAATACACCTTCCCTTCCCTTCTGCTTGACTCAGGTTCTGGATGTCATCCTTCAAGCTTCTGCTTTCACCCATAAACCTTAATCAAGCACTTCTTGTAGTGTCTCTGCCTAATCCAAGCTTACTTAGGCCGTGGAAAAGTTAATTTCTGGTATTGGGTGTTACTTATGCGATGAAATGACAATCTCAGAGGAGAGAACTCTGCCTCATATGACATCAGCTTTCCAGTGAGCTGTTTAAAAAGCCGGATTATGTTTTTCTTTTAAAGCTGTGATGGGCCATCATTTCAATACTAGTAAATATTTCTGATGGTGAGAACAAACTTCCTTTTATAGTATCCACACGCTGCTGTTTTTACTGAATCCAGCCTGGAGCTGTTTCCTATTTCTGTGTGTTGGCTCACACTCAGCAGCTCCTGGTGCTCACGTGCTCTGTCTCCCTCTGTTTCTCTCTCAGCTTTTTTAGCCTTGTTGATCTATTATTGTGACTTTGGCCAGACGACGCCAGCTTTCAGCATTTAATGGGCTGGGAGAGCAACAGCTTCCTCTGCCTGTGAGAGAGACCATGATGTCATCAGCTACTTTGGGTTCTTTCACCATCCTGATGCTTCTGGTGGATGTGGAAAGAATGCAAACAGCACTTTCCAGATGTTCTCAGGGCAGCTGGAAAACCATACATGGATTGTTTGCTTGGGGAATATTGCTGGTCTGTTTAGGTTCAGCGTCGAGAAGGGCGATGAAAACACAGCTCCTGTGCTGTCAGGTGTCTCACAGAGGGTTGTTGGGGTGTTAAGTGATGGCACAGCTTATTCAGGGCTCCAGCTGGGCACCCGAAATATCTTTCTACCTGCTCCCCTTTCCCTCTCTTCCCTTCCTTCCTCCAGCTTCAGCTCCTGAGTGAAGCCCAGGATCCTTCTGACCTCCTGCAAGGCAAATGCTGTTTTGTTCATGCAGTTCCTCAGAGTTCCCTCAGCAGTTGAAGACTAAAGAAAAGAGCAGTTATCTAGTTTTTCAACTCCCAGTAAAACATTTGATGTAGTAGGAGCTCCTGAATAAACACAGGGGAGTTTCATCTTGGTGCAGTGCAGGCTGGGAATTTGGAAGCCCTCTCCAGGGCTGGAAAAAGCATCAGCTCTCACCCACTTGTGGCATATCCAAAAAAGTCTATTTTTAGGGAGAAGTGGTCACTTCCTTCTTTAGGGTGGGTGGGTGGGTGTTTTTAATGCATTAATTAATTTTTATTGAGTGATGGAAAAGCTGATGTCAGAGCTGCATTGCGGTTGGGCGTGCAGGAGCACAGGGTGGTAGGAAATAATACAGCTAACACATGAGGGCAGGGAGAGTTTAACCATGGGCAGTTTAAAATAGCCCAGCTGAGCCCTATGGATATTAAAAACTATGACTGAATCAAAACAACCATCTAATATTAAACTGGACTTTGCTGAGGGAGGAACAAACCTGTTGGGTTAATTTCTGTTGTTGTATCCAACGTCCAAGAGACGTTTTTTGGTCTCAACACCTGGATTTCTGACTTGGGGGTTATCTGTTTTTGATTTTGCAGGATGTAAATGACAAGGGGCAACACAGGTTGTGTTTTACTGGGTTTTTTGTTCAGGTGTCTGTAGAGTATCCTTTTCTTTTTACAGTGGTCTGTAAGCTTGTCCAGCATGACTTCTTGCCTGGCTGCTCTCACAGTTCAGATTGCACAGATCCACAGCAGGGAGGGGGAGGGAAATGCTTTGGAAATGGGAGCCAAGACAGAGCACAGTTACATAATTGTACAAAAGAAAAGTTGTTTCTTTTTTGTTTTGTTTTTCCTTCCCATATCCTCCTGCCTACTGAAAAAATGTTGTTGGAAAACTGGATGGAAAAAACTTCAGCATCGTTCATCCCTGTGGGGGCATGAAATGTATTGAAATGTTCCACCTGTTTTATGGCTGGTGCTTTTCCTCTTTCAGGTTTGACATCTACAGGAAGGTGCCAAAAGACCTTACACAGCCAACCTACACAGGGGCCATTAGTAAGTAACTTCTTTTTGATGTCCTTGCACAGCCCTGGTCTAAAATTAAAGATTGTTTGGCCTCTCTGTCTGCAGGGAATTCTTTTAAAGGGATGTTAAGCATTGGAAAGGGTGCCCTTTGTTGCTGAGGCAGCTTGTTCTGCCCATCAAACCCTGGAATGGTTTGTGTGAATTCAGAATTGTAGCATGGTTTGGGTTGGAAGGGGCCCTAAAGAGCCTCCAGCTCCAACCACTGATAGGGATCCACTCTCACTCCCATGTATCAATCCACAGACTCTGGCTGATACTCATCTCTTGCCTTGGGCCCCTTTTCCTTCCTTCCTGCTCCTGAGGGAGGCTGGAGGCTGAGTAATGCCATTTCACACAATGATGTGCAGCGAGCTGGCTGGGCAGAGGGCTTGGTAAACATTGATCAGGCTGATCCTGCCAGGCCTGTCATTACCCTGCTCATGCAGCTTTCCTGTCCCTCTGAGCTGGGACTTCCTTTGATCAGGGAGCTGTGCCCCACTCAGCCATGCTGGGAGATGGGTCAGTAGTCTTGTGTGTCATTGCTGACGTGAGTGATGTCACATCCCTTGGTGACAGCACGCAGGACTGAGTCAGTGCCAGTGAATCAGGACACAAAGGAAAGCCCTCTGTGAGCTGGAGAAACTCCTGGCTGGGAGCATGGTTGAAGAACAGGTTGGTGTGGAGTCTCTGTCCTTGGGGATGCTCCAAACAACCAGAGCTGGCCCTGAGCAACCTGCTCAGAGCAGGGGAGTTGGGTGGGATGGGCTCCAGAGAGGTCCCTGCCAGCTTCGACTGTCCCGTGCTTCTGTGAAGATAACACATTTCCCTAAATATTTACACTCAGAGTCCTTGTCCCCTGAGTTCTCCTGGCCACTGAATTACTTGTATCCCAACTCCCATGTGGGTTTGCTGAAGTTGGGAACAAAGAGCTTGACTCAAACTGTTTGGGAATTCAGGGGCGGATGAGATTTGGTGTTTTGAAAGAACACTTTGAACTTGTGAGTGATCCTGCCTTTTCTGCTGTTTTGGAAACTCACAGTTCCCACACTGCCACTGGGCTCCCTTTGAGAATTTGTTATGAATCACCTGCAAAAGAGTATTTTAGAAGCAAAAAAAACCATCAAAGGCCACCAGAGTTTAGGCTCTCAGATCTGCAGTAAACAGCTCAAGTGATAAGTCTGTTGTGGGAAAGCTTCAAGGTTGTGACTCTTACTTAAAATTATTAGCTGACTTATTTCTCTCTATTGTTATTTACAGCTTCTCAGGCTTTGATTTTCTTCTCTAACTGGTTCTCCTTCTCTTTCTCACAGTGTTTTTAGGCAGCCTGATAGGAGCTTCTGAACCACACAGGCCGCCAACAAACTGGTGCCTTTGCCTGTGAGGATCTTGTGAGCAGCTTTTCTAATGGGCTTTTTTCTGTCTGACCAAGCCTGTGGCTTGTAATTTGAAAGCCACTAATCTCAGGTGTTGTAGGAGGCCTTGGATGAGACCAGCCCATTGCCAGGCCAGTTGGAAGCCTGGGAAGGTTGCATGACCTGGTGAAAAATTGCTTTGGGGAAATCAGCCTGTGTTAACACTGGGAGCTTGAGTGCAGGGGAACGTTCTGCCTCTCAAAAAAGCTTTTAGGCTTTAGTGATCATGTGGAATTACTATGACTGCAACTTTATTTTGGTTTTCTTTAAGTCCTCCAAGTTTTACAGAGCAGATACAAAATAGTCCATGATATTCCAGCTATTAATTTAGGCCTTTTCCATATGATTTCTGCTGAAACCTTAGTTCAGTATCACTTCTGGTGCTGAAGGCTTTCTGGAATAGGAATGGACCTACTGCAGGGTTTCAGCAGTGACTTTTGGATTGTATAAAGGCCTATTTTCAAAAACAAAGGTTGAGCTTTATTAGGGAAGAAGGCACAGATCAGATTACAGAAGAAAAGAGATGGAAAAGAAAAGCTCAGCTCCTCATCAGGGCTGAAGGGGCCAAGGCTTTCAGGGAAGAAGCAGCTAAGGGAGAGTAAATTTTGGGGGATTTTGAGGGAGAAGAGCAGGTGGTCTCAAACATGAGCAAGCTCAGAAGCCAACTGGAGTTACTGAGGCTTTCTTGGGTATGGATTTTTAATTCCCAAATTTGCAGTGAACCCTGCATACAAGACACTTCAGATCTGTGTGGCAGCCGCTCAGCTACAAACAAGTTTTTTAGGAACGAAGGAACCAAGAATTTTCCTGGAGTGAGGTTTGTCCAGAACAACACAGCCACTGCTGTGGGCTTCTCTGGGAAGTGTGTAGAAGTCACTCATTCCTTTCCCTCAATGAAAGTCCCTTCTTCAGGCAGCATCGTGCTGTTGTCCCTCTGCCACCAGTTTTTCCAGGCACTCCCACCGTGTGTAGCATGTCTGTGGTGCCAGTGTGACAGACGTGGTGACAACCTGGCCATGTTTGGGTACAGAGGCAGCAGCAGCAGCACTCCTGGCTGCCTGACAGTTGGCATCTGGCTGGACAGGAGCTCTGGGGCTCTGGAGAGGAGCCTGCTGCCCAGCCATCGCTGGGGATGCATAGTTTGCATGCACATGTTGTATGCACACATGGAAACGTTGTCCAGAAATACTCTGTGCTGTTTGGGGGCTGGAGTTTTAAATACACATCAGGAAATATCCAAGTTATGATTCACATGGCGCCTGTAACAGGACCCGTTCCTTGTGCTTCATAACAGTTTGCTCCACTGAATAATAAATACTATTAATTTTATGCCTTAATATAGACATGGCTCCATGTTCTCAGTCTGTGTGATGTGTTAAACACTTTGCCTTTCTCTCATTTCTCCTGGGGTGGGGAGGCAGAGCCAGGAATGTACACGGATGGGGTTTGGAGTGGAAGGGATAAGTACAAAAAGGTTAGTGCAGGAATAAAAACCTTGGCAGAGTTTCCCATCCTTTTGGGATTGCAGATTAGCACTGTGTCTACACCAGCAACCTTTGATATATTGATCATGTTATCATATTAGAGCTTTAAAAAAACCTGTCTCAGATGTTGTTGGAGCTCTGTGGGAACGTCGCCGTGCTCTTGCAGCTAACGAAGCTTTATGCATGAATTGTTTGATTCTGTCTGATCCCAGCCTTTAATCTACTTTTCCAAATATAATACGCTTGTCAAATGCGGGTGGTAGGACTGCACATTTGCATGGAAGCAGGTAAAAGCCTTCACTGTGAAAGAAGCAGCTGAAGCACCCCGTGCATAAATTCCTGTGCTGGGAGCATCGTCTGTGCCTGCAGCTCCACGCTGAGAGAGGAGCTCCTGTTCTGCAGCTGAGGAAATGCTGCCTCTGGAGAGAGTAACTGATAATGCTGGCACACGAGTCTCATGCCAAAAACTCCCCCTGCCCTGGAAATGTGTGTGTATAGGAAGAGTTTAGCAGTGCAGTGTTCTCTTTCCCAGAGTGTGCTGCACCAGGTGCCTGAGAAAGGGCAGGAGGGGCAGGTTAAACATTTCGCCAGGCTTTGCTCAGTTGGCTCCTGAGCTTCCTAAGCTGGAGTTGGTTCCTTTGTGTTCAGTATCCCTCAGTGGATTTCCTCCTCAGGGCATGTGTGATTCCTTTTTGTAATCTAACAGGTTTTATTTCTTAAGGAACCTCAGCATCTGTAGTCAAGAATCCTCAGAATTTAGTTGTGTAAAGGAAAACCTTCCCTTGTTTTTAACGTCCCCTTTCCATGTAGTTCCCATACTGGAAGAGACAGTGAGTGATTGTTCCCCACTCACCTCCTTCAGGCTCCTCATGATTTTATATCCCACTCTCATGTCCACCTTCAGTATTCTCTTTTACAGCTTCAAAACTGACTCTGTGGTTTGAGGACTGGGAAAAGCATTGAGGAGCTTTGAAAGTCAGTCCCTGCCAGGCACTTGAGGATATTCTTGCAGGGTTTTTTAGATACAGGTTAGTGGAATTTTACTGTGCTGTGTTTGGTAAGTATTGTCACGAACCTTCACTGCAAGAGCTGAACTGAGAATGGACTTGAGGGAGCAAGTACTGGAAAAGAAGAAGGTATTTAGATTATGTAAGTGGCAGAGAAGGAAGTTTAAAAATTGGAAGAGAGAGGAAGCTGTGGGAGAGAATTTAGTTAAGAGAGTTAGTAGTAGCGGGCTTTCCTAGAAGTGCTTGAGAGCAGAGAGGTCTGGCTGATGCTGTGGAAAGCCTTTATGGGATTATAACAAGCAGCAAGGAATATGGGAAGCAATTAAAGAAAAAAGGGTTGTCTGCATCAAACACTCTCCCTGCAACTGCCAGAGATCAGAGATCTCGTGTCTCTGTCAGTGATCAGCACTACAAACACTGGATCTGCTCATGTGCTGCCTTGGTTTCTTTTTTTGGGCTCTTATGTAGGTGTGCATGTTCTCACAAGAATTTGCTGCTCTGCTTTGAGCAGACTTTTCTCCTGGTGCCCCGTGCCAGGGGCTCAGCTGGGTCACAGCCCTGGTGACCTTCTGTGTCCTGGCAGCCAAGGCTTGGGAGCAGCTGTGTGCCCATCTGAGGTTTCTCTTCAGGATTAGTACCCCTTCTTGCTTCCTGTTTTCATACTGGTCTTTTTTTCCTCTCTTTCCTCACCCTAGCTAGTGAATAATGAAGCACTGGAATGCTCTTCCCAGGGAGGTGGTGCAATCACCATCTCTGGATGTGTTTAAGAAAAGACTGGATATGGCACTTGGTGCTGTAGTCTGGGCGAGGTGTGAGGGCATAGGTTGGACTTGATGATCTTAGAGGTCTCTTCCAACCTCATGATTCTGTGATTCTGTGATTTTTTGGCATCTGTTAATCCCTTGCACTTTAGAGTGGGTCAATAAATGAATCCACAGTTGAAATTACTCTGATGAGGAAGGGGAAACAACGCATTTCTCGTTCCTCAGAGCTGGAAGAATGAGGCACAAGGCTGCAGGTCACTCAAGGCTCTGTCCCAGTACTGCCCTCAGCACCTCTTTCCTTCCCTTGCCTCTCACATTCTTTACCAAGGGAGTGATAAAATTGTTCCCAGCCTGTTGTTACTTGAGCTTCCCAAAGGAATGGGCAGTCAGGCTGTGCAGGTCATGTGGAATAAAGTTGAGGAACGTGGCTTTTTAAAAAAAAAATGTATTTCTCAACCCTAATTACTGGTCATTTCACAGAGGGCTGTGCTGGGATGGAGGGGTTGTGCTGGGACTGTGCTCTGGCTGTCACTCAGTTCCTGCTTTGCCTTTCTGTGAGTGATTCATGGTGAATTTGGGTATTGTATTTACCAGGGACACGCTGCAGCCCTGTCCCCTTGAGCTGGCACATCCTTGCCTGCTCCAGTCATCCCTGATCCATAGGATTTACGTCTGTGCTTCCTTCCAGCCCCTCTTGTGTGGGTGATTGTCACTGCTGCTTCAGTGTCCCCGCTCAGGGGTTGGAATAATTTCCTGGTGAAGAGCAAACAGCAAAATTCCAGCTACTTTGGGTTCCCTCCATGCAATTCCAGGTTGGAATTCATCAGAATTGTTGTCTGGCTACCTCACAATTCCTTCAGTGGGGATTTTCCCTCTCTGCAGAGTCAGCAAGTGCAGAAATGAGAGAAGTCAGGCACTGGCTGCACAATTCCAGTATGGCCACGTCTCTGCTGTCCAGCTCTGAGGTGCCTTACACAGAGCTTTGGAACCTGACAGAGAGCCAAAATGTCTCCTCATCCCCAAAACACAGCGTAAGAGGACTGTGTCCTTTCAAAGCAAGGAGGTGCTGGTTTCTTTTTGCCTTCTGGACGTTTTAATAGTGATAAAATTGGGAGCCAAGGCTCCAAAGAAGTGATGTTGTCAAGAAGAGGAAGTGCTGGCAGACCAGCATTGTGTGCTGAAAAAGGAGAATGTGGGGAGATGGAAATCATGGCAGAAAAGGTGGCCCAAAAGCTGAAGATATCCCCATTCTGGGTCATTAATTATTAAGCCAAGGGATGCTCATATTTTCACTGCAAGAGACAAAGAAATTAAGATGAGGCTTTTCTAGATAATCTTGCCTGTGAGCAGAATTAAGACATGCCTTTGGTAAGTCCCAAGGTTGGGGATGCAGTGGTCAGGATTTTATGTGAATTTGAGAGCTTTTATTTCTTTTTCTTGTGTGCAGAATCTTTTGGTGTTTGCTCAGTGGGCAAGAAGCAAGTGTGATATTTATGCATTCATAAAATAATTGAATTTTTAATGGTTCCTCAGGATGTTTGGATATTGGCACAGCATTGAAGTCACTGCTCTGGTGGGCTCCTCTTGGCCATGGACTCTAAAAATTGTTAATTCTCAATTGTGTAAGGGTGGTATATCCATAGGGGCAGTGATGTGGCTGTGTGAGAACAATTTTTCTCTTTGTTACACACACAAAACTAACTTTTTCCTCTCCTTACCTCTGTTCCAGTCTCTGTCTGCTGCTGTCTCTTCATATTGTTTCTCTTCCTGTCTGAGCTCACCGGATTCATAGCCACTGAAATGTAAGTAAAAGTCACATTGTCCCCTGTTTGTGTGCATGTGAATCTTTGCAGCTTTACTGTTATCTGAGAGAAATATTCCTGTAATTTCACTAGGTCATTTAGTTGCCTAATGGGTTTGGGATTCCTTTAGGTTGAGTCCAAATTCTCAGACAATCATTCAGCTTTTTAATTTGCTAAAATTAATAGGCAAACTTGGTTCTGAACTATTTTTGATAGAGGAAGCTGTTCCAGACTTGCTTGATCCTTTATTAGCTGCATGCTGGATTGCATAATTAGCAGCATGGAGAAATGGATTGCATAAAATAAGAATTATTAATTTAATATCAATAATTGCTTTTTTTTATGATGCCAGAGCTGAATCTCTGATTCATGCAGGTAGTTTTATTAATGTGTGAACTTTTTCTTCTTTTGTTGAGCCTTACTAGGAAACCTTATTCACAGGTTTTGTGTCTGAGGACAAGATGCCCCAGGTGGTGTCAGCTGTGAGAAAATGGAAATAATTTCTACTTTTAAAAATTATTCATTGAACAAGTATGAAGTACTTATTAACACAGAGTTAATCAGAATTTTATTTTTTCCCCCCCGTTCTCATGTTCTTCCTGCCTCAAAGTAAACTTTTAGTAACTCTTAACACATCTACCTTTGTTTTGGGCTCTAGGAAACCTTCTCCATCACCCTGCTGATGTGGCAGTGAGCTCACTGAGTGTGAGGCACAGTTCCTGGATAGTTGGGAAGGGTGGAACTTCTGTCAGGCTCACATGATGGTCCTGATAGCAACAGATGTCAGTGCTGAGCTAAAAGGCTCTGAAACTTTGCTCAGATTGACCATTTTGATAACCAAGAGGCTCTTGCATTGTTTTTGTGCAGCTCTGTCTTGGATCAAGAGTATAATTTCAGGAATAATGTTAAGGTTGACTAATGTTTAACTGAAGGCAGGAGTGTAATCAAGCCCGAGATCATTTTTTGTGCCTGTTGCACGTTTACTTCAGAGATGGTATCTCACATTTCTTGCTTGCTCACAGTTTCTTTGACTTCAGTTCCGTGTGTTTGCTTGTGAAATCCGGGGTCACCTTATCAGCCACTTCACAGAGCTGAGTTTCCTTGGGTTTCTTGTTTTAAAAAACAGAAAAGCTAGACAGGCTGCTTCAAGTAAAGCACTGCTTTTTCTTGCTCTCCTCATAGATCTCATTCTCTTGCCTGGTTTTCCTTTTTCTTCCAGTTAATGCTTTGCGGGAGGAATTAGTAATATTTACCTAGTTTGGACCCAGTTATTGGAGAGCACATCTTGATGTAGTGGCAGTTTCCTGACTAGAAATTCCTTTTTGAACAGCACAATTGCCTAACTCTGAGGAATCTCCTTGCTTTTTCCTTAAGAGGATGATGCATTTTCCACAGAAATATTGGGAAGTGCTGTAAGGACGCTCAGCTGACAAGTTCCTCATTGAAACCTCAGAGAGATGGTGAAGTGCCTTTCCCAGCAGGAGCTGTGTGGGCTGGAGGTGTTTGCAGGCAATAAAGCAGCAAAGTTGGAGAGGGGATGTCACACAAGGGTCTGGGACAAATGACTGCAGGAACCTGATTCGTCATGGGCTGTCCGACACAAAAACTCACACAAAAGAGTGGGAAAACCTCCTTCTGGTGAGTTACAGGTCACCAGATTCTTTCTGGGAATATTCACCCCCAGCAGTTGTGAAAAGGCTCTCCCAGAGCAGCGGAAATAGTTCAGAAAGTCACTTCAAGTCCTTCCCAGTTCAGCCACTTCGAAAGCAGGAGTAAACTTTTATTTTCCATTTCTTACTCATTGGTTTCCCTTCTGAGAAACCCAGTACAAGTTGTTGTGAGCCTCTTGTGGTTCCCTTTCAGTCAGGTATTACTGGCAGTGAGTTGTGAGGCAGCAGAGCCTCATCACTGGGAATAAGAATTGGGAGCTCTGCGTGGTCTGGAACTTGTGAGAGCTCTGTGCTGCCGTTAAACTGGGTAATAGCAAATAACAGGGGAAATACTGCCTCAAAAAGGTTTCTGAGCCTTTCTGAGCTTGTTTTCCCATGATCCAAATACTTGCAGATACATGGAAGATTCCTTATGTGCAAACTGTTGAGCTCTCATCAACTTTTATTGCGAGCTTCAAGGTGTTTTTTTAATATTAAGAGTCTCCTACAACAGATACCTCACCCAGACTGAAGTTTCCCAATGCCAGCCAGGATCTGGATGATTACAGGTGTGCAGTTACATGGGATGAACTTTCCTGCTGTGTCACTGCCAGCTGTGCTGTGAGACTGCATCACTCTTTCTCCTTTTGTGTCGTATTTCCCTTAAAGCACTCGAGAGAGCCAGGCTGGGTGGGGAGAGCTGCACCATTCTGATGGCAAGGTGAGCACTTGGCCTGGTGCTATACATCAGAGACGTGGCAGGCTCCCTGCTGAGCCCTCAGAGCCTGTTCCACGGAGTTATTGTGAGTGGGGTGTGTGCAGGGACAGCTCCTTCAGGGCAGGGGTGCCCACAGGATTCTCTGTCTCACCCTCAGCACCGAGAGCTTCCCTCGGTGGCTGCACTTGAGGCAAGAGGTTGGTGTGGTTTGTTCAGCTCGTGCTGCAACATGAGAAAAGAAGAATCTGCTCTGCACCACACTGACCCCAAGCACTCACAGGCTCCTGCCCACTGCTGCACTTTCCTCCACGTTCTCAGGAGTGCAGCAGCCTCAGTGCCTGGCGTTACTCGAAATCTCCGTCTTGCCCAGCTTCAAAGCTGTTTTTCCTTGAGCAGCCCATTGTGGTAGCGTTTACAGTCTCAGCTGCTGAAGGCTTGTCTGGGTGGCAGGCAGCCAAGAAATGACACCCTCATCTCGAGGATCACAGTCATAGCCCTAAACCCAAACATTACCTGTGTGGGGAGGACGGAGGCTGTGTCATGCCTCGTGTGGGCATTTCTAATGAGCATTGGGGCTGGGGCTGTGCTCAGGAGCTGGCTCCGGTTAGGAAGTCAAAGCAAGACGCTGCAGGAAGCTCATGGAAGAGGTAACACACTCCAAAGGCACGTCCTATTCTGCTGCTGACGGGTTTCCTGGGGAGACCAACCCTGAGGAGGGTAGAAAACTCCCAAGTTGCTCATCTTCCAGATTTATCCTATGACCCTAACAGGCCTGTGAGCAGCCATGAAGGAAATCCCAGCTTGGCACTTAGGTGGGGCTGCATCCTTCCCAGGAAAAGCACAGTGAAGGGCTGGTGAGGGGAAAGAGCTTTTTTCTTTTCTCAGTCACAACCCATCATTGCCATTAAGGGGATGGTGAGTTTAACTCTGGAAGTCAAGGGTCCTCTTGATTTTTAGGGTTTTTTTAGTCCAGACTAAGAGTGACTGAAGACTTCATCCAAACTTCAGGCATTGGAATGTCCCCATCCCTGGAGGTGTCCAGGGAACACCTGGATGTTGCACTCAGTGACAAGGTGGGGATGGGTCACATGTTGGACTCGATGATCTTGGAGGTCTTTTCCAACCTAAGTGGAAACCAAGAACCTTGATGAATCTCCTCAATTCTGTAGATAAAGAAAAGGAGGTCTGTGCTCCACGTTTGAACCTCTGAAAGATGAACAGCATCAAACGCTCTTGTCCCACTGAGCCAATGATTCAAGTGGCTGAAGAAATTAAGCTGAAGGGTTAAATGTGTCTGCTTTTTCCTGGGCAAAACCAACAGTTGGCTGAGTTGGGAGTAATCTGAGGGCTGGAATTGGCTTGTTCTGCCTTTAGCAGCCTCCTTATTCCTCTGCTGCTGTGTTGCAAATCAGAAGCATAGAAATCACCCCTCTCTTTTCTAATTAACTCAGATCAGTGCTAGACGTTAATAGCTGGCAAGATGATAATCTCACTGTTTTATCACCCTAATTAGGTCATGAATTATGTCCTGTAAGATCAATAATAGTTTTCCAAGTATTCCATCATTAAGAATTAAAGATGTAATTAACTAATCTAGTCTGCCTTGCATTGGCAGCCAGGGGAAGGGGTAGGAGGGTATGAATGTGGTGCTTGTGGTATGAATGTTTCTGCTCAACACTAATTCATCTGCCACAGCACACTGTAGGAAGCAACAGACTGTTCCTGGCAGTGTTTGCTTTTTTTTTTTTTAATGTAATAGCAGACAAAAACCTGTCTGAAGTGACAAGTTTGTTAATTGGAAAGCTGAGCCCCCCGCAAGGCAATTAATTACTTAAGCAGAATATCTGCAGTAAAATTACTGCCTTTTCATGAAAGCATAAACCATGAATCATGGAATATCCTGAGCTGGAAGGGACCCACTAGGCTGATCAAAGCCCAATTCCTGGCCTGAAACAGGATAGGCCCAAGAAGGCTGTCAGGAGTGTGGGAGGAAGCAAAACTCCAGGAGTTTCAGGGAGCAGTGTTCCTTGTCCACACTGGATTCATTTGCATGCCCAGGACTGATCCTGCAGAGCAGCAGGATTGTCACCAGACCTGTCTTCAGAGGTTTTTTATCCCACAGCTCTCCAGAGTGTGTGGGGTGTGTTTTGTGGCTCTCAGCCCATGGAAATGGTACCAAGCAGCAGAGTGTGGTCCAGCTGCAGCAGGGGCTCCTTCTGCTGCAGACCCTAATCTGGGAGCACAAGCCCAGGGATGCCACAGTTCCTGTGTCCTGCCACTGAGCTGCAGATGCACCTCCAACCCTGCTGGCTCATCCACTTGAGGCAGATGAAATGCTGGAGCCAAGCAGCCCAAGCACAGCTTTGTAGGCAAAGGAATTGGAGTTGTAATCCTGCTCCTGCCACGGACTGACCTTGAGACAGAGACTTTCCTGCAGAAGGATGTAATCCTCAGCAGCCCTGAGAGAGGTAGGCAGGTAAGAAGCTTAATTGATGTTTGTGAGGCAAGGTGGGGATTACCTAAGAGGAGGTGCTGGAGCTTTGTGCAGGGTTGCTGTGCCCTGTGTGGGCTTGCAGGAAGCGGAAGGTCGTGTCATGATGTCACCTGCGATTCCTGACTCAAGTCTACATTGACGTCTTTCGAGCCCTTCTCCTTCTTCCTGTCTCCTGGAGAGCTGTAATTCCTTCCTTTGTAGGGCAGCGTGTTTGCCGTGCTCCACAGCTGATCTGGGACAGGCACCTTCACACTGAGGAGCTGATTGGGATGCAGGAGATGACAAATGGCAGAGCAGCAGACGCATGACGCAGGAGAGAGTTTTCTGACCTGCTTCTTGTTGTTTCTTCACACAAATGGAAAAGAAGATTTGTCTAATGCTCTCTGTTCCAGCACCACTGAAAACGTGGTGATGCAGGAATCTCAGCATTGGAGGGTTGTGTTTCTGGAAGGTGTTTGATTAGAGCTGAAAGGGCAGGTGGAGCCAAGAGGGCTCACCTGAGAAAGTCTTTTGAGAAGCTTTGGGCTTCCTCAGGAAAGAATAATTATTTTCACTCTTAGGCATGGGGTCCTGGAGACCAGAGGGTGCCTCCTGGCAGTTGGAGGACAAGGTAAAGTGCAGCTTTCTGGAGGAAGTGGCTGCATTTTCTCTGTGGCTGATGACTGAGGAGGAGGCTGGCTGATTGTTTGCTGTGAAAGGGGGAGAAAAAAGGCTCAAACCTGAAGCAGGGCCTTGGGACAAGGAGGACATAGGACAAGGCAGATGTGTTTAGAGAGCACCCACACAGTGTGTGAAGCTCTGGAGGGTGAATGCAATGCTCACCCTCAGATCCAAAGGCTCTTCAGCTGTTGAAGTGCTGCAGTTAGTGGCCAGAGCTGCCGGGTGGAAAGAAATCACTGTGGAAGTTTTGTTTCTGGGGAAACGAAGCTGTTGTGTCATAAATCTGAGACCTAAAGCACAGGGAACAGGTCTGACTTTCTTTGGGTAAAACCCTGGAGCCGTGGCCTGCCCTCTGGCTGCTGTGGCCCCCTTGCCTGGGCCCTCACGTGCCATTGGCATGATCTGGCCAAAGGGTCCCTGCAGCTTTTTGCGTGGAACGCTGGAAGTTTGTAAGCAGACAGGGTAAGCAGCCCAGCAGCATCACTCAGGAATGTGAAATATTTCCAAGTGGCTCTTTCTAGAAGTGAAGCAGATTCCTGATGTGTGGATCATGGAGAAACTTCCCTGCTGTTCCTCGGGTCAGTGGTGGGAGGCTCTGCGGGGGTGGGAGGTCCAGCTCTCACCTTGTACTTCCAGAGCTCTGCACCCTCACCCTCCTTCATGTGCTGCTTTTATTCAAATATTCCTTAGTAGCCGCCAGGAAAACACCAACTCCTCGTGTTTGGAGCAGGTACACCCTGCCTTTGGAGTCACAATATGACCAATATCACTGCCTCTCTCTGCCTGGCCTTGGGTTTTATTTCCTTTGTGACCATCCCAGATTTACTGGGACACTTTGTATTCCAGGACAGACACCTGTAAGTTAGAGTCAACTTCTTTTCTTCCACCAGAGATGTTAGTCCTTCAGGGAGAGTGCCTAGAGGGGGTAAAGAGTGCTTTTCCTGACATCCCAGGAGAGTGATTAAACAGTAGGAAGGCTGTGTGCAATTTGGCTTGGTGGCCCTGGGCAGGAGGATGGCAAGGGACATGTGAGTGCCAGCCCTTTGCCCCCCAAACCTGGGTGCCAGTGGTTCACTGCCAGGAATAGCCTTGACCATGGAAATTTGCATTACCTGTGAGATTTCCAGAATTCAAATACTTCAAATATTAGAGGAGAGAAATGTCCAGTTTGTTGAAAACAACATTTCTTGTGAGGTTTGCCCCGCTGAGTGCAGCCTGTGGTGTGTTGTCATTGTACCCTTGGTTCCCCATGCTGAGAGGGAATATCAGTGACACACAAAGGATGCACTTTGGAGCTGGATTTGTCAGCTTGGGCCCTCAGCAGGAGCTGACCATGCCATGAGGAGGCAGTGGCTGGGCTGGGAGGGAGAACAGGATCCAGCTGGCTGGGTGCTCCATGAAAGGTGAGGCTGTGGTTGAAATGTGGGGAAGGAAAGGAAGGATCACTGTACGAGCTGCCTGATGTCTGTGCAGTGATAGATTGGGTTGTGAAATTTGGAACATGAGCTGGAGAGGGGCAGAGGGCTACTGGGTGAAGAGGAGGAGGAGGAGGAAGTGGCAGTGAGCCTTGCCCAAGGGACAGGCTGGGAGCCACTGGTCCAGTGACTGGGCTGTGGGACAGGAAACCAGTTTGCTTCTCCTGCAGCTCATGGGCTGTGTGACCTGCACAAGCTGCCCTACTTCCCTGTGCCTCAGTGATCCAGCCAGCAGCCAGGTGAGCTCAGCACTTGTCAGAGCTCCCACGGGCTCCCCCTGAACAGTTCATGCTCTGATTTCTGCCAGAGAAATCAGAAATTTCTTTCTCACTCTCTCATCACCGAGCGGCTGCTGCGCCTTCGCTGCTGGAGCTGCACGATTCCTGACAGGTTCAGGGTTAGAAATCAGCAAATACAAACTCTGGCAGTGCTAGGGCTTTTCTCCAGAGAGCTGGGATGTTGGGCTGAGCTGCTGGAGCTGGCTGTGCTCTGCCAGCCCTGCTGTGAACGCTCCTTTAGCCAGGAACACCGAGGTGGCACTGCTGGGCATCCCTGGGCATCTCGGCCAGCACAGCCCTGGGATGGAGCCCGGGTTTCTGACGTGGGCTGGGGCTGGGAAATGGATGGGGGCACACTGGGGCAGCACTGAGAGGTGCCTTGCTCTGGGGGATTAGTGCCCGTCCTGGCTGGGGCTGCTCCTCCCAGGCCTTATTTGGATATATGACTTAATCCAATCTGCCCAATCTGGCAGTAATGAACACGTAGAGGAGAGAATGCATTCCACCCAGGAGGAGAGGGCTCAGCCAAAAAGCTGCTAACTAGGTCACTGATGAGCAATCTTTCCCCTCCCTCTGTGTCATTTTTATTAATCACTTGAAAAATAGGTTGAGTAATGATTGCAAGCAACCTGTCAAGCCAATTAAAACCAGAGAAAGGTAGGGCTGTGAAGCCGAAGACAAGTGCTGTGCTGGTTTTAAATGAGTGTCTGTAAACCCCACTGACCTGTGAGTAATGGCCTCCAAAAAACCTGGCAGCATGTGTGTTTCTCAGTGTGAAGGTTTGTTTCTTCTGCATCCACAGGGCAAACAGTTCGTCGTGGCCCAGAGATGTATCACCAGGGCAAAATCTCTCTGAATCTGTCTTGTAGCTGCCTTACTCTGCTTTGACTCTTAGCATGTGGACTCTCCATTGGGGCTTGTCAAAGAGTTTAGTGCACTTTGAATGTAAAATAAAAATGCTGCAGAGCACTTAACTCGTTTTATTTTATGTAATTTGCCTGAATCTAAGCTCCCATAGCTTTATAATCTGCCCAGCTGGAAGATAAATTGTCAAATCTTATTTGTTGAACAGGGAAAAGAGCTTCTAGGTAATCTCAGCATCGTCTCAGTTCAATGGGGTGAGTCTCCCCAGAGTGGATTCTCCAGGACCATTCAGCAAATCCAGCACTGGGGTTGTTTTGGTTTATTTTTACGTGTCGGATGGATCGTGTGTGCCAACAATAAATATTTATACTCCTGCATTCCTCTGCCTCTCTATCTGTGTTTTGTCTCCTGTGAGATGCGTGCCAGCACTGTGGGTGCTATGAGACAACATTACTCTTTGGGAGGCTGGTGCAGTGTGTGAGATCCTGCTGCCCAGGATGTTTCTGCCCATCTGTTCCTGGCTCAAATCCCCTTCTCCTCAATTTTAGTCACCACTTTTGCTTACCATTCATAGCCTGAAATGTGATATTAAGGAGAGGAATACAAATATGTCCTGCTGCCTTCCTTCTCTTGCTGCTGCTCTGTCAGCTGGGTGGCAATAACAAAAGGCAATTAGTGACACAAATAAGCTTTCCTGGGGGTAGCTGAGAGCAGCCTTTCTCTAGAACTATTTGTGGCACAAGTGGAAAAACACATGCTTCCCTCCTGCCTAAAAGGAGCAGCAGCCCAGGGCAGGGAGGGGTGGATCAATAACCTGCCATCTCTTCAGCATTAGGCTCTTGTTTTGTAGCACCTCTGAAACCTCAGGGTGGAGAAGAGTACAGGAAGCACAGAACAGAAGTTTTGTTTTTTACTAGTGCAGAACTTACTTAGAGTCTCCTGCACTTGCCGAGCAAGGAATCAAATTAAGCCGTGATTTGCCCCCGTTCCATCCTGGAGAGCTTTCCCTTCTCTCTGTAACTCTGCTGTAGCCATCACACAATCAAACCTCCTCTTTCCAGTGTCCTTTTCCCCCTCCCCATGCAAGCTGTTGGGTTTTCCCTGTGGGAAGCAGCCCTGAGCCCTGTGTTTCTGCCCTCCAGAGTTAATGAGCTCTACGTGGATGACCCAGACAAAGACAGTGGAGGGAAAATAGAAGTGAACCTGAACATCAGTTTGCCAAACCTGCACTGTGAATGTGAGTACCCTTTCACTTAGCAGCTTTTCTTTGTGCTTTAAGTAATACTTGAAATGGGCCCAGGCTGGTGCAATGGCCCTTCTTCTGTAACAGGATGGAAATAAGTAGCTGCAGCCTCTGCCAATATCCCATTGCTTTCTGTTCCAGGCCAGGGCACCTGTTTTCTTGGACCATGTGTTAGTGGCTGATCTCCTTCACTGGCTTCTTTCTGAATCTCATTTCCTTGCTTTTTTTATTTTATTTATTGTTTAATAGCAACCTTTTGGTGTCTGGGAGCAAGAAACCTCCCAAGTTCCGTTTGGAGCTGTGAATGCACCAGCTGGTTGTTGGCTCTTCCCAGGTCTCCTGCCTTGTCTGCCTGAAGTTGTTCTGTTTGTGTGATTGGGAGTGCAGGCAGCTGCCAGGACATGGGAGGTGTATTTGTGTCAGATAGGCAGCGTGAAAAGTTTGGTTACAAAGCTTTTCTGGTATAACAATTTTTGACAAAGGGCATTATCACCTCAGTTTAGTCAAATGTCAGGAAAAAAGGTGTGGATTTTTTTTCAAGTGAAAGCAATACATACTTTTCCTGTGCAACCTTCCTGTTAGTTATTTTGTTTGACTTTTTTTTTTTAATTATCTTTTCCCTCCCACCCCTGCAGTGGTTGGACTGGACATCCAGGATGAAATGGGAAGGCATGAAGTGGGTCACATTGACAACTCGATGAAGATCCCTCTCAATAATGGGGATGGCTGCAGGTTTGAGGGCCATTTCAGCATCAACAAGGTCAGTGGCACTGACAGTGACAGTGGGTGAGGGTGTGCTGGCTGGGGAGATGCTGGCAGGATCCATTTGTAAAAATGAAAGTTTGGAAATCTGTGTCTGTCCTGCCGTGTTGTGTGTGTTTATGACCCTGGTCAGACAGAAATTCAAGTCAGTGTGGGGAGAGGAGGCTGCATGGCCAGACCCACAGGGAATGTGTTAGATCAGGGGTTTGCTTCACTCTCCAAAGCAGGTAATGGAGACAGAACTGCTGATCAGGGAGAGCAGCTCTCTGCAGCAGCCCCATGTCCAGGGGATGTGTGAAAACCCTGCAGATGCCAGCGGGCTCCTGTGTTTACTCCTCACGACTTCTGCACCTCCAAACCCCGACTCAGTGTGGAGAGGTCTCTGGCAGTGGCTGCATCCCAGCTCTCCTTTGTTCTGAGAGCTGCAGAATGACAGGAATGTTCCCTGCTGGAGGGTGCCAGGCTCCTGCTGGGATGTTTGGAATACAGCACGTGGCCCCATGCATGCTTGCTGGGGATGCTCTGCTTCTGTCTCAAGGAATGAAAATCCAGGCCTGGAGGAGGCTCCTCTTTGGTCTGGGTGTGTTCAAGATTGAATAATCTTGCTATGTAATGCTGGAGATGACTTGCTGGGGTGGGGGAGGCGCTGGTGGGACCCAGTGATGTCCTAAGAAGGGCACACCCTTTATTCACTCCTCTTGGTCTACCACAGGCTACAAAATCCTCCTTCCTTCTTTTCCTCCCAGGTCGTGTTAAAGCACATCTAAAAATAACAGACAGGACTTCTTGCTGATTCTGTGGCATGGAAAGGATTAGAGATTTAAAAAGAGGATTTTTTTCCTCATCTCCAAGCCACCAGGATGGCTGGCAGCTGGTAGTCCACAAAACTGGGAAAGGGCTTCTGGAAAGTTCTTGCCCAGACAATTCCCAGAGCACAGAGCTGAGGTGCCTGGGGGTTTGTGTGCTGGATGTGGTGTGTCCTGCTCACAGAGCAGCCCCAGAAGGGGGTGCAGAATGTGGCAGTGAGGAGCTTCCTCCACTGCTCATTTGTGTCTCATTTGGTGGCTGGGACAGCTGTCACAGGCAGGGGAGCTGAGCCAGGACTTGTGGCTCTGGAAGCCCAAATCTCTTGTGTGTGACCTGGCAGTCTGCAGTGCCTTGGCAGGAACTGGACAGGCTGGGAGCTGGAGTGGGACCTGGCCAACCTTGGGAACCTGACCAGGGCTTGCACTGGGGTGTTGCTGTCCCAGCTGCTGAGGGAGGACAGGGTGACAGTGAGATGCTGGTGTGAGCTGCTTGCTGCAGGGCCTGACGCCCTGTTTGCTCAGCTTGTTTATGACACAGCTGGTGTCCACACCTGAAAGTGCTCCCAGGAGTGCGCTGCTGTTCCTCAGGTCATTAAATCAGCTTTCCTGAAAGCACATGGAAGGGCATGTGGCCTCCCATGGCCCTGCTGGTGAGGTGTCTCTGCAGAGAGCAGCTGGGCAGCAGTTGTATAACCACCCTCCCACTCCTGCCTTGGGCTGTGCCACATTGCTCCTCAGGGTTGCTTCATTTCACAACCTTTTCTCAATGGGAAAATATTCTTGCACCCTCCATGGCAGTGATTGAGCTGAATCTGCTGAAGGACTTTAGGGCTAGTGACCTGAAAAGTGCATGCATGCAGAGTGGTGCCATCAGAGAGACACCAGGGCTCATTTTCTGTCTTGGAACTGAGCCTTTAGGTGAAACTTTTGCTTTTCAGTTCTTTGTATTTCCCTCCACTAAAAAAAAATAAAAGGAAGGGCTCTTGCTGGCTCCTGCCAAGGGGAAGATCTAGGTTAGTTTGTATGGGATGCCCACATGGGTTTGGTGGTGGATTTTCTCTTTATATAAAAGTTATTCTTGCACACAATCTCGGAGGTAAAGTTGCTCATGACTGGTACCAGAAGAGAAATACATCCCCAGCTTCCTGGGCTGCTCTGCAGCAGTGGGCCCCTTTGCAAACGCCAGATGTGGGAGTAAGACATTGAGCAAGAGAGACAGGAATTTTATTTTAATAGGGATGAAAGACATAGCCTTAAGTGCTGGGGAATCCCTGGAGCTGGGAGTGACCCACTCCTCATCCCCTGGTCAGGACCATCAGCAGTGTGGGGTGCCAGACTCCGGGCTGCAGGACCCGGGTGCGGTGGTGTTGGTCAGCTGCAGGAAGGTATCAGGGATTCTCCCATCTTCCTGGATGGATCCAGGCATTCCCGTGTCACAGCACAGAGCCTGGCAATGCCTTGAGGGATAAAATGTGAAATCCTGTCTTCCCTGTCGTGGCTAATTTTAGGTCCCTGGTAACTTCCACGTGTCGACGCACAGCGCGACGGCGCAGCCCCAGAACCCCGACATGACTCACGTCATCCACAAGCTCTCATTTGGGGACAAGCTACAGGTGAGTCCTGAGACTTCCCTGGCTCCAGGGGAATGCAGTGAGAGTGGTTTAATGTTAGACTCTTTGGTTTCATGGAAGGCCTGGGTGTCCCTGCAACGTAAGCTCGAGGCTGGAAGAGTTCCCAGCTGCCACCAGCTGGGGCAGGAGCAGTGTCCAGTCACAGGGCAACTGTGCTGTGTTCTTCTGAAACTCAGAGTGCTTTTGAAAAACTCCGTGGAGAGAGTTAGAAATGAGGGTTTGTGGCTCAGCAAAATCCTGGTTTTAGCATGAACACAGCAAACAAACCTTTCTGCTTTTGTGGAGGAGCAGTGATGCACTCAGGGAAGATGTGCTGGCTACTGTGTTCACCACAGCAGCAGTCAAGCTCTTTTTAATTAATTCACTTCACTCTACCTGTATAGCAGACACCTATTAGTCAAATTTGCTCTGTGAAACACAAGTTAGACTTAGCACTGCCAATTCCCTGCTGGGAAGAAGCTGAATGCATGCACTTGCCCAGTGGATAGAATTTCACCAGGTGCTGCAAGTTATGTAATATTACCTGATTTCTCAATAAGGACAGATTACAGCACTAGCCTACTTCCAAGGAGCTGCCCTCGCAGGTGGGAGTTCCACATGTGCACACCCAGCTTGAGACTCACCCTAAACATTGCTTACCCTTAGTCTCTCTGTAATCTTCTTCCCTCAGCACAGACGTCTCATTAGTCTGCTCCTTGTCCACCCACTTCCAAAGCCCTTTTTCATGCTAACAAGTCTCAGTGTTGCTTTGTAGTCTTCTGGTTCTGCTCCCGGCTCCTTTTAGGAATTATCTTGTGTGGGAACGAGGAAATATTAGCGTATAAATAAGCTTGGCTTAATGTCTGTAAAGCACACTGAGATTATGAAAAATAGGAGGTGAGTGGTAATGGGGAGTTGTGCAGCCTGCGTGGGAAATGGGTGCTCTGAGGGAGCATTCCCATTGTTTTATCGTGGAGCGCTGGGGAAAGGCAGCTGGAGTGTGAATCAGCATGGAGGAGGAGCCTGGAGAGACAAGCAGCAAAGTGTCTTCAGTTCTTGTGGTGAGAAGCCTGTCTGGCAAACGTGGAGTTGGCTCCTGACTGGGGCAGGTTGAGTATGTTCAGAGTTGAGGATGACTGCTCGTGGTCTGAGGTGCTGCAGGCAAGCAGCAGTTCAGCAGCACAAATTAAAGAAGGATATCTTCACCAAACAGGTGCTACCACGACTCAGCAAGTGTGGGGAGCTTTCAGTCTGCCTAGGTGCACCTTTGAATATTTCAGGCTGTCTCCACCTGCTTTGATGTAATAAAAGCTTATATTCCTTACAGAGGGTGAGGAGCTCCTCATTCACTTGTGTCATGTGCTGGGAGTTTGTTCTTTGTGGGCTGGGGCTGACTCTGCCACAGTGATCCACTGAGGGACAGGCTGTGTTCTCCAGAAAAACCAGTCTCTTTGAAGCAGAGATTTAAATATCATCTGGCACTGAATGAGCTTTGAGTCTTCATCAGTAGTACTTTGTGCACAATTGTGGCAGACTTCCTGCAGATTTTTCATCCTCATTTAGATGAGATCAGCATGAAAACCTGCAGAATTAAAACTCACTGCATGATTTCCTGCATGTCAGGTGAGCCAGTAAGGAGAGGGATGAGGAGAGCAGGAGATGATGCCTTTTTACTGTCAGGGGTGGACAACTCTCCTGACAAGGTTAAAGCCAGGATTATTTAACACCATAATGTAGAAGTCAGTAGAAATTATGACTAAAAATGCAACATCTCCTATTTCCACATCTCTCTCTTTACTGGGTTACCTGATGGCCGGAGGTAAGAACTCATTGGTTTGAATTTTGGTCTTGATGAGGGGAAAATCCACCAGAATTTTGAAGCGGACCTTAAAGTCTCTGGTGCAGATATTCTGTAAGAGACTTCTTAGCTGTATCAAGAATGGAACACAACACTGTAGCCCACTCCAGGGGCCTCCTTTTCTTCTTATGCCTTTTACAGCAAGTAAAGAATGAACACATCCTGCAGATGTAGTATGGGAGTGGTGGAGGTTGTGCGTGGTTCCAGCAGAGCAGAAGGCCTTGCAGCAGGATCAGCTGTTGCTTTTGCTCTGCTCCTGTTCCCAGCACCTTCCAGTTGAGCTTGCAGCTGATTTTGTCTGTCCAGAATTTCCTTTCTGCTGAGCAGAACTGGTTCACTTGCTGCTTCCTCCCTCATCCACTCTGTAGTGTTTGGAACAGGGAAATGCCCATGAGGATGAGACAGACACGTGTTGAGAGGGTCTGGGAAGGAGATGGCAGTGCCCTGTTGGTGAGGTGAAACTGTCACACCCCTGACCAAATCCTCCCTCCAAACTCTTCTTCCCTGTTGTCTGACTTAAGGTCAGGAATTTCTGGGTTGTGGAGTTCTTTGTACCTTCTTTGTACTTTGTGAGCAGCACAACCCCTGACCTACAGCTGCTGCCATGGGCTTTTCCCTGCCTGGAGAGTTCACACGTGGATCATTCTGTTGCTGGAGATCAGACTCCCGGTCACAGTGTGTGACGCAGGGCATGGAAATGCTGTTATTGTGGGCAAACAGATACTCACAGGTCTGAAACCAGCTGCAGGAAAAGCTGAAGGGGTGTCAGTGTTGGGATGTGTCCTTCCATCAGCCATCTCCAAGGCTGATGAGTTGTACAGACCCAGCTGCCCTGACACCAGCCACCTTTAGAGGAGAAAACTGCTGAGTTCTAGCCCCAGTGTGACTCCCATCTATTTCCCTTTCAGCCTGATAAAATTAATTTCACAGTTACCTCTGCAAAGCTCTTAGGAAATACCTCACGGTGAAAATTTCACAACTGGCCTCTTCCAACTGCAATTCCTTTAGCTTTGGAGTGGTTTTGGAGTTTCATCTTGTAAGATGTTGTGAAATCAGCTTTTTCACTTGGAGCCAACCACTGTGATGATGGTCACTGAAAGATATTTGGGGTCATCTTTCACTGGGTCGAGGCTTTGTTTTTTTGGAAGGGTTGAATCAGGCTGGTTACAGGGTAGGGAAGCAAAGGTCAAGAGTATCAAGTCAGAGCAGAGTTTCTTCATCCTCCTTTTTGCTTTCCAGGTCCATAACGTCCACGGAGCATTCAATGCCTTGGAGGGAGCAGACAAGCTCAGCTCAAACCGTGGGTATTCCTGGGCACTGCAGCTCTCAGCCACCCTCTGCAGGAGGGAAAGCAGGGCCATTCATGCAACACTGCTGTATGCTGGTCTTTCATTTGCTTCTTTAGCCAAAATCATCCAGACATTGCTGGCTGACATTTCCATTTCCTCCAGTGCTTAGCCCAAAAGGTCCTTTGCAGTCCTTGTGGAGTTTTTTATCCATATCCTGTTCCTGTAGTGTCCCTTTGCTGCTGTTACTTCCGCCAGAACTTTGCCTTGTACTTGTGTTGCAAATTGCCTTGAAATTTCTGCTCTGTGGATGGCAAGAGGGACATTTTCATGGCCCAGCACAAAAAGGAAAATTCAATGCATGCTACAGTTCAGTGTGGAGAGTTGTCTCTTAAATGTTCAGGCTCCTCCAGGACATCAGTCCTGTCCATTCCTTGGAACAAAATTTCTGTGGCTGTTCCTGAAGCTATACAGTTGTGGTTTGGGGTTTTTTTACCTCCAGGAGCCAAATGTCATCGTGTTACACTTGGCTAGAGGATCCTTTAGAGATGTCGTTTAGAATTCTGTTTTAGAACTGCTTTAGCAGACACAAAAACTGGAATGAGCCATTTAAATAATGAAAAAAAAAAAGTTAAGGAGCTGTAGGAGAAGGGAGATGAGAAAGCAAGAAAGAAATAGAAGTACACAGGTTGTGATAGCTCAGGTTTTTTAGTCAAAATGATCTCAGTGGGCTGCAGCCCTAACCTCAGCCAGTTCCTGCTTTAACCAGGCTGTTGGTGAGGTGATGAAAGTGTTACCATTTATAGTTGCAGGCAGTTAGGAAGGTTGGAGTAACCCAAACCTTGGGTGGGTTGTGGTCCTGCAGAAGTGGTGGGCGGCTCCTGGTGTCACCCAAGCACCCGCCAGAGTTCTGAGCAAAGGGCACAAATGTGGCACGTGGAGCTTTGTCCCTGAGATAAGGAGGAGGGAGTCACCCTTTTTTGTGACTTGTTCTGTGGGCTGGCTCCTTTCTCTCAGTGCTAACATGTCCTTCCCTTCCTTCCCTGAGCGCAGCCCTTGCCTCTCACGACTACATCCTGAAGATTGTGCCCACGGTGTACGAGGACATGAGCGGCAAGCAGCGCTACTCCTACCAGTACACCGTGGCCAACAAGGTAAAGCAGCAGCTGCCTCTCCACCCACAGGCTCCTCTCTGCACCCCAGGGGATGCTCAGCCACCGTTGCTCCCCTCCTGCTGCTCTCTGTGCCCTGTGGGTTTGTAGGTGAGCAGTAGCCTCTGCTGGGAGAAGGAGGAACTGAAGCTCCTCAGAGTGGGGCTTTTCCTGCTGCTGGAGTTTGCCAGGCTTGGGAGGGTTTGTGGTGGTGGTGGTGCTTTCATTCCTCTTCTTCCTCCTGGCGTGCTCACCTGTCAGTTTAGCTGATGAGGATTTCTGTAAATTGTGTGGGAGGTGTTTACAGGCTGCAGGAACTCCCGTTGTGCCTGGCAAGGTGCATCTCAATGGAAACTGTAATCCAGCTGAGCACATGAAACATCACTGACACCTGGTTTTAGTAACTAAACAGTCTCGCTTGTGATGGATGGACGAGACAAATAAATCAGCAGAGTTTTTAGCTTTTTACAAATGTTTATTTCAGACATTAAGTCACTGAACTGAAGCAGCAAATATGTGGTGGTTGAGTATTTCACAGTCCCTGCATTATGATAGTGAATTATCACAGAATCCATTAGTTTAGAAAAGATCCAAGATCACCAATCCTGATCAATTCCCACCTTGTCACCCAGCCCGGAGCACTGAGTGCCACATCCAGCATTTTAATAATTCAATGTATTGATTTTTTTTACAGAAAAAAAGGACCCTGTTTATTCTTTACAGTAGAAAGCATCTTCCAGTTGAAAATTATTTGCCATTTGGATGCTAAATGAAAGTCCAAACTCTGTTTGTAATATCTACTTCTAGTTTGCCCTAAGTGATAATTAAGCACACACTCTCCTGGACTAGGTCTCAGATTAATGTTCCTGCCTGGTGACTTTTGGGCTTGCTTGTGTGGTGTGTCCCAGGGATTTGGACATCTCCCTCTGTTCAGATTACAGTGTATTTGTTCTGCTTAATGTCACAACTGCTGTTCTGATAAGACTCCTGTGACAGGAGTTCTGAAAGTAATTTGGAAAATAGCAGGAGCTTTTGACACTTCTGTGAGCTTGGCTGCAAATTGGGGCGTTCAGCCAAGTCTGACTCATTAGGGCAGGAGTGCTGGTGGGGAGAAGGGGAGAGGAAGGCAAAAATGAGGTCAGTTCTGTCAAAACTGAGGTGCTGAGAAGCACAGCTGTGCTTTCTGCTCCTGGTGCTTCCATCCTTCACACTGAGCAGTGGGAAAGGGAAGTGGGAAGCCCCTGGACCAGTCTGGCACAGAGTGGCTGCTCTGAGGAGAGTCTGGAGGGTACAAACTCCGTCTCCTCTCTTAGCTCCTCTGTCTCCTTCCTTCCCACAGAACCACTGTCCCAAAGTGAGCTGCAGAACTCCAATAAAAGCCTGAAAATGTCATGACTGGCGTCTTCTGCTTCTCTTGTCATCATGGGATGAACCACCTAAAAATAGGGAAATTTGGGATTTATATAAGATTATTGAAGATAAATACTGCCTCACCATCACACAGAGAGCAAAAATAATTTTTCTTTTGTGTCTTTTTTTTGTGTCATGCTCACAAGTGTCCTGCTGCTTGCTCTTTTTTTTATTTTTCTGAAGTATTTGAGGCTGTCTTTGCCTCTTTGTGAAGTAGAATTGCACAGGAGAGGAGATGTGAGCTGGCACCTTGTCACAGGGCTGAGTGTGGCACTGGGCTCTCCTTGGACTCTGGGTCCCAGCCTGCTTTCCTGGGATTTCTCTTCACCCTTTGAATGTCTGAAAACTGATACCTATCTCCACTGACAGCTCAGACAAAATATTATCTCAGGAAGATGTGGCTTTAGTTAGCAATTTAGTGCTGGTACTGGGCTGTGTGTCCTGCTGGGTGCTGTCCTGTGGCTGTGACTGGACCTCCTAGGAAACAAATGGATTAAAGGAGAGTGGCACTGGAAATCTGGAAGGTGTCTCTCCCAAACCAGCCTGGGATATATTTTGAACTTTTGCCAATATTTTTCTGTATAAAGTTTCATCCTGGCTTTCAGCAGAAGTTTTAAACGTGCCTTGAACATGGTTCCACATGATTCATACTAAGAGGGCAAAGCATTCCCGTTGCCAGTGGGGAGAGGGCCTGACAAAGGAATGCAAGGACAAGGAGGGATTTTCAGCTTCTTACAAACTAAATTCCATCTGTTTGGTGAATTATTTATGTACAAAATATAGACATACATGTCTATATGTTGTACATTATGTCTAGATTTACAGAACTAAAACTTCACCTGCAGCCAGGCTGTTTGTATTTAAATAGAGCAGATCTAGGCTGGAGAATCAATGACAGCCTTTCTGTTTAGTCCTGTAACTCTGAATGAAGGTGAGAGTAATCACCATCACTGTCCCCAGCTCCTTCATTATCAGGCTGGAAGGAGATTGTTTTCCTCTCTGATAAGGATGGGAGGGGAGCACTCACACAGGAATTCACTGTTTGCTTCTTTCCATCTGGTCACTGCTACAAAACAGGGGGGTGAAGGCCAAACCCACAGAGGCAGTTTTCTGGCAGACACTCTCTGGAATGAGCTTGCTCACATTTTGTGCCATTTTCCCCTGTTTTTGCCCTGTTTTTCCCCAGGAGTACGTGGCCTACAGCCACACGGGCCGCATCATCCCGGCCATCTGGTTCCGCTACGACCTGAGCCCCATCACAGTGAAGTACACAGAGAGGAGACAGCCTCTGTACAGGTTTATCACATCGGTGAGTCACCCTAACCTCTCCTTCTCCCTTCCTCTGCCTGCCTTTCATGGCCCTCCTGAGCCTTTCTTGCCCAGAGGAGTTGAGTTTCTGCCTCAGGGTGTTGTGATGTGGGGATGCAGCAGCACATCACTGGGGTGCTGCTGGACTGGGAGGTGAGTCCAGTGCTCTGACAACTTGATTTAATAGCTGGGCACAAAAAGAAGGGAAATTAACCCATTCCAGAAGGGCCAGGCTCTGTCTAGGCTCTCTTGCAGCATGCCAGAAGCTTGGAAGTAAAGCTGAAAACTGCAATAAACTGCTCAGTAATGATGAGATCAAATGTACGGAGAATCTAGTGTGGTTTGGATTGAAAGAGCCTTAAAGCTCATCCCATCCCACCCCCTGCCATGGGCAGGGACACCTTCCACTATCCCAGGCTGCTCCAAGCCCTGTCCAGCCTGGCCTGAGACACTTTGAGGGATCCAGGGACAGCCACAGCTGCTCTGGGCACCCCCCACCCTTTTCCACCCCAAAGTCACCCTGGTCTCACCTGAGAGTTTCCCTTTTTTCCAGTGAGGGAGGGAGAACTGTTAGATGACACAGAGCTGCCTTGTCCTTGCTATCTGCTGGTATTTGGGTGACTTTTACAGTAAATAGGAAGAAAACTGACACTGGAGATTTTATCAACAGCCACTTCTCTCCTCTCCTACAAGACACTGATTTTTTTTTTTACACTGAGTTTTACTTGGTGCTGCTGCTTGGCTTAATAAGGAGTGCCAGTTCCAGGTATTTACTCCTGAGTAGAAGTGGAAAAGAGCTGCATTATCAAATTCCAGAGGTGTTTTCCTGACAAATTGCATTTGGATGTGTCCAGAGAGCATCCTGCAGTCCTGATCTCAGCATCCAGAACAAAGCTGTGCTGGCCAAACTGCTCATTAGGCAAAGAGCTATTTAAAGATCCTCCAGAACTTTAAAAAAAATATAAAATGTGTCTTCAGGGAGTTGGCTTAAAATTGGAGCTGCAGTGAGCTGTGCCAGTGAGGCATAGTGGAATGTGAAGCACTTGATAAATTGGCTGCAGTGACGACGTCAAATTCTGATTTTTAAACTGTTTGACTGTTTTAACTGCAATTTACATAAACAGTGTGGTGCAGTTGCACTTCAAGATTTTGATTTTGCAACTTTTGATAAACAGCAAGTTCCCTTCACTGAACTTTAGACAGTGAATAGAATACGCAAATAACCAGATAAGGGGGCTTGAAGTAAAACCTAAATGTTGTGGTGAAAGACTTTCTCTTCTTAGCACATCCACTTGGCTTCAAAAAATAATCCTAAAAAAGGTCAAGC
>NW_005054308.1:10313244-10321000 GCF_000277835.1 Geospiza fortis | reverse complement strand
TTCCTCCCAGAAGTTTCTTACACATCTTGTTGGGGGTGAGGGTGTGGAGGTGTTTTCATGGGAAATTATTTGATAGCTGGGATTATTCTTTAATTTTGTTGTCAGCATTGATTCACTGCTGATCTGCCATTATATGCCTATAAAAAGCATCCTTTTTGAATGGTATCCTGCTTCTGAGGAGCACAGTCGTGTGTGTGACATTGCCTTTCTGTCACCTTGCCAGCAGCCCTGCCTCCTCCTGTGTATCCACTGGTGTTTTCCTTCAGGCACCAGCCTGCATCCCACTCTGCTGTGATCTCCTTCTGTTCAGGGTGCATTCCTCATGTCACTGCTGGGATTATTCCCCTTCTGTGTCTCTCTTCCCTTCATCCTTTCATGGCTGGGCCTGATCCCACAGACCTCATGGAGCTGAAGGCAGATCACTGCCAATAACTCATCCCATTAAACGCAGAGAAGTGCCCGATGCCTTCCTCCCCTACGTATCAGAGCTGTGCTGATCAAGGAACATTGGGTGCAGCTCCTGTGCTGACCTGGAGCCCAGCACTGGTCACAAGCCCTCCAAGTCCTTTTTCGTCACCAGTTCTCAAAGCTGTGTGTGCAGGAGGCCCCAGTGCCAGGTGTGTGTGACTCATCCCCACTCAGCACTACAGAGCTCTGCAGATGATTTTATATTTTTTTTTTCTATTCCCCAGCCCCTTGTGCTGCTGCACTGAAGTCAGATTTTCCTGCCTGTGATGCAGAATCTGCGTGTTGGACGGGGTTTGTGTTTGTGGTGTGACATCTCCCGTCAGCTGAGCTGCTCTGAGCTGCAATAACCCAGCTCCATGGTGGGCATTGCCCTGGGGAGTCACCCTGTGTCACACCTGAGGGACAGCAGGGAGGGGCTACAGCAGCAGGAAAGATCCCCTGAAATTCCTGTCTTTGCCTCAGGCTGGTGCTCTGGTTTCAGCAGCCTGGATCTGCTGGAATGCTGAGTGTCCTGTGAAAGCCCCATTTCTGCAGCTCCTTGTTTCACTGGGCTCACTCAGTGTTCATATCTTGGTAATAAATGCACATGGCAAGGAGCTGTAGCTCTCGCTGCCTTTGCTCACCCTCGATGAGCTGTTTGTTCCTTCCCCTCAGCGCTGCTCCTGCTGCTCCTGCGTTGGTTTTTGTCTCTGACTCTGCCCATGGGGAGCTGTGTGGGAGCAGAGACGTGGCAGGGTGTGTGTAGTGTGGCACCAGTTCCCTTCTGTGTTGCACTTTTATAACGATTATCATGGAATTATTTAGGTTGGAAAAGACTTCCAAGACCACCGAGTCCCACCTGTGTCCTATCCCCACCTTGTCCCCAGCCCTGAGTGCCACCTCCAGGGATGGGGATCCAGACCTCTCTGGGCAGTTCCAGTGCCTGAGCTCCATTTCCATGGGGAAATCCCTGCTGGTGTCCACCCTGAGCCTGCGCCCACCCTGAGCTCCCCTGGCCCAGCCTGAGGCCGTTCCCTCTCATCCTGGATGCCCACCTGGCTGTCCCCTCCTGTCAGGAGTTGTGCAGAGCCATAAGGGCCCCCTGAGCCTCCTTTTCTCCAGGCTGAGCCCCTTCCCAGCTCCCTCAGGGATTCTCCAGCCCATTCCCAGCTCTGTTCCCTTCCCTGGACACGCTCCAGCCCCTCAGGGACTCTCACCAAGAAAAGCCAGAGCTGGACCCCCATGGTGTGACCAGTGCCAGCACAGGGGACAGTCACACCCTGCTCCTGCTGCCACATTGTTTTTGATACAAAAACATCTCAGTTCTGCTCAAGACTGGCTTCATACAAACCACCTGGTGAGAAGGCAGAAGTCGAACTCCACAGGAGGGGAAGAAAGTCCCCGGGTGCCACCAGGCAGTGTGACACACCACAGTGCAACTAAAAATGTTACCAGCCATGTTCTAATTGCACAGTTCTAACTTCCCAGCTCCCACATTTTTTACTTCATAATGTGGTGCTCTTTTAATTTGGTCTTTTATGTTGTGTAGGATGAGGTGGTTCTGAGAATAACAACAGGGTTGTGGGAGGGGAACAGGATATGGAGCTTATCTCCTGACAAGGGCCTGCCTGGGAAAAAGGGGATTTGTTGTGAGCTAGGAGCTGAAGGAGAGAGCAATCCCAAACCAGTGAGCCATTGCAGCAGAGAAATATTTTTTATTGTTGGTCTTCTCCAGCCTAAATGACTCTGTGATTCTGTTTCCACAAAGGCTCTGGTTTGACAGAATACACAGAATATTTCTGTGTTTTTGTAGCACTTGAGAAGTGACGTAGGCTGTTAACACTAACCAGGAGATTAATTTTTTCCCTAACTCTGTTCTTGGAAGGAATTACATGTTTTAATTCGACCCAAGATCTACATCTTGTGTGGAAAACTCTGTCCCACAAAGAGTTAAGTTGGCTGCTGTGAGCAGCCCTTGTCATGGAAAGTGTTAGGCAGGGCTGTGGTGTCGCTGGCTGCTGGGTTTCTCTGTTACTCACTGCCCTTCACGTGCTATTTCAGAGCCTTCTGCCTGTTTGTGAATTATCTTGTGAAATGGGGAAAAGAGTACAAGACTGGTGTTTATAACAGAAAACAGTATAGGAAGATGTGAGCAACACAGAGCTCCTAGAAAGCTGAGTTAGGTGGAGTTCAGCCCAGAGGGAAGCAGTGTGGGATTTGTGATGGGCTCAGGCTGTGAGGAGTTCAGCACTCATTTATTCCACTGCAGGGAATGGATTTCGTGAATGATCCTCATGGAATTCCACCCCCAGAGCTGTTACCCACTCCTTACTGTGCTTCCAGAAAACAGCCCAGCAGCAGGACCCCTCCTGCAGCTCAAGCTGTGTAAAAGTTCCCCTCGTTGTTGACAAAGGTGTTTGTCTGTCTGTAATTGCAGATATGTGCCATCATTGGAGGAACATTTACTGTAGCTGGGATCCTGGACTCCTGCATTTTCACAGCATCAGAGGCCTGGAAGAAGATCCAGCTGGGCAAAATGCAGTAGCAGTGAAACTCTACCCTCGACTCCAAGGACAGGAGCAAAGATTGACAAATCTACCACTACCTGTTTTTGTCTTTATTTTCTATTTGATTGAATCAGTATGTTTTTCTCTAATCAGGCTGGTCAGTGAAGACATCTTCAACAAATCAAAGAAATCTCCATGCATTTCAGAGCTCTGAGAGGGAAAAATCAGTGGAATCAGGGTGTGGGTTCCCTCTCCCCAGAGAGAGAGGTTGAAATGCCATTTGAGATCTAAGTGAGGATGGCAGTCTGTCCTCTGGGAGGTTCCTATGGCAGTGTACAAACTAGGGAGTAGATGGCAAAGAGCTGAACTGTCTTGTGGCACTTTTTGGAGTTCTGTTGGATTTGCATGATCAGACAATCGATTTTTGTATAGGGCAAAATTACACACGAGGAAGAAATTCCACCCATGGTGCCAAAAAGGTGATGTATCTGTTGGTGAGGAGTGGAAAGTGTTAGTCCCCACAGCAAACCTAAGAGACAGAGGGCAGAAATAACACCAAGAAGTGTTTTGTGCTTCTGTTGAAAGCTCAGTTGTTCAGATACAACCTTTCTAACCAAGTGAAAAAAGAACAGGAAGCCTTCCCCAGCTACCTTTTCCTTGGTAATCTGTGATCCCAGCAGTGGAGGGCATTTCTTTTACTCTGGATGTAAAAGTGGTTTCATTCCTTCCCACTAACTGAATATCCAGTCTTGTGTTTACAGGTGGCATGAAGTAAAAACCAAACTGAGCAACACAGTTTTATGTGGCCTTTGCTTTGAAAGGGAATCGTTGTCTTTGCAGCATTAGCTTTTCTTTCTTCTGTTTCTAAACACAGACCACCCAAAAGTCTGGATTCTGCACTTCTGCTTTATTATTGTTGTTGTTGGGTTTATTTTGGTTGTTTTTTTTTTTTTTTTTTGAAAAGAGGTTTTATATTCTCTGTGCTCAGAAAAATGGTGCAGCCCTCTGGGTGGATGAGCGCAGCTTCCTCTCTTGCTTTGTGTGAGTGTATTCAATACACCTGTCAAACACAGGAATTCTGACTTTTCAGGATTTATGGTGCCTCCCTTTTCCTTTTAAAACTCAGCCAGGCATCTTTTCTGAGCCCTGGCCTGACAGTGCTCTCCCACAGGTACCCAGGGCAGCATTCCCACAGGCTGACCCTTGCTGGGAGTTCTGTTTGATCCCTTCAAGAGATTCCTGAGCTTCCCTGTCCATTCCTTCAAGCCTTGTCTTCTGGAGCCTCCAAAACACAGAGGTGTGAGGGGAAAACTCCTGCCAGTGGTGTCTTGCATGTCATTTGGTCTCAGAAATGACAGCAGATGCCCACCAGTGCATTTTCCAGAGCCTCATCAGTGTTCCTTGAGTAGTGACAGTCTCTGCATGCCTTGTGAATGTCTGAGCTGAGGATACACAAATTTTAAGTCTTTCAGGATGGATTAAACAAAAATAATCATAAAATGAAGATCTTGAACTCAGTGCTGTAAATTGTAAGATGGGTGCAGGGTTTCTCTTGGATGATATCCATTGCCTTTCCCTGGAGGCAAAATGTCCAAACTTTATGCTGTGATGATATGAATTGTTGAATATTCAGTGTTATTGTTAGAGTCAGATGCATTTCAGAAGAATTCCTGATTTCCTGTTGAAATTGTCTCCTTGCTTTGGGAGCAGGGAAGGTGCAGCCAGTTTTATCCACCCACCAAAAAGCAGCAGCCAGCTCCTCTCCCCCTGCCGTGCTCTGCCCTGCAGTGACTTCAGACAGCATTGGAATTTTCCCCTGTTCTTCTCTGGACTGATTGCTCTTGCTTTAGGTGCAAACTGGATTGTGGAACTTCCTGTACCCATTCACGTATGGGTCGATTTTTTTTTTTTACTTTTTTTTCCCCCCATTTACAAAAATGAACTTTTTCACCTGGGGTCTGTGTCCCTATTCCTGTGAGTGAGACCCCATGGATGTGGCATTTTCCATGGCAATTGCTTCTCCTGCTGGCTGAGGGATTTCCTCTAATCCGCTGTGACCAGCTGAAGCTCACAGCTGAAGTGTCCTGATTTTTCCTTTTGGATTTGGTCAGTCTTTGATGACAGCTTGGGAACAGTGGATTAAAACAATGAGATTTTTAATGTTTTAGCATCTTCCTTACACTGAGATTTATTTAGTGCATCCTTCTCCTGAGCTGGGCAAGGGGAGATCTTTGCAGTACAGTTCATTTTCTGAAATTTCTCCTCTGGTACAATTTCTTTGACACAAACAAAGGTGGTTGCAGATTCTTTATGTCCCCTGGTGTGTTATTCCCATCCTTCTCCCCATTCCCTGTCTGTATTAAACTGCCTCCTGTGCAGTCCAGGCCAGTTCTCTTAACCAGACCAGTGAAATTGGTTTGTTTGGGGTTTTTTTTTTTTTTGGAAGTAACACACTTCAGTGTACCTCTTCTCTCTGACAAAATGTCCCCTGCAATAAGGTATTAAATCACTTTTTTGGGGTTTTTTTTTGCAAAATGTGGAAACCAAATTGTACTGAAGTTCTGGCAGGAAGAACATCTGTACCTGGGTTCTCTAAACCAGGTCCAAGCCTTTGAGAGATGCCAAGCCAAGGCCACCTCCTGGGGCTGCTGGGGTTTGTGGTGAGCCTGTCCTGCAGGTCACACCGTGGTACTGCTTCGTGTGTTTACAGCACAATCTGCTCCTCATCTCCCCAGCTGTGAAAGCAAGGCAGTTACTGCCTCTGCACCCAGGAGATCTCACTTTTATTCTGAATTTTCTGAAGGGAAAATGAGCTTAGTTGTGCTTTTAAACGTCCTTACAAACAAAAGACTTTTGTGTCAGAGGAGAAGGAAACCCTCAGTTGTAGGGTTCTGATTTTGCCCTTTCCAGTCAGTGTTTTCCTAGAAGAATTTGGGTTTCCAAAAAAGACATCCCTGTAGGAAATATTTGAAACTCCCACTTTAAATTATTCCCTGTAACTGCAGACTCCACCCTACAGTGAGAACTTGAGGCATAGGATGCTTTGCAATGGTGGAGTTAAAACTTTCTAGCTCTAGGGAAAGTTATTAGATGTATTCTAGGCAGTATCTGGACTGCTGAAGAGTATTTTAAAACTAAAATGAAATGGAAATGGGGTACAAAAATCCAGGAGAGATGAGTCTGTGAATGTTTGATCTGACCTCTCAAATCCTTGCATTCATGTGCGCTGTGTAAAGTGAGATCTGCAGTGCAGGTGGCCCTGTGTGCCTCCAGCTCCTGAGTATTTCTCATTTATTGTTCCTTCTCTGCTGGGGCTGGGAGTGGCTGTGATGAGTCTCTGCTTTACAGGAGGTGTTCGAATTTGCAGATTGGGGGTGTCAGTTTGGGGTTTGTCCCTGGAATGTGGGAGAGGGGCAGGGAGGAGGAGCAGCCCTGCCGTGTCTGGTACAGCAGTGTTTAAAGCACAAGGCTTTTACATTTCTACAGTGGAGACTGTTAAGGAGTTCTGGCATTTGTCTTTTTAATTTGCAACCTTATGTTAATAAACGATTAGCCTTTTTAGTTCCATAATTAAAAATAAAACTCTTACGTGTTTTGATTGGCTTCTTGTCGCACTCCTGTTGCAAAATCAATCCAAAGGAGCTTTTTTTTTTCTTTTTTTTTTTTTTTTTATTATGATTTCAGTGAGCTGAGCGTTATCACACAATGAAATCACTGGGAGCCAGGTCACTGTGGTGAAAGTTAGCACGAGGCTCTTTTGTAATCAGCCCTGAGTCATGTCTGGACATTCAGTGCTTGGTTTTGTACAGTACCAAGTGTCCCAACTTCCCTGTTTTTAAGGAAAGGTGAATGGGCTGTACTTGGGACTTGCTGGGTTTGGCTTTACTCACTGTGCTCCTTGGTATGTGAAATAACCCAATTTTTATGTCCCCCCCCCCCTTCAATGTCCACTTAGTCTTGCTTCATAACTATTTAGAAATAAATGTCTGAGGCAATTTGTAAAGATGGAGCAGTAAAGGGTTACAGCACAGTGAGTTTGGGCTCAGGGTATCTGCACCATCTTAAGAAACCAATTCCCTTCATGTTGGGAAGGTCTTTGTGGAGGAACAGATCCTGCCTGTTCCAGTGACTGGAACTCACATTTCCCCAAGTGATGGGTGCTGCTGGAAGCCCCTTACTCTGTAAATGACAAATAAAGGCTCTGGGGAAGGTGTTTGTCCAAATCCCAGCCTGCTGCAACCCAGTCCCAAACCTTTCCAGCCTATCCTTATAAAAAACCCAAACAAGCCAATTAATTGGTTAATTTCTAGCAAATTTTTATTGAGAATAAATTAATCTGTGTCCTGAAAATATGTATTAGGGCCACATATACCTGAAAGGGGAATGGTTTGTGCAGGTGAGCTGGGATGGAGGTGACAGTGATACAGGAGTGGGAGCTAGGCAGGGGAACTGGTGTCCCCTGGGGCTAAAGGACATGGGATCAGTGTCCCTTAGGGCTGAGGGACATGGGATCAGTGTCACTGGTGTCCCCTGGGGCTAAAGGACATGGGATCAGTGTCCCTTAGGGCTGAGGGACATGGGATCAGTGTCACTGCTGTCCCTTGGGCTGAGGGACATGGGATCAGTGTCACTGCTGTCCCTTGGGCTGAGCGACATGGGACTGGTGTCACTGGTGTCCCTGGGGCTGAGGCTGTGTCCTCGGTCTCGGTCTCACCGGGATGTGCTCCGGGTCTGTCCCCGCTCTGTCCCGAGTCTATCCCGCGTCTATCCCGGCTCTGTCCCCGCTGCAGCGCCGCCCTCCG
>NW_005054308.1:10294907-10313212 GCF_000277835.1 Geospiza fortis | reverse complement strand
GGCGGGGAGCGGGAAGGAGCTCGGGTGGCCGGGGACCCGCCCGGGGCTGCGGGACGGGGAGAGCTCGGACTCCGGGGGGAGCTCGGCCTCCTCAGGGTGCGCATCTCTGGTGCATTACTGAGTTAACACAGCCCAGCCCGCGCGGGAGGTGCCAGGGTGTGCACTCAGAAACTGGGGAGCTGAGCAAAATCAGCCTTTAATTTAATTAATCCTCGATTTAATGTATCCTTTGCTATCAGTATCAATGATGCCCTGACAGGCAATCCTGTAGCGCAGTTGTTAAAGTTTAGGAAAGGCCAGAATTATCTTGGATTTGCAGATGTGTTACCTGCACGCTGTGGTGAGGAGCGTTACTGGAGGTGCTGGAGCAGTGCGAGCCCAAAATACACATTTTTATAGATTGGTGTAAATCTATACCAGTCTATAAAAGATGAGCGGTGTGACTGCCGGGCAGCATTCAGGTGTCCTGAGTGCTGGGAACAGGGAGCTTTGGAAGAACGGTCTGATGTGCACGCGTGTCCATCAGCTATCAGCTAGGGCAGAGGCTTCAATTTACTTGAAATCCGGGATATCAGGGTTTGTTGATCCGTGGTGGGATTAAAAACAGTTGAAATTGCTTTTTTATGCCGTGGCAGACTCTGTGGGCGTGGGTGATGGAGTGTAGTGTTCATACTGTGAGCATCTCTCCAACTGCTGGGGTTTTTGGGTTTTTTTTGTGCAGCCAAAATGAAGTTCAACCCTTTTGTGACCTCGGACCGCAGCAAGAACCGCAAACGGCACTTCAATGCCCCCTCCCACATCCGCAGGAAAATCATGTCCTCGCCCCTGTCCAAGGAGCTGCGGCAGAAGTACAACGTGCGCTCCATGCCCATCCGCAAGGACGACGAGGTCCAGGTACGGCCCTGCCACACCTGAGCTTCTTCCGGGGGGAATTCAGAGCTGGGAAGGGCCTGGAACAGCTGAGGAAGCTGGAAAGGGGCTCAGCCTGGAGAAAAGGAGGCTCAGGGGGGGCCCTTGTGGCTCTGCACAACTCCTGCCAGGAGGGGACAGCCAGGTGGGCATCCATGACAAGGGGAAATGGCCTCAGGCTGGGCCAGGGCAGGCTCAGGTTGGACACCAGCAGTAATTTCCCCATGGAAAGGGAAACGGGAACTGCCCAGGAAGGGTTGGAGAGCCCATCCCTGGAGGCGGCACTCGGTGCTCTGGGCTGGGGACAAGGTGGGGAGGGATGGGGCTTAATTTGGATTTGATGATCTTGGAAGTGTTTTCCAAGCCAGCTGAGTCTGGGATTCTGTTTTCATGTGCAGCATGTGGAAAAGGCAAGAATGAGACAAACTGATGTTGGTGCTGGAGCTTTGCCTTCAGCATGGCAGAAATAATCTAAGTTAATCAAGTCATGACTTGGGCTGTCAAGTGTTTCTTAAATTCACTTCATTTAAATTCATTTTAAATTCACTTCAGTGATAAGGATGACACAGGTGTGCTGGCAATTCTGCTGCACTTCAGCTGCATGCATTGATCATTGTGCTGAACTGAACACTTTCGGCAGTAAAGCACAAAGCAAAGAATTGTTTATTTTTTATAGACTGTTTGCTACCTGTGATATTTGAAATACTGGATTAGAAATGAGTTCAAGCTAAGTGGCTTTTTAATATAAAGCACAATGATAGGTGAAAAATTAGGGTAAAAACTCTTAAAAATTGAAATCTGGCTGCATAGCTACAGAGTGTGGTGGTGTTTGCAGGGGTCCCAGGACAAGGGAAGAGATGAGAATCTTGACTCCATGTTTCAGAAGGCTGATTTATTATTTTATTGTATATATTATATTAAAAGAAAATTATATATTAAAACTACACTAAAGAATAGAAGAAAGGATTTCATCAGAAGGCTTGCAAGGAATAGAAAGGAATGATAGTAAAATCTTGTGACTGATCAGAGTCCAAGACAGCTGGATTGTGATTGGCCATTAATTAGAAACAACCACATGAGACCAATCACAGATGCACCTGTTGCATTCCACAGCAGCAGATAATCATTGTTTACATTTCATTTCTGAGGCCTCTCAGCTTCTCAGGAGAAAAAATCCTAACAAAAGGAGTTTTCATAAAATATGTCTGACAACAGAGCTCTCCCATTAGGGTTTACTGCAAAGACGATGGGGGAGAAGCACAATCCTGATCCATTATAAGTTCTGTGTTAGTAATGCTGAAATTGTCAGGTCACTCCTGTGTTTGTGGCTTGGGTCCTGTGCAGCTCAGCTGGTTTGTGGGATGGGCTGGCTGTCCAGGGCTGCTTCTGGAGCTGTGTGTGTGCTGTGTGCAGGTGGTGAGGGGACACTACAAGGGCCAGCAGATCGGGAAGGTGGTGCAGGTGTACAGGAAGAAATACGTGATCTACATTGAGCGTGTGCAGCGTGAGAAGGCCAACGGCACCACCGTGCACGTGGGCATCCACCCCAGCAAGGTACGGGCCCTGGGGCTGCTCTGGGAGTGCTGGGACTCGGTACCAAGTGGGGGGAATGCACCTGGAAGCTGCTCCATCTGTGCATCCCAGCCTGTGTTTGGAAGCTGAATCGTTGTTTAGTTTTGCTTTTGTTTTTTGCCTTTGCTTTCACCCCACTCTGATTCCGGGGAAAACTACAGCTAAAAAAAATTTAAATCTTAGTTTTACGACTAATTCTCATGTGCAAACAACTCTCTTTGCTCTGCAGTGTTATTTTAATAAGATTTATACTATGACTATTTTAAATTTAACCGTTTTTAAAAATTAACTCTGTTAACATAGTTCTAATAAGTTTAACATGCTGCACATCCCACTCTTAGCGCTAAAGTAATAAAATCTCAGTCTTTGTTCAAGAACATACAGAAAAGTGCTTCTAGTAGGAATATATTAATCTGGGCATAGTTGTTACAAAATATGTGGATGCAGAATGTTTGTTAGTATAAAAAGTAATCACTTTGTTTTGCTTCTGCCTCTTGCACGATGGTCAATATCAATGCAAGGCTGGGATATAAACACAGGCTGGGCATGCACAGGTGGAGCAGCCCTGGAGAAGGATCTGGGGGTGCTGTGGCCAAGAGCTGGACCTGCCCTGGCCCCCAGGAGCCCCCCATGCCCTGGGCTGGTCCCCATGGGCAGCAGGAAAAAATCCTTCCCTATGAGGTTGGGGATGCCCCTGGATCCCTGGCAGTGTCCAAGGCCAGCCTGGACAGGGCTTGGAGCCACCTGGGACAGTGGGGGGTGTCCCTGCCCATGGCAGGGGTGGCACTGGATGGGCTTTAAGGTCCCTTCCCACCCAAACCATTGTGGGGTTCTGTGAATAACAGATGGAGATGCTGCCTCAAGGAAATGTTAGGGTGTCATGAGGAGAGATGTGAGTTGAAACCATGTTGGAGAGGCTTAAACAGATGCTCAGAATTGTGATTGTTCTTGCAGGCAATTGTGAACTGAATACTTCTGAACCTGGGTTTAGCCTGAGGTATTTAGAGCTGGTGAAAACCAGGCAAAGCCTGTTTAGATCATAACAGGAAACATTTCAAACTAAACAGAAGAACCTGCCAAAACCTGGTTTGAAGCAGATGAATTCAGTCTGCTTCAGCCTTGCCACGTGGGCACAAAGATGGAAAGTGTTTGTGGAAAAAATCCAGTTGTAACAGGTTTTCTGGTGTAAGTGGTTGGTGTGTTCAGCAGAGGGAGAGCAGAATTATTCCAAAACATCACGACTTGTGTGCAGCAACAACATCTGAGTGACAAGGTGACATTGTGGTGGAGCCAGTGCTGAATAGCAGTGAGAGAAACAGAATTTTCTGCTGCTGCTTCACTCTGGGAAAATTTCATTAATTGGGAATTAGACTTCAATAAAGCTTTGCATAAAGATTCTGGTTATTAATGCAGAGAGCAGAGGAATGTTTTGTTATAGACTTGCAGTGTGAACAGTTTGTACCTCTCCTGGGCAAAGAGATGGGAATTACAATTGAGACCTAAATGCACAAGGAATTAAGGAGGAAGTGTGCCTATATGGCATTTCTAGGATTTGATTGTTAGTTCTATTTTCCAGGTAGTGCTTGTAGTAATACCAACACATTAATTTCTTTGCCAGTTTGAGGAGGCAGGAACAAGAATTGTTGGATAAATTCTTCCCTGGGAGGGTGATGAGGCAGAGGACTGTCTTGTTACAGACTTGTAGTGTGAACAGAGGTGGGAATTACAATTGAGACCTAAATGCACAAGACATTAAGGAGAAAGTGTGCCTATATGGCATTTCTAGGATTTGATTGTTAGTTCTATTTTTCAGGTAGTGCTTTCAGTAACACCAACAATTTATTTGCCAGTTTGAGGAGGCAGGAGCAGGAATTGTTGGATAAATTCTTCTTCCCTGGGAGGGTGATGAGGCAAAAGATGCCCGGAGAAGGAAGTGTCCAAGGGCAGCTTTGACTGCTGCCTTTGTGCGGGTGGGATCAGCTCTGTGCTCGGGTGGATTTGGGATGGGCTGCTGCCCTTCCCTCTGGCAGGGAGGCTGAAGTGCTGTGTCTGTGCAGGTGGTGATCACCAGGCTAAAGCTGGACAAGGACCGCAAGAAGATCCTGGAGCGCAAAGCCAAGTCCCGCCAGGTTGGCAAGGAGAAGGGCAAGTACAAGGAGGAGACAATCGAGAAGATGCAAGAATAGCTGCCTTCCTGATTGACACCATTAAAAAAGTGCTAAAATTCAACCTGTTGTGTGTCTTCTTTCAAAATATTCAAAAATATTGATGTGTCCTGCTCAGCATTTAAATATTCCTACTTGTCTTTTGACTTTGTAAAAAATACACTAAATTTAAAAGCTCTTTGTACCTTTTTTACTGTTAAGAAAGTTTAGAAAAGCTTCAACCAGCCTGAAAGAGCAGTGCAATCCTGAAACATCCATCTTAACAGTAATTGTAGTTCTGCCTCTTCATTAGTTGTGCCCATGTCTTTTTTTAATATTAACATGCTAATTCTGTGCACTGTGTATACAATTAATTCAGGTCTTATATTAATGAGGACAAAGGGGTTTATGAGCAGTGCTGATGAGGCAGAGCTGACTGGTTTGGAAGCAATGGGGTGAAGCAGTCTCAGCGCTGCTGGTGCTGCTGTTTTGGATGAATTTTCTGTGAGAGATCTTTCCTGGCACTTTGTGCCTCCATGATTGAGAGCTGCTTGTTGAAAACAGCCCTGCAGTTCAGTGAATGGACTGGCTCAGTGAATGGCCCTCTAAGTGCTGCTGCAGAGGGACAGAAATTCATCTGCCTGAACAACAATGGGGTCTAAAAAAGGAGATGCTGGCAATCGAGAAAAATTGTTTTAGAAGCCATTCATAGGCCTGGCAGCAAGGCTGTGTTGGGTGGACTGTGAGTGGGTTTCTCTCATGAAGGCTCAGGGGTTTTGTCCCTCCAGCTCGTGCTGCTTAACACAGAATTCTTCCCCTTGAGTGGGTGTTTAAGGAATTCTGTAAGGTTTGCTCATTACCGAGACCTTTCCAGGTGCTCTGTGGGATCGTGTCCCAATTCCCTGAGGAGCTCAGAGCCGACAGGAGCTTTGTGTCCCCTTAGCCGGCAGCCTGTTTGGGATGGGGATCCCACGGCGGTCCCGATCCCATGGCGGATCCCATCGCAGTCCCGATCCCATGACAGTCCCGATCCCATGGCGGATCCCATCGCAGTCCCGATCCCATGACAGTCCCGATCCCATGGCGGATCCCATCGCAGTCCCGATCCCATGACAGTCCCGATCCCATGGCGGATCCCATCGCAGTCCCGATCCCATGACAGTCCCGATCCCATGGCGGATCCCATCGCAGTCCCGATCCCATGACAGTCCCGATCCCATGGCGGATCCCATCGCAGTCCCGATCCCATGACAGTCCCGATCCCATGGCGGATCCCATCGCAGTCCCGATCCCATGACAGTCCCGATCCCATGGCGGATCCCATCGCAGTCCCGATCCCATGACAGTCCCGATCCCATGGCGGATCCCACCGCAGTCCCGATCCCATGACAGTCCCGATCCCATGGCGGATCCCACCGCAGTCCCGATCCCATGACAGTCCCGATCCCATGGCGGATCCCACCGCAGTCCCGATCCCATGACAGTCCCGATCCCATGGCGGATCCCACCGCAGTCCCGATCCCATGACAGTCCCGATCCCATGGCGGATCCCACCGCAGTCCCGATCCCATGACAGTCCCGATCCCATGGCGGATCCCACCGCAGTCCCGATCCCATGACAGTCCCGATCCCATGGCGGATCCCACCGCAGTCCCGATCCCATGACAGTCCCGATCCCATGGCGGATCCCACCGCAGTCCCGATCCCATGACAGTCCCGATCCCATGGCGGATGTTTGGGTTTCCCCTGAGGCCCTGGCACAGGGTGCCCAGAGCAGCTGGGGCTGCCCCTGGATCCCTGAAATCCCAGGTTGGACACTGGGGCTTGGAGCCACCTGGGGTATAGGAGAGTGTCCCTGCCCATGGCAGGGGGTGGAACGAGATGAGGTTTAAGGTCTTTTCCAACCCAAACCATTCTGTGAAACCTCTGCAGGCAGAACGTCCTGTGTCAAGGTGGCTCGTTGTCAGGCGGTATTTGAGCAACAACTTCCTCTTTCTTTCCTTACTTGACCTTTCCTAACTTACTCCACCGTCCTCTGGTTCCACACTGGGTGAGACTGGAAAGGCTGCAGAGGTGGATGTCTGGGTTAAATGTGTGCTGGTGCCCTTGTAGCCGAGGACAGCAGCTGGGCTTCCAGGCTCAGGTTTTTCCTGCAGTGGTTGTGGCTGTTCAGATTAAAAAGCAGACAAGTTTTTGTCTTTCTCTTTTCTCTAGGAGATAATGGCTTCTTAACCTCTCTTCCTCTCTCTGACACTCCCTCTACTCCACAGGTACCAACTGTCTTTTCTCTCAGTTCTCTATCTAAACCCTCAGTATTCCTCAAGCTCTGATATTTCCTGCCTCACTTCCAAACCTGCTGTGTGTTTCATGCCTGGAAACTTCCTGTCCTCAGAAATACCTTGGAGAAATGGCTTCCAGGCATGGAAGTGTGGGAATTCTGTGCCTCACCAACAGAAGTTACTGACCTCCCATGAGGTTTTGTTACTCAGTTGGCGGAGGAAATACATAGATGGAAATGCCTTTTTATAATTTAAAAAGAAAAAAAATCACTTCATTTTGCCACTGAGTTCCATGAGCTGCAGAAAATCTCATTTCCTCTCCTCCCATTTCAAACCCATCTGTGTGTGTGTAGCTGCAGTTTTACCCTTTGCAATTTCAAGAGCTTGGTTCTTCCTTCTTTTCAGCTTTCCAGTGGTTTCTGACACAGCTGTGTTTCACCAAGAAAGGAAAATTTTACACTACAGCTTTGAGGTTTTATTTTATGTTCAGTTTATAAACCCCTCATTCATCATATAAAATTAAAAGTGACAATTTGACACTAAAACTTTCTTTAAGTAGAATTCTGCAAATGAAGAAAGTGTGCATCCAGCCTCAGTGGTTCACTAATGTGAAGGACACTGCATCAGATTCTGCTGCTGCTCACAGTGATTTTGTTCAATCCAGCTGTAAAGTGTTTGGCAGAGCTGTGTCAGTCCTGCAGATCTGAGCTCTGCAGTTTACTCAGCTGGAAGAAGCCAGAACATTCATGTTGAGTCATCTTTCATATGATCAAAGTTGAACTTGTCCTTGTTTGCTGTGGGGTTTTTCTCTGTGGATCCTGTGGTCAGTCACAACACCACAGCTGATCACGTTTCTCCTTCCTCTTGGCAGAGTTATCAACACCATGCTGGTGACCTGTGCTGTCTGCTGCTACCTGTTGTAAGTACAAACAATGTCCTGCCCACTCCTCTTGTAATCACAAGTTCCTTTTTTACAGCCTCAGAGCAGTTAGAAGCTTTTTGAATGTCTCACAGAGGTTTGGACCTGTTCTTTGACAGCTCTTGGAATTCTGAGTTCTAAAGACCTTCAGTGTGCTGAAGAAATTTTCCCATTGGAAAATGCTGAATTAAAAGGAACCTGAATTCCTCCTCTGACACATGACTGTGAGCTGTCCTCTGCATGGACTTGCTGTTCCTCCTCTCCAGTTCCCTGCCTCATTTGTTCACAAGTATAATGACAGTTCTAAGATTTCCCTGATTCCTAGGCTTTTTTTGCCTTTTCTCTTTCCACTTTATATTTAATTCTGAAGTAATACTAACTCAAACCCACTGAACAGTTTTTCTTTTAAATTCCTTGAATATATTCTCAAAATCTGGTAGAGTGGTGGGTGGAAAAGCTGCTGCTTGGTGGGTTTTTTAGTGAGACTTTGATATATTAAGACAATTTCTCTTTAGATGCACAGTGTATTTTGAGGCTGCCTCCTTTCTGTAGGAGATTCAGTAGCAATTACAAAGTGACTTGTTGAGAGCTCTTCATATAATGTTTTTTTTTATCAGGATTTAAGCCAGCTGGAGCTGGAGACTGCAAGACAAAGCTTGCATGTGTTTTTCTCTCCCTCTTTTAAAGACTGTGGAGACTGATCTTGTAAAAAACTGCTGTGCAGAAATAACTCTGAAAGAATTTGTTATTGAGAGTAAAGTGGTAAAAATCTGGTTTTATCCTAAGGGTTAACCTGTTATAAAAATTATTATTTGGAGTTCCATTTGTTCCTGAGTGGTATTTGTACTTTCTTGAGCTATTTAGGCATTATTTATGCTATTCAAAGGAATTTAATATGAATATTTAGAGAAATGCATCTCAGTGTTCCATGTTCCTGGAGAGGCCTGTTGGGTTAGACAGTGGCACAACTTACACAGGTTTGGTTTAGGTTAATAGTGTGATACTCAGGGTTAGTATCAGTTTATACTCTAGAAAATTTATTTCTATTCAGAGTATTTGACATGTGAACTCCTAAGAATTCACTCTTGCTCAACTGTAAAAGTCCAGCAAACTTGGCTTTGTTTTGTATCCATAGAAGATTTTAAATTTAAGTTTTGCTCAGTGGATATAGAAATTTGAGAATTTGTGCAAGCAGCTTGAATTTGGGGTTGAAATTTGGGAATCTCAGTGCTATGAAGGTCTTCTTGCCCTGCACATGAAGTCTGTAGCAGCCCAGTCTCATAACAGGTTCCAAATGTTTGGCTAAGAAAGGACAATTTTTTGGTGATTTTTACTGGGTTGCTGCATTTATGTTACAGTAAGTTGGGTGGTTTTTAATTAGGAGGAGGATTGAGTTCTCAGTTGGGTTTTTTTCTACAGAAACAACGTCCCACTCTTCTAAAACCCTTGAGGTTTGGTGTCTGTATTGTTTGAAGGACAGTTTTCCTTGAAGTAGAGGTTGTGTGGCATTTGCAGCATCCTCTGGATTGTGATGGGAAATGTATTTGTTGTAGAATTTCTTAACTTTTGGCTAAATTCTGTGAACTCTTCAAATGTACAGTGAGTGGTATGTGACTTGTAGGTTTACTTGATTATTTTATCTAAACAGACCCATTATAAAGCCTGCTGTTATTAACATGTTTTATAAACTGCTTTTGCATCTCCAGGGGTTCTTTGGTAATTTTGTGGGCTCTGACTTGTTTTCTGAAAGCCAAATTTCTCCAGTTATACTTTGGGAAAAGAAAAAAAAAGGCAGCAAAATCTTAGGATATTTTCAACCCTGTGTAGTTGTACCCAACCAGATAAATTGCATTTGTAGTGTCTGCTTGCCAGAATGCAACAAAAAGCAGATTTTTCTCATCATGTTCCAAGACAGAACTTGCCTCATCACAGAATCTTTCATTTTTTATTTGCTCATTTATTCTGTATAAAATTGTAGAACCAGCTCTGTTTGGAAAGGCCCTCAAAAGATCTGGTCCAACCTTTTTCCCTCTGCTTTACTCAAACATATGGAACTTTATTGTTCTTGCATTCTTTTCCTTTTGGGGAGGAGGCACTGAAAACACTTCAGACCTTAATTTTGGGTGGTTAAAGAATGAGATTAATTTTTCATTCAGCCTTGAAAGAAGCCCAAAGAATTGTTCCTGGGAGTTCTTCATTAGATCTGTTAGGATTAAAATAATTTCTGCTGCCCCAGGTATTTTTGTGTCCTTAGCAAGTGGCTGGTGCTGTTCTCTATTCCTCTGTACAGCTGCTTAGTCTCTGCTAGATCTGCTTTTATACTCTTTGAGTTACCTTTCCAGTTGAAAGTAGGGAAAAAAACAATTTCCTGTCTTCATTAAACACCACTTGATTGATAAATTGATTTTCACTGAAATTAATTTGAAGTCAATACATTTCAATTTAAAGCTGTTTCTTCTGTATTTAGATTTAGCAGTGATAATTTTGAATAACCATATTGATTACATGGGATTCATTTGGTTGTTCTGTCGAAGATATTTGCATCTAATTTGTGTACAGATCCTGTACCCAGCAGCCTTTTGAAGAATAAACCATTCTCAGGAACCTCATAAAATCTAAAGCAAAGTCCAAGGAGTTACTGCTGCAGAAATTAGAGGTTGCACCATATTGTGAGGTACTGTCAGAGTCTAAATCTATTTTGCTGTGCACAAAGCAGTTCCTGAACAGTGTCATCATGTCCTAACAGAGGACAGGGTGCTTAGAAAATAGTATTATTTGCTACTGATTCTAACAGGATTAAAATATGGATGCCCAAATTGACATTTAAACAGAGATAGCAGGACCTTAATTTGTAACACGAGCACAGACAGATGGCAGTTGTGGTGGGAAGACCTTTTAAAAAAATCTCTGGTACAACAGAAGGGACTTTAATTTCCTTGTCTGAGCTGGATAATTAACAATAACTGTTCTAAGTGGGATCTGGTAGAATTTAAGGACCTGTGGGTGGCTCGAATGCCATACCTGCTTTTAGCAGCTCTGGAACATTGCACCTTGGATACAGAGGTTTGTTTTGCTCTGAATGCTGCACTTTGTTGTGTGTTGTCACGCTGGATTGTTGTATAAAGCAGCATCACTTAACCAAACCATGGGAAAAGCTTTTTCATGCCTTACCTTGAATGCCAGGCAGTTGCAGCCTAACAACTGCTTTAGATTCCTCAGCCCTCGCAGGGCAGGGGGAGGAGTGTGCTGCTGCCCTAATGGCACCCTGGCTCCCAGCTCGGGTATCCAACAAATAAATAAATGCCTTTTGAAACCTCCACGCTGCTTTTCCCCAAGCCCGGTCCCACAGGCTGAGCTTCTGAATGTGCTCCCAGCTCGTTTAATTCGCAGCCATGCTGGGCCCGAGCTCGGGAGGTGAGAGATTCGTGCAGGGAGTTCCTTCCTGCTCTGCGGTGACAAAAGGAATAATGTGCTTTAATAGGCTTTTAGTGTTCTACCCTCCTCCCACTTGTGTTACTTCAGGATGCTGGAGGCAGATGGCACAGTGCTCTTTGGATCTGTCTGTTGGATCTGAAAAATTAACCCTCACAAAAGAAATCCCCTGATCATTTTAAGAGCTAATTTGCTTTTCCCTTAAGTAGATTTTAACATCATGGTCTCAAAATACATTGTTGTCACTGCTTTGGACAGCAAAGTAGAAACGTGTCAGCCGAAAGGTTTTTGGCTGCTCTCAGTGGTGTCTTGCCGATGTTTTAATTCCTTTGTAGAGTCTGCTACGTGTTCAAGGCTGGTGTGACTGATGGACTGCTGCAGGCTCAGCTCCTTGTTTTAGCTGGAGTTCTACCCCCTGCAAAACTGAAAGGGGCATTGCAAAGAAATATTGGTAAATTGGAAGAGGATTGATGTGTTTTCTTGAAGTCTGACCCATATCTTTGTCTTTGTGGCTGTTGCAGGCAGCCGACCTGCACTTGGTTTGCTGGTCAGAGCATCAAGGTTTGTGTGGAATTTTCCATGACTGCCTAAGCACTCTGATACATTTGTGGCAGCTCCCATTACAAAGCTGCTCTGCTTTTTCTCCTCCTTACAAAGCATTCTAGAAATAGCAGACAGATGAGCCAGTGTGTTCACTAAATGTGTTTATATAGTTAGTATTTAACATAGATTTAAATCCGTGGAAGCATCCATTGCTTTTTCTGATTCTTGTAACGTTTACAAAGCAAATACATCTTTTAAGAGTGGAATATTTATTTCTGTTTAGCTTTCCTGGATATTTTCCACAAACTACATTCCTCTTGTTCTCAGTTCTGGCCATGGCTTCTGCAGTGTTAGTTTGTGCTCTGCTCCAGTGACAAGGAGTGACAAGGCTGCTGTGCTGATGATCTGGGGTTTGTGTCATATTGGGGTTGTTCTTGTGGGGTTCTTTTTTTGTGTTCCTTTGTACCCTTTTGCTTCAGGTCCCCTTTTCTTGACCTCTGTGCCAGGTTTAAATTCACTTTTGTTAAGTCTCTGAAAAACATACCATGTCTACAAGGGCAGGTTGTGCACTGAGAAGCAAATGAAAAAGGATGTTTCTCAGAGGTTGTTGTTTAAAGGATGCTTCAAAGGCACTAAAAAAAGCTCTTGTCTCTTCTATGTTTTCATCTTCTGAGCCCCCAAATACCTGAGTTTCATGTGTCTCAAAACACTTTTCTGTCAAAAGAGAGATGTGAGGGCAATGCTAGCAGGTGGTTTTGTGTTGCTTTCAGTTGAACAGGACAATCTATTTCAGTTGCAGAATGATTTGGTGCCGTAACTTCATTGCTGGTGGCTGGTCCTTGTGTTTGACCTTGAGTTAGAATTTTTATTTGAACCTAGACCTTCCTAAAATAGCCTTTTCTTCTCTGATAGTCCTCGTGTTTGGACAACCTTCCATTGTCACAAGCTGTCCTTTGGCTGATTTGTCTCTGTTGGGTTGGGGGGTTCTCTTGCAGTTGGCTGATTGCAATTCTGGCTCAACTCAACCCTCTCTTTGGGCCTCAGTTAAGCAATGAAACAATCTGGTACCTCAGATATCACTGGCCTTGAGGATGTCTGTGCTGTGCTGCAGCTCATTGACAGGTGAGTATGAGCAGATTTATTGATATATTTGGTGTGTTAAAGCTTCAGGAGAGATTGAATAGAAATGTGAGCAGTGTGCTCAAACCAGTGTAGCTCTTTGGTGGGAGAAATCTGTCTCTCTGTAGGCTGCAACAAAACATTTTGGATGTTAGTCTTGATTGGATACGTGAAAAGCTTGAACTGAATTTTTGACAGTCATTTTTCTTTCTATCGTGTCATATAGTGCTGTGTTCAGGGGTTTGTAAGGAGAACAAAACATTACTTCCAAAAAAAGATATAATTGAACTGGGTAACATAAGTGGATTTCCTAATCTTTACCAATTGTTAAACCTCTCCTCAAGCCTGCTACCATTTCATCTAAGACCTGTCCTGATTTCCAAGGCAACACAGTGTTGCTCTCATTCATCTGGGAAGTTGGAATGGGAGCTGCCATTAGAATGTTCTTTATCTCCTGAGCTCACAGCTTGATGGTTTATTTTGTTTTTAATGACAGCCTGTGTGCAGCTTTAATCCCAGCTGAGCCTGGTGGTTGCTATCAGGGCAGTGCTGCTGGAATGTGGTTCTTGCAGTTCCTGGGCTTTTTGACGGGGCCAGCACAAATAAAATGTTGTACTAAAAGTACCTTGATGCTGTTGGGCTTGTTCAGGAGGGCAGCATTTGGAATTGAAGGTTCAAATGAAGGAAATGTGGAAATAAGCAGCCATGATTATCGTTTTTAAGCTGGTAACTGAATAATTAAACACATTTTTGTTTGTCCTTGTACAACACAGTCTCAGCTCAGTGCAGCAGGCAGTGACAGCTGATGTTAGAGCTCTGTTAAATGCTTTCTGTGAAGTGTCCTGGACATTTGCTCCCCAGTTTCAGAGAAGGCTTCCTGTGAACTGGGATGTTGGCAGACTGGCCTGCGTGTGTGTCTGCAGCTCCTTTTAAGCACCAGGCAGAAGCTGAAGGTAGACTTGGCCCTGCTTCAACGCCAGGCCTGTAATTAGCTAAGTCAGTCAAGCAGAATTTCCTAGGAGCATTTTCACTGCTTGGGTGCTAACATATAATTAGTTAGCTAAAACAGAGAACAGTGTGTTTTGGTAATGGGCACAAAGATCCCTGAATCCCATAGGATGATTCAGTTGCCTGGGATCTGAAATTGGAGTTATCTGGACATAAAAATTGGGTTTCACCATCTGTGTGTTGAAACAAGCAAGGAAAGGCAGGAGGTGAGACACAACCTCTGAACTCCTGCTAACAGAACCAGGCCCTTCCCCTCCATTCCAGTGAAGGATTTTCCAGAGAATTGGAATTAAATTTGTACCAAGGAAGAGAGGGACCTTGTGTGTTTGAAGCTGACTGCAGAGTTTCTGAGGAGCTGTCGTTTTTAAACTTATTAATGGAGCATTTCAGCCCTGCACAGCACATGCTGTTTTGTTACATGAAGGAGTTTGTTGTAACCTTTCATCTGATTTTATTGGCTTGATTTTGGAATAAAATTAAGGTTGTTGTCTCTGAAAAGGAAAGGTTTAGAAAAGTAAAAGCATTTAAGAATCCTCAAATATCTGTTCTTTGTTGTTTGAAATGTGCTGTCCCAGGTCACACCACTGCAGTGTTGTTTGAGTGCTGTTGCAGGGCTGAGGTGCTCCATGTCCTGTCCTTGCTCCTGTGGAGTTTGTGCCTAGACAGGAGCTGTGAGTGAGATTCCATCTGATAAGAGCTGGGATATCTCTCTGACACTGCATGGATTCCCATCAGTGTAGCAACCAGTTATTTCAGGATTTTGAGCTGTGCTTTTCCAGCATTCAGGGGAGATGTACTATACTTGTTTCTGCCTCCTGTTCCTTTCAGTTGAGGTTTGGGTGGATTAGTACGGAAAATGCAAAGAAAATGAAGTGTTAACTCCCAAAGTGGAAAGATCCTTAAAAATAAAGATGATTAAAGCAAACCCATTTTACTTAACTGAGCAGCCTGAAAATGCTCCAGTGAGCTCCTCGTGTTCTGCTGAGGAAGTCTGCATATGCTGGCTTGATTGATCTGTGCCAAATCCCACAAGTTTGCTCTGTGTTTTCAGGCAGTGTCCCTCCCATCCAAGGGATGATTTCCTAGCAATTCACTTGATACATCACCAAGTTAATGGCTTGCATGGCAGTGTGCAAGAGCACACAGAGCTCTGTAGCCATGGTAAATCCAGGCTGTGCACTCTTCCAAAGTGTGATCCAACAGTGCCTTTTCTCCTTGGCTTGGTGAATTCACAGCCTGTGTTCTCAGAGCAGGAGCTGTCTTTGTGCAAGTGGAGAAGGGCTCTCATCCAGCTCGCTGGGTGCTGTTACAGCAATGAAAACATTGGAGGGAAATAGTTGTTCTACCAGCTTAGAATGTAACTAAAACTACTTGCAGTAACTTCAGAAATGAAACTGCCAAGAAAACATCCCCACAGATGAATTATCTCCAGTTCTTGACCATTACTCGGTGCATTTGTGGAATGGAATTAGCTGTGCTTAACAGCCAGGCCTGCAATTAGCAAACTGTCTCCATGGAAGGAATAATGAAGGTGCCTCTTGCTTTGCAGGTGCAGAAGAGATGAAAACTCCAGTGACCCAAAGGTGCCCTTTCTGTAGCTGGTTGGATACGAAGCCTGCAGTAATGCCTTAACCTTTCTAATGTTCTTCAAGTGGCTTCTTCAAAGTTCTGTGGTTTTTCCTACTATTCCATTTTAACAGAGTGCCTAATGCAATTTATACTCCTCTTTGGTACTGTCAGTTTTTGACTGTTAACTCCAAATGTGATGAAAATTTCTATTTTTTACGTGTCATGGAATCACATTTCCTGTTCACTTTATCTGTAATAACTCTTCATATTTGCAGGTCTTAGCTTGTCTGTCATTGAGCTGTTCACCCCTGTTCTGTTTGCACTGGACAAAAATGTGTGCAATAAACTGTGTGAGGAGAGGAGCAACAGTGGTAGCATGTGGTGATGGTGATGTTTTTTTTTCCAAATTAATTGTATTCTTGAGAAATCTGGCCTTAAATTTCTCATGCCTGGAAATAAAACTAATCCTCTGCTTGATACAAAACGTTCTCGTGCCATGTTTAACTGTTATTTGTCTGTGGGTTTAATTGGATACTCGGAGTTGAGCTGAGGATATTTAGATGATGTGGATAAATTGTAATGAAGTTAAATAGCGGGAATAGATGGGGAATTGTTGCCTGTATCGAGACCTCTGAGGTAGATCTATAATAGGATTAAACTTGCAATTTAAAATTGCTAAAAGGTGCAGGAATAAGTGAATGCTTGGCTTGAGAGCCTCTTTTCCAGGAACTTCCCATTGTCTGAGGGTTACTCAGAGTATCAAAGGTAACGTGGTTAATTTGGATGAAACCTTCACACTGATTTTGACTGGAGGCTGATTTAATCCCTGGCACATTTGGAGGATATTATAGGAGCAAATGGATTGAATTGAACAGCAAACATTCCAGTTGTTTTGTACTGACCTGGCCCTTGCATGTGGATTGCAGACCTGGGAAGCCCATGGCAATGTGGGCAAGGGGTTCCTGAGGCTCCTCAGTGTCAGCTGAGTCCGTGGGACTGGCATGGATCTGCTCAGTTGTTTGCTGAGGAGCAGCTTCCAAGGGTATAAATGCTGCTCCCTGAATGCTTCCTTACCTCATGTCCAGATAAATTACAATTATTCCCTTTATTGTCATGCACAAGGACATAAGGGAATGGTTAATATTTTATTTGCTTTTCCCTCTTGGATAGCACCATTAACTGTTCAGTGGGACAGCACTCATTACTACACAGGAAATTCCAAGATCCTGACATGTAACTTGCAGTGATCCAAAACTGGACAGTGTGAATTGCAAAAGAAGGAAGAACGTGCCCATTATTACAAATAAACATAGCAGCTGTTGGGACTGGAATAGTGGATTTGTTTTTTGTCGTGTCACCTTCTAAGAGCTGTATTTTACCATGCAAGATGTTGTACACAGTCATCTTACACAGTCTGGACCAAATAATTCCTAGGACAGTTGAAACCAAGTGATGATATAAAAACTTGAAGTTGTCTTTTGATTTTTGAAGTGTGTGGAGAATAAAATATGTTGACATTGTATGAGGAGAGGGAGAGAAATACTCCAAGATATCGTTGACAGATTTGAGATTTTGAAATATATTGATCTGCTTGTCATATTTAGCCTGAAGTGAAATACCCCAAGAGAAAGCTCTCAGTGACAAACAGTGCTGTTTATTGTGTCACCCCTGTCTTTAACAAGCTTTCTATTTTAGGTTCTAAGCTATCACTTGCTCTAGAAGAGAGAAGTAAAAGAGTTCCCATGGGTGTCTCACTGGTGCTGAATTGAATGGAAAGAGCTATTCTAAGCCAGGACAAAGACTAGATGCCTCCCAGAAAGACATCCCCTTTTCCAGAGTGGTTAACATTTCCTCTGAAGCAGGTGCCAGGTGGTAGCATGACTGAAGAAGTGAAAGAATAATATTTTGTATGTGTTCTGCTGGATGTTGCATGGTGGTTGGGGAATGGTCTGCTCCTTGTGTGCCAGGAATTAACACTGCTTGGGATAATTCCTTTTTTTTGCATGACTGCAGGAAATGAGAACAGAGGGACTCAGCCACTGGTGTTGAACAAACAATGCAGGTACCAGAGCATTTATCACACATCCCTCTGCTGTCTGACAGCAGAAGAGAACACAGAATGTTCAAGTACAAAAGAAAGAAGTTTGTGCTTGAAATGGAAAACCTATGTTGAAAGATATTTGGGTAAAAAATTAGGAAGGTGAAGGAAGCTGCTCCACAGTCAAGTTGTGAAGGCTTTTAAGCCATAAACTCTGCAATGCACAGAGCAAGAATTCAGGCCAGGGTCATTCAAATGCTTGTAACTGCTTTTGTTCGTATTGTTTAGGAAATGCATCTCTGCCCCTCACAAGAAATTGTTCTGCAGACTTTATACAAGTTTACTTTTCCTCTAGTGGAAATCAGGGAAGCATTTTACTCCTGTGAAGGGCTGAGCTATCAGAGGTGGGTGGCTGTTCTCTTGTTTCCAGAATTAAATGTCATGGACTCTGGGGCAAAAATAGAATAAATGGGGAGAAATACAAAAACTTCTTTAAAGAATAGAAGACGTTCTGTACAAACAGCAAGATAAGAACGGGTGACTCTATTTTTTATTATGTTTATTACTAATAATTTTGCCAGTTATGTATGAAGCAATCCAGGCCAGCCACCTGTCACTGTGAAAGGTTCTGCATGTAGCTGAAGAGAGTAGGACAAATTACAGAGCTGCAGGTAGGTAGACAGACGGATGAGGGGGGTAAGTGCCTGAGCGGGGCCGCAGAGCAGCAGGACCGGGCCGTGGGACGGGAGCTCGGCACAGCCTCAGCAGCAGCG
>NW_005054308.1:10272510-10293328 GCF_000277835.1 Geospiza fortis | reverse complement strand
CCCGGCCCGTCCCCGCAGATTTGGGTTATAAAACATCCGCGAGTTCCCCGCGCCGCCTCAGGAGCCGCCCGCGGGTCTCAGCGTGTCCCCACACGGGTGTCGGACACCCCTCCGTGTGTGCTCTAAGCTCACGCCGGTTCCTAGCCGGGAACACCTTGATTAAAGCCCCTTGTGCCAGCGAGGACTCAAATCTTTATTATTTACCTTTATTATTTACCTTTGTCCCCAGAGTCCCCACCCTGGGCGTCGTTCCCCACCCGCGGCATCGCTGCCGTGCCCTCCCTCGCCCCGGCAGCCCCACAGCCCACGGCATTTCTCTGCCGGTGTCCGGGATAATTCCGCTGTCACACTCGGTATAAAACGCTCGGGGTTTGTTCAGGCTTCCCCGTGCAACAGGCTGCAGCTTGGAGCACTCAGCGCTGCCAGCCGAAATGTGCGATTCTCACTTAAAGTGATCGTGATCTTTCTGTCGCTGCCACTCCAGGGGTAACTTGTTGAAATCATGCTCCACGTAACACGGAGAGCAGAATCAGATTCTCCTATTATCTTTTAAACACTTCTAAATGTTTAAAGATTGTGTTTAAAAGGCCTCTAAGGTCGCTTCTGAGCATCCTTGTGGGGAAGGTTAGTTATTATTATTATTGTTGAATGTGTTTTCATAGTAAAAATTACAGAGAGGCAGATGCAGGTGCTTTAGAAATGTGGTCGATTTTTGTTGTTGGTTGCTGAAATGACAAGTCAGAATTTCTGTGGAAAATAAATCATAGAATCCCAGAATGGTTTATGTTGGAAGGGACCCTAAAGATTATTTAATTTCAGCCTCCTGCCATGGCAGGGACACCTTCCACTGTCTCAGGGTGCTCCCAGTTCCATCCAGCCTGGCCTTGGGCCCTGCCAGGGATCCAGGGCAGCCACAGCTGCTCTGGGTCTGATCCTTCTGCAAGAAACCTTTCCTGCTAAAATAATCTCGGTGAGATTCCTTTTAAAATGCATAAATAACGGTAGCTCAGAGACCTCAGACATGTCCACAGCCAATAGTTCACCTGAGCCAAGAAGGAATTATTCTGAATTGATGGGAATATTCCCTGATAAGGGCAATCTGCAGCAGAGGCATCAGGCCCCCTGAGCATCCTCATCAGGTGGTTTTTAAATAGTGAGAGAGGCAAACAGCCTGTGAAGGACAGAGATTGAAGTCAGCATTAGCAGGAATTAATTGGAGAGAAACAGAAGCTTTTGTCCCACTAATAGACTGATGGGATAAATAAGAGAACCCACAGGTTTACATTTCCATGGCCTGCGTGTTGTGCTCTGTGATTTGCAAAGTTCAACTGAATATTTTAACATCAAACCTTGATCAGGAGATTTGACACTGCATAAGAAGTGCTTGAGGGTTGGCATTGGCATGAAAGCTAAACTAAAAGTTTTGTTAAAATTGTCAATTTAAAGTTTAGACCTTGCTATAAAAATCTCCCTGATTTTTTTTAATCCTTCTGGTTTTAAACTCTTAAGCCACGGGTTTTTTTACTTTTTGGACAATTTTGACTGATGCGCTTTTTGAATTTTCTGCTGGCTTTGAAGTATTTGGTACAGATGCCCCATTTCTAACAAGAGTATAGCAATCATAATTTCACAGTATGAAGAGTAGACCAGGCTGTACCGTTCCCTTCATCATAAGACTTGTGTTGTGTTTTATTTTTTCCTGGAAACTACAGAATTATTTTTTCTCTTAGTCTGAAAGACTCTGTCAGAAAAAAATATAGGAGCAGCCATCCTATCAGGATGTAGAATATTGCTGGAGATTGGAAGCAGAATCATTTAATTTTGCTTTTGTTTTTTGCCTTTGCTTTCACCCCACTCTGATTCCGGGGAAAACTACAGCTAAAAAAAATTTAAATCTTAGTTTTACGACTAATTCTCATGTGCAAACAACTCTCCTTGCTCTGCAGTGTTATTTTAATAAGGTTTATACTATGACTATTTTAAATTTAATATTTTTTTATTAAATCTGTTAAAATAGTTCTAATAAGTTTAACATGCTGCACATCCCACTCTTAGCACTAAAATAAGAATAAAATCTCAGTCTTTGTTCAAGAACATACAGAAAAGTGCTTCTAGTAGGAATATATTAATCTGGGCATAGTTGTTACAAAATATATGGATGCAGAATGTTTGTTAGTATAAAAAGTAATCACTTTGTTTTGCTTCTGCCTCTTGCACGATGGTCAATATCAATGCAAGGCTGGGATATAAACACAGGCTGGGCATGCACAGGTGGAGCAGCCCTGGAGAAGGATCTGGGGGTGCTGTGGCCAAGAGCTGGACCTGCCCTGGCCCCCAGGAGCCCCCCATGCCCTGGGCTGGTCCCCATGGGCATCAGAGGGGCTTCACCTGGACAGGAGAAGCTTTGGGGTGACACAGTTGTGGCCTCACAGTGCCTGAAGGGAACCTACAGGACAGATGGAGAGAGATAATTTACGAGTGATGGGACAAGGGGGAATGGCTTCACACTGCCAGAGCAGGGTTAGATGGGATATTGGGAAGAAATCCTTCCCTGGGAGGGTGGGCACAGGGTACCCAGAGAAGCTGTGGCTGCCCCTGGAGCCCTGAAAGTGTTCCAGCCCCAGCTCCACTGGGGCTTGGAGCCATCTGGGACAGTGGGAGGGGTCCCTGCCCATGACAGGGGAGTGGAACCAGGTGATCTTTACTCTCCCTTCCAGCCCAAACCATTCTGTGACTCTGTGATTCCATCAGTTTCTGGGATCTGCTGTTTGCTGACACAGCTGGGGCACCCCCAGAGCTGGGAACTGACGTTGGCATGGGGGGTCCATGAGTTCTGTGCTGTTCTGGGGTGGGGTGTATGTGATTGCAGACCAGAGCTTCTCTTCAGAGCTGTCACTTCCAGGTCTTGAATTCTGTCTGCTGTGGGCGAGTAGGATTGGAAAAATACCATTGGAGGGGGAAGGGATGGTCAGTGCAGGAACGGGAACAGAGACAGTGAAGTAACAGTTTCTCTCTCCTGGAGGGAAGAGGCTTAGAAGAAGTGAAACTGTCTGAGTATCTTTAGTTCTGTTAAGTGGCAATGCTCCATCCGACTCAGGGTTTGGGGTTTTAAGCAGGTGTTGTTTTCTCTCCAGGACAAAAAATCATAGAGCATAATGCCTTAGATGCTTGTGCTGGCATTTTAGTAGAAATCCTTCATCAACGAGGGGGACTTGGCTGCTTTTGTGAGTCCAGGAATGAGACTGAGGTGGGTGGAAATACAGGAAGACATTTTAAAAGTGTCTTTGCTCACTGCTATGAAATAATAATAATAGTACTAATAAACTTCGTGTCTTTGTGCTGGGGGAGAAAAGTAAAAAAAAATTTTTTAAGTCTGGATAATCATTGAAGAATCATGTAGAAAGAAAAAAAAAAAGGAACATTATTCAGTAAACATTGATTGAGGTTGTAGAAGTCCTCCAAAGCCATTGAATCCAACCTGGGAGTGATTCCTACCTTTTCACGCACACCAAAGCCTGGAGTCCCATTTCCAGATGTTCCCTGGACACTCCAGGGATGGACCCCAGGCAGTCTGCATGTTCTCAGCTTGAAGACTGCCCCGAGCAGAGGGTGTTCTGTAACAGAAAACAAGTTGGCACAAACTGTGGAAGGAAAAAATTGTTTTTGAGAGACGTGCAGGAGAACTTTCATCTCCAAGTCCAGTATTTCATAAAATATCCAGATATCACAAGCAGTGCATGCTACTTAATGGTTCTCTCTAAGCACATGGTGTAGTTTTTGTGCTTTCTCTGAAATTCAGAGTTGACCATGAATGTTTCAGCCTGAGCATTTAGGTTTAGTACTGGCAGGCTCTCATGAGCTATTTTTTTATACCTGCATCAAAACTGTGCCTTTGACAAGCTGTGCTGTGTGATGCAGTCACCATCGTGAAAGTGTAATTGTTCCTGTAATGCACTTACAGCAGGCATTTAGCTGCTGGGATAATGAGCACTGTGCAGCCAAGAGAACAGCCCAGCCGTGCTCCATGTGCCTTTCCAGTGTTCAGAATACACAGCTGAACTGGGCCAGAAATAGCAACTTTCCTTACAGCCATGGTACAAATGATTCACGCAGGTGACTGAGGAAGACTTTCAAAGGTGCTAAGCTAAAAGCTGAATTTTGGGGTTTTCTCTTAGAGGGGCTTCTCTGGAGGTGCTGTGCTGTGGCAGGAGGGTGTTTTAGTGGCCCAAGAGGCAGCCCATGCACAGGAGCTGCACTGTGTCCCCTAAATGCTGTATATTTGGAGTTTAGCTCCTGCTGCAGCCTGGGTTAGACCAGTAATCCCAGGTAATGCACCTGCTGCACCCCTGTGGGAAATTCAGTCTTCCTGGGCGTCCTGGAACCACTGTTCCTCTTCAGAAAGTAAATATTAAATACAGGGGATTGTTTTTAATAAGGATTTGTCATTAGATTAATTAGATGTTAACTCTACAGAACAGGCTTTGGATCCTTGTTGCTGGCTGATGGGATTTTAACCAATGTACATGTGCATGCCTCCATCAGCAGCCCAGATTTTAAATGTTAGAGAGACACAGCTGTTCCTGAGATCACAGATTCATGGAATGGTTTGGGCTGGATGGGACCTTAAAGATTATTTTATTTTAACCCCCTGCCATGGGCAGGGACACCTTCCACTGTCCCAGCTTGCTCCAAGCCCTATCCAGCCCAGCCTGGAACACTTTCATGGACGGGGCAGCCACAGCTTCTCTGGGCACCTGTGCCAGGGCTCCTCACCCTCACAGGAGGAATTCCTTCCCAATATCCCATCTGGCCCTGCTCTCTGTCAGTTTGAAGCCATTCTCCTTGTCCTGTCACCCCATCCCTTGTAGAGTCCCTCTCCATGTGTCACAGGCTCCTCCAGGAGCAGAGCTGGGCACTGATGTGACTCCAGACCTGCAGGCACAGAACCAGCTCTGGGCCTGGCTCTTTAATCACCTTAATCAGATTTCCTTGCAGGCTGTTTGTTGCCAGAGGAGCAGGCACCCTGCCCGCTGTTCGGGCTCTGTATTCCACCTGTCTCTGCATTTGGGGAGGGCTGATGGAAGGCATTAATGGAAATTGTCCTCAAGTAGAAATTCCTGCTATATTTATCTTCAGTAATTCTTCGTGCTGCTGTACTTGAGCTCTGCCACAGCTCTTTTAGTTCATTCAGAGCTGCATTCATTATAGATAACACAACAGCTGGACTATTCTTTTCTAACTCAGTCTTGGGCTGAAAGTGCCAGTAATGATAAATTCTGTAAGAATGGGACTTTAACTGCAGTCTACAAATTGCTTTCCTTCACAGCAAGTTCTGATTTGACGCCTGTGCTCCCATATGTGTCATTGACTTATGCCATACATCTTTATTTACCAGTTTGTGAAGAAGCACTGGTAGGTAGGTGTAAACAGCAGGAGGCTTTTAATGGTGACCTTGATCTTTCTGGGAGATTTGAAAAGCAGTTGGAAGCAGGGCTGTTTTTTGGGAGCGTGAAGGATATCTGGATTGTGCAGCTCCCTGAGGCAATGCCTTTCTTTTCATGGCCTCACTGTGTTTTCCCCCTCCGCAGAGCTGCTGAGAAAAATCCTACATTGTGGAATAGTTGACTAGATCCTACTGGGATTCAAGTCACATTTAAATATTAATATTATAAAATATCAAAAATTAAATAGAAAGAGAATTACAGGATTAATTGGGTTAGCTGATACACTGCTTTGACCTGAGAGGACATGCGCTGGCATTCTTAAATAGTGCAAGAAGTTTATCACTCCAGTCTTGGAGATGGTAAAAGTATTCTGAGCCTTTAATGTTTGCTCTGAGGGTTTGGAAGTGATCCAAAGTCTGGCACCTGGAACTGTTGGTGTTTGGTACTGAAATCAGTGTCAGTAGAGATGAAGTTTCACCCCCTTTGCTGGCTGTGTGTGGAACAGCTGAGGCCCGTGTTCTGACAAAAAACACAACAAAGAATAGCCAGTGAAGAAGCAGCAGACGTTTCTTTTCTTTGCCCTTTGTATCATGGAGAACTCTGGCAGTGTCCTGTGAATGCAGGAGGTGGTTTGGTGGTGATGTCAAAGCATTCATCTGATGTGCTGATGAAAAAGGCACCAATCTGCATGGAAAGAAAGTGTTCAGGTATTTAGAATCATAAGCTTGCCTCTCTCTTTGTGCCTGAGAACATCCCTGTGTTTGTTTTGAAGAACAGACCCTTTCTCTAGCCCAGGTGAAGTGACTCAGTCATTCCTGCCACGTCCCCACCTGGGAAGGACCATCCTGCTGTGGAGTGGCCTTTGCTGGGTGAAGGGAGATGGGGCTTGCTGAGGCACAAACTTCACTTTAAATGCCACTTTTAAATAAGTGAAGGGTTCCCTGGGGGTTTTGGAGAAAGGAGCTTTTCTCCCAAGAGCTGGCTCGTTCACCACGGGCCCCTGTGAGGAATGGCTGCTCTGGCAGGGGCAGCAAGGGTTCAGCTGAGAACTCCTGTGGAACTGGACCTGGAACTGTTGTTCTTTATATTCCAGCTGCTCTTTGCAAAGCAGGCTGTTTGATAAGCAAAGACTTCTTTGCATAGTGTCTGTTTTTACCACAGTCTGATAGTCCATATGCTAAAGAGGCCAAAGTAGCTGAGATGCCATCTGAAAGTGGGAATAATCACGGGGAGGCTGTCATGTGCTGCTGGGGGAGGGTTCTGAGCTGTGGGAGAACACTTAGAGTTTACTATTTGTTTTTAAAACAGGAGAATAAACACAGCCTGAGCAGATTGCACCAAAGTCTGACTTAGGAGCAATGCTGAGTGAGGGTTTTCCTCACACTGTTCTAAATGCTGGGTTAAGCTCAGAAGAGTCATTAGACAAACATCTGAAGTAGAGCAGGTCTGTAGAAACTCCTAAACTGGTAAAACTACCAGTAAATAAATTGGTCCAATTTCAACATGTGCCTTACTTGAATTAATAGAGAAGGTATTTTATTAGACAGCTGTGAATTTGGCAGTTTTTAATTTGTTCTCTTGGGGAAATCTGTCTCTTCTGCTCTGCTGGATGATTCCTGTGATCCTCTACCACTAGATGTTGCTGTGTGAGTGATTGATGTAATCTTATCTGATGCTGGATGGATTCATCCCTGAAGAAAAGGAGGAGATACCACTGGAAACAGCATTTCTGCCTGTTTTGAAATTTGTATTTTGAGACTTTTGCCTGAGACATTTTTAGAGTTTATTGGCTCTGTTACATTAGTCATAGAGGTTGTCTATCTCCTGGATACCCAGCAGTGTGCTGATTATTGTTCCCAATTTGGCAGGGTTTTCTCCTCAGGTGTGTCTGTAGAGCTGCTGGTCTCAGCAGAGACGAAAAAAAGGCAACAAAATGTAACTTGGCCAAAAATGGTTTTGCAGCAACTCTGTTCTGTAGCATCTGTGGCTTTTCATTCAGTGAAAGATGGCAGGGGAAGAAAATTTCTACACATTCCAGCATGAGAAAAAATCAATTTTCAGGGGAAATTCTTGCCTTTGACTGTTTTTAAGCTTTCACCTTGGTGGTGAAGGATTACTCACCTCCTTGGGGGTTTGCTGTGTTTATTCTGCACAGAAGTCGACAAATAGGAAAGCTCCATCAGGGTGAACTGAAGTTATCCTAAAGAAAAATTTCATTGCATGGATGGTGTAAACTCCCTGAGACTGAAGTAAAGCTGGAAAGGAATCTACAAGTGAATAAAACAAGAAGTTTGGAATTGGATTTGGGGAATCTGGGCTTGGAAATGCCTCAGGTAAGTCTGCTAGGATTTTATTCACTTCCGTAAATAATTTTGCCTCTGTTTAAGAACAAATCTGGCCAGCACTAGGAGGGAAGATGTGTAGGAGATTAAAGGATGTACATTTTGTAGGGTCTGTGGCAGAAGCAGTGGTGCTGCTCTTGGTGCTGTGTTTGTTCAAGCTTCAGCCACGTTGTCTGTGGGTGAGGGAGGATGCCTGGAGAGCAGAACAGCCTTTTATTACTGCAGTGATTCACCCTGAGCACACTCAATGACTTTCAGCAGCACAGTCTCTGCCTTCCCAGCCCTCAGGGGGAGAGCGTCTAGAAGAGAAATTGAGGGCTGGAATTAAATGTAGCAGAAGGCCTTGCTGCCCATTCCCTGCATGCCCAGTCATCCTGCATAATGCTTTTTTGGCCAAATTTCACTTCGTTCTTGAGAGAGAGGTAACAATCTAGATTTAGTTGTCATAAATCTTGCTTTCCTTACAATTTTATGTGGAAGTTTTATGAGTTCTAATGGCTCTAAACACAGTCAACACTGCTTTAGTACAAAATTATTTGTATTAGAGGGACTCCCAGATCTTGCCAGGACTGGCCCTCATCTTCCACAAATGCCAACATATCCCAAAACTTGGCTAACATAAGATTTTCAAAGCATCAGGGAAGAACGAAGGAGCAGTGAATGCTTTTGCAGCTCTGATGGATAGAAATGTGTCCTGTGATTGCTCCTGCATGTTGTCAGCTGCTCCTGAAGCATTCTCTGGCTCTGGGGAATGATGTGCTTATCTGTGGTGGCAAAAACCTTCTGAGACCAGGAGGAATGGTGATCCTCTTTCTGTTTGTTGAAGATGAAAATGTGCCTTTTCATATCATGTTTGAAAGTCTGTCCACTGTGTTGTAGCCCAGTGTGAGTGGAATGGACCCTCCTTTTGGGGATGCCTTTCGGAGCCACCTGTTTTCAGAGCAGACTCTGATGAGCACGGATCTCCTGGCGAGCAGCTCGGATCCAGACTTCATGTATGAGCTGGTAGGTCATCTCAGTGTGCCCACAATTTCATCTCCTCACCAGTTCCTGTAGGAATAAAGGGGTATTGGTTCAAGAATGGTGGAAAATTATTCATTATTGCTGGCTGCTGATTAGGGAAGAGCTGGAGTCTTGTCCAGCAAGTGTGGTGCTTCCTCAGCAGGCACTTCTACAAACAGGCTCAAATCCACCTTCACTAGTGTTCCAACCCTGTCCAGCCTGGCCTTGGACACTGCCAGGGATCCAGGGGCAGCCACAGCTGCTCTGGGCAGCCTTGCCAGGCCATCACCACCCCCACAAGGAAGAATTTCCCCTTGCTATGTTCTGCTTTACCCAAGGTGTGAATGCAGAGGGAAGGGAAATAAAAGTTGACTCACAAGCTACTTGTATAAGCATTTCCTTTTTCATTTTCTCCCTGCGTCAAAGGAGAAAGGTCACTCATGGTCATTAATTGGTCGTGTTAGATTGAGGTTTTCCAGGAACTGGTAAACTCAAGTGTATTCTGTTAAGCACACAGCAAAGATTGACCTAGATTATAGAGATGCTTGTGATGTCTTTCATATTTTAAATACATGGATATTGGTACTTGTTTAGTTCCTCGTGAGCAGATGGATTTGCAATAGCAGGAAAATAGAGTCTTACAGGAAGAGCAGTGTCTTTAGAAAGACCTGTTGCTGAAGCACAGGAGCTGAACTTCATTCTGACCTTCAAAAGAAGCTTTTAGTTGAAAGTTGAGGTCTCTTCCTGTGTCACCAGTCTCTCATACTTCACTGGAATTGAGGTTTCCTTACCAGATTAAGGAGAGGAAAGAGATGATGGATACTTTTTTTGGTATTAATTTTAACTTACCTTATTGTGCATAGGACAGAGAAATGGACTATCAGCAAAGCTCCAGGGACAACTTGCTTTTCATGGAGGACTGCAAAGACCTTGAGAACTTGGAGTCTTTTACGGACATCCTGGACAAAGAAGCTGCTTTCACCTCCAGGTGGGAGCAGTGGGATACCTACTGTGAAGACCTAACTAAGTACACTAAATTAACCAGCTGTGACATCTGGGGAACAAAAGAGGTGGATTACCTGGGCCTCGATGACTTCTCAAGCCCATACCAGGATGAAGAGGTGATAAGCAAAACACCCACACTGGCTCAGCTGAACAGCGAGGACTCCCAGCCTGTCTCAGATTCACTCTATTACCCTGATTTGCTCATTAGTGTAAAACAAAACCCTTTAAATCCTTTGTTACCTGGCAAAAAGATGGCGAGCAGAGCAGCGGCGCCGGTCTGCTCCTCCAAGAACGTTCAGGCCGAGGCCGCGCTGTCGGACTGTGCCCAGAAGGCCAGCAAGGCTGGCAGCCAGCCTGCTTCCAGCACACAGATCATGGCCAAGACCAACGTGTACAGCAGTGAAAAGGTGAACATTCACGTTGAATGTAAAGACTATGTTAAAAAAGCAAAAGTAAAGATCAACCCCTTGCCGCAGAGCAGGCCGGTGCTGAGCCAGGCGCACGCTGACGCGGCCAAGGAAAACACCTGCTACTGTGGGGCTGTGGCAAAGAGACAGGAGAGAAAAGGACTCGAGTCCCCCCATGCTCACAGCACAACTCCTGGTTTGCCTTTTAAAGAGACTCAAGAGCTGCTCCTCAGCCCTCCCCAGGAGAGCCCAGGGCTGGCTGTGGGGGAGAGCAGCCTTTCCGCCAGCGCCTCCGTGTCGGACTCCTCGCAGAAGAAAGAAGAGCACAATTACTCTCTTTTTGTAACAGACACTTTGGGTGAACAGTCAGCCAAAGCAGAGCCCGAGGAGGAGGAGGAGGATGAGGATGATATTGAAGATGAGGACCATGATGAAGGGTTTGGCAGTGAGCACGAGCTGTCTGAGAACGATGATGAGGAGGAGGATTACGAGGATGATAAGGACGATGACATCAGCGACACCTTCTCAGAACCAGGTACCAGCAGGGCTGGGCTTTGGTGACGTGGGGGTTGCTGGGTTTGTCCTCTGAGTGGGAAGGAAAGCTTTTGAACTCCTGGTAGTTACACACGAGCAGCGCTGATCTTAAGTTGTGAACTTTCCTCCCACGTTTTCGAAGTGCTTTGCAAAATGCAATTTATTCAAAGTATGCAAAGTCTCTGTTGCCCTGTTTCATGAAAAACTGCACAAACTGTGGTTGTGCAACAAAAATAATGATAGAGAATACAGGAAGCCCAGCTGTAGCCTGAGGTTAGAGCAGCTGCCTGCAAGTGTGGCCTTCTTTTTTATTGTAGCTCTCTGGTAGGATGTGCAGAACTTTCTAGCACTTCTCATAGCAGTGAATTTATCCAGAGTTGGATCTGTCAGGATGAAATCAATCCTGAGTGAAATGATTTCATAATTATTTAAGTCCTACTTTCAGGTACAGTTTTTCCACAGAATCCATAGAGTGACTGAAATTAATAGAATCATTTCTAGGTGGTTTCAGCAGTAACACTTAGTGGAGCTTTAGAGGATATGGAATTCCTCTCTCCTGCCTTTAAAAATGGAGTTCTAAGAGCAGGAATAAGACTTAACCTTCACCTAGAATGTAGCAAAACAGTAATATTGTATAAAAAGAAAATCTGCACAGGATTGTAACCAAGTATTAATTTAATTCCATAAAGTATTACAATATTCACATCTTATAAATGCCCTGTAGTAGAGAATAAGAATTAAAGTATTCAGACATTTGGCAATATGTAACTTCAGGGGGATAAAGCAGCTGAATTTTTTCCTTGTTGAGAGCAGCAGCTTCCCTAAAGCTTGTCAGTGTTTGTCATAATGAACTCTCAGATGAAATTATTTTCTAATTAGATTTCCTGCGTTGGCATTAAACTCGTTAAGCATTCTGCCCTTTATGCTACTTTCACATGCACACAACACATTTTTATTAACATTTTGAAGCCTCTTCCTCCCTTCTGGAGTGAACTCCCTCTGCTTTCTGGGGCCCTGAGCAGCTGTTCCAGCTCTGCAGCCCGTGGGGGATGTGTTGCACTGGGAGCCTGGGATCCCTGAAAAAGAGAGGTTGTGTTAAATGCTGTGGGTGGAATTAATTAATTAATGATTTTACTGACCAGCAGTCCACATTCTGCAGCAGTGGCTGAGGATCTGGGCTTATCCAAGCTTGCCAAACCTTTCCATGAATGAAGCCTAAAACCATTCACCTCAAATGTGGTGATATTAGAATTTTATAATCTATTCTGTCTATTTTAGAAAATAACATCTCCAGCTATTCTAATCATATCACTTTTGTATTTTGTGTTGCTTTTTTACCTCTAAAGGTAAATACTGTGTGTTAAGTATCTAAAAATAGGCACAGCACAGGAAAATTAAACCTTCCACAGGTCTGAAAGCAAAATCAGTTGGTATTTTGAGTGAGGATGTAATTTACTGAAAGGACAAAAATCTGCTATTTATTGCTGACCCTCTAATGTTTTTTTATACATAATTTGCTTTCGGTTATTCTTCATGTATGCTTTTAGAGTGAATGAAATGCTTTCTTCAAGTGTTATCTGAGGAAATATTTAGATATAGTGAAGGAAAAATAGCTAAAAATGTGATTGGCTCTCAGACAAGTTTGGGCAACAGTGTTTTTATTATCACCATGATACAGATTTAGCAAATTTGGTCTCCTGCAAAGGTAGTTTATTATGGGAATTACCAGCCCAGGCCTTTTCTAGCATTTAAATGTGGTGGGTTTGCTATTACTGAGTATATTTTTCTTATTTCATTTAGTAGAAAGATTTTTAAATTACTGTTAGTCAGGAGATTGCAGAAATGGGAAATGCAGCAATTTCTTCAGTTGTCAGTAGCACTGGAGAAGAAATGAGTGAAAAGTGCTCATGGAGACACAGAGGTTGTTTTCAGAAGCTGCATTAGGTCAGTGTGAGCACCTGGACCTCAGCTGGGGGAAGCACTGGGAGTGATTTGCCAGAAGCCCCTGTGGTGCAGGGCTGGAGAGAAGCAGTTCCCTGGGTTTGTTCAGTGGGGCTATTTTCGGGTTTCACCTGGTGAGAGTCACGTGCACTCTGTTCTCTGTTCTGCTTCATTTAACCCTGGTGAATTTAAACCCAAAACCACAGGGAGGGATGTGAAAAAAGACTTTTAGGAAGGGTTTGTGAAGGGCTTCAGAGTTCAATACAAGAACCTTTTGAGATTTCTTAGAAGCCTGGCCTGCTGTGTGATCTTTGCACAGAGGAGGAATAAATACAGAGCAGAGCAGCTGAACAGTTTGTGTGTTAGCTTAGGACACTGCTCTGGGTTCTTTTATGTCACTTTATCATGGCAGCAGGTCAGTGTTGGCCTTGCAAGGCAGGATGTATTAAGTCAATGTAATTGAAGTTGCTAACTTAATTACAGTTTAAATAAGCAAACAGGAAGTCCTGATTTTAACCTTGTTGTACATTTGTACACTTCAGCTCTTACGGAGATTTGTTTTCATTGGTTGGATTAATTCTATGTTATCATGAAGATGGGCTCCATTTCTATATTTCTGTATAATGAGTTACATAGCTTTTTTTTTAGGTGGAAAGTCCGTGGGCTTTTTGAGTGTTTTGATACTTATGTCAAACAGCATTTGAGTAAAATGGAGCTACAGTTACAAATATTTATGGTATTTGAAACTGTATTTCATGTAAATTGGCACTAACTTTGGCTATACAGCACGAATGTTTTATAAAGCATGTTTCATTGTTTGATTTGCCTTTAAAATCCTGCCTTTCCAACAAACCAGAGAACCTGAGAAAATGAGTTGATGAAATTAAGAAAACAGAACTTCAGGATGGGTTTCATCCTTCTGCATACCTGACTTCTTTGGGTTATGATGTGAGAGACAGACCAAAGCAAGAAAGTTTGTTTTTCCTCTTTCAACTGGTTTTACAAGTGCAAACAGACTAATTGAATGGACTGTTTTAAAAGGAAGAAAGTGTTCTTTGTGCTGTTGGAAGATGAAGCAGAGCTGAAGCATATGGGATCAAGGCTTGCTAAGCCTGCAGTCCATGCATGGGTGGCTTTTCCTTTAGCTCCATCACAGTATGTGATGTTTAGAAATTCTCCTTTTTGAGTAAATGTAAACTAATATTTAGCATTTTAGCACAAAAGGTCGTGCAGTGGTTTGAGATTTTTTTTAACCTTGGTATAGATTATTTTCTAAAGCATATTTGGGGTTTGAAAACCTGTGGTTTGGGTTTACGTAGTTATGGTAAAATATTTCTGTGATGTGGGCAGTGGCATTACAGTTTCTATTTCCTTCGTGAGCAGTTCATGATATTAAGTGCATCATAATTCACCTCTAAAATATTATACAGCTTTGCTGAGGATCATTTCTTCTCATCCCACTAAAGAGGAGGAAGAGATTGAACAGTGGGTCCAGATCCCTTCAACTTAGATGGTCCTTTGGTCACTGTCCTGATAACAGAGCCCCTTTCTCCAGCCTAGGAGGGATCAGTGCTTGGATTTATTCCCTGCAGGTCTTGGACTCGGGAGCAGCAGGAGTTGGACTCAATCCTCTGGCCCTCTTCCAACTCAGAGTGTTCTATAATTGAATAATTTTTTTCTTTATTGTCTTTTGCTAATCCATCTTTATTTAATCTGCTTCTCTTTCCATGCTTTTTGTCAAATGTGGAAGTGAGTTAGGATTGTGTTCCTGCCAATTCATGGGGAAAATTGTCAGGATGGGTGAACATGGTCCAACATTTGCTGTCTGTACTTTGCACTACTGGGATTGTGGGGAACTACAGCTTTGGGAGTCAGAGAACATAAAGGGACTTTAAATGCATAAATAATTCTGGTTTTTTCAACTAATGAAGGCCCATCAGTGGCTCAGTGTCTACCCTGGATTTAAGGCAAGTACCCAAGAGCAGTCGATGCTGGAAACCAAGTGTTAGATAATGCAAAACAGAGCTGGCTGTGGTTTTGCTCTCAACTTGAATCCTCAGTCTGCTGCTAAAGGGCTACAAACAATTCTGTCAGCAGTATGTAAACAACTCCCTGCATCCTTTTAGGGTATGAAAACGATTCTGTGGAGGATTTGAAAGAAATGACTGCGATCTCCTCTCGGAAAAGAGGCAAGAGAAGATACTTCTGGGAGTACAGCGAGCAGCTGACACCATCCCAGCAGGAGAGGATGCTGAGGCCCTCTGAGTGGGACAGGGACACCCTGCCCAGCAACATGTACCAGAAGAATGGGCTCCACCATGGTAAGAAATCCTCATTCTTGTCACAAATGACTGTATTCCCCTTGTGACACCGTCAGCAGCCAAGTTCCCCTCCCTGTGAGTGCTGGGAAGTTTTGGCCATGAAAGCTCAAGCACTGTAAATCTGTTACTCTGCAGTGCCCAGGGAAGGCACAGTGAGCACACAGTAGGGACTTTCAGTGTGGTTTCTTCCAGAGGAGTGTGGATGAATTGAGGATTGTGACTTCCAAGGGCTCTCAGTGGAAACCCCGAGAGTTCAAAGCTTTCTCAGTGTGATACTGTAAATATTGGATGGGGACTTGACTGATGTTTGCTGCTCGTGGCTGTTCCTGTCAGTGCTGCCTGTGTTAGCAGGAGGCTGGGAGGGCTCTGGGCTGCCAAGTTCAGGGGACTGGTATGAGCTGAGGACAAGCACTGAGGCACAACTGTCTCTCTCTGCTCCTCCCTCCTTGTTTTCCCCCTGTGAATGCAGCACAGTGAAGCAGTTACTCCTCTGGGAATAAACTATTTCCTTAAGATGCCCTCTTAGAAACTTAAACCAGTTGCTCTAATAACTGATTTATTCCCAGTGAGCAATTACTGCACCACAAACATGATTAACATCACCCAAACCAAACCACTCTTAGGGGTATTTTTGTTTTCTTCTCACAGGACCTCTTTTAGGCTGCTCCATTTGATTTTGGCTTTGAAGGAGCAATTTAAACCAACTTCCCTGGTTGTAAGGTTAATGTTCCCTTAGAGTTGAAAATTACTGCCTTTAACATGGCAATTGGCCTTCTCTTAAATCAGAAGGTTTTTTTGTGGTTGTTGCTGTTACCTGTAGATTTATTCAGGGAAGAAAACATTTTTTCTTTGAATGTCCTTAGTTTTTAAAAGCTTCTTTATCCTGTAGTGAAATAGCAGTGCGTAAAGTCCCTATCACTGCTCTTTCTCATGATGGAGCTCTGAGCAGCCTGGCCTAGTGGAAGGTGTCCTTGCCTGTGGCAAGGGGGAGGAAAAGATGAGTTTAAAGTCCCTTCCAGCCCAAACCATTCTGTGATTCCATTATTTTATATTTGTTATCCAACATCAAATAACCAAATGTGCTCTAAGGACTCAAACCCACAGACACTTGGCCACTTGACCTTTACGTCAAGTGCAAAACCAGGCCTTAAATACCCTCAAATACATATAATAGAAAGGGTTAATTGGCATTTATGTGGATTATTTCATTTCAGCATTGTTGAAGATTTTTTCAGCACCAGGCCTCAGCACTCTTTCTTCGTACAGGACTTTGGCAATAAGATTATTTAGGAGTTTAATCCACTGGAGTGTGCAGGAGGGTATTTTGACTGCATATGAGTTAACAAGTTTCCAGCTGCAGCAAAACAACAGGGTTTGAACTTGTGACATACATTTTTCAGCAGAGTTGTGTGTATGCTCTCTGTCACATCCAGTGGCCTTGCCAGCAGTATTTGCTCTTATCTGATCTGGATAGAATATGAATTGTACAAAGCTCTTTGTGTGGAAATGCTTTTTCTATTGTGAGAGGCCACGGGGATCACCTGATTCCGGCCCATTCTTCTGCATTGAACAAAGGAACTTAAACTGCACCCAAAAAATGCCTATTTGAGTGTTTTCTCACAGGTTTGTGTATGTATTATGTCACTTCCCTACCCATTTTTTTTCATATTTAAAACAGGAAAATATGCAGCAAAGAAGTCACGGAGGACTGATGTAGAAGACCTGACTCCCAACCCCAGAAAACTCCTCCAGATTGGTAATGAGCTGAGGAAGCTGAATAAGGTGATCAGTGACCTGACACCCGTCAGTGAACTTCCCTTAACTGCCAGACCCAGGTCAAGGAAAGAAAAGAACAAGTTGGCTTCCAGGTATGCATTGGGTAAAGCTGCAGGCATGAGAAAATTGGGATTGCTGCAAGTGAGTGATAAAGATCCAAATAATTTTTGCCTAAAGAAATTCTGCTTTGTGTGGCAGCTTCTGCAATGGGAGTTGCAGTTTATCAAATGGGAGTTTCCAGTTTATCAAATGGGAATTTCCAGTTTATCAAAAAGCAGGGCAGCTGACACCTTGGGAGCTGTGGTTTGTCTGTCCCCTAGATAAGGATGTGTTTCCACTGGAATTGGCTTCCTTAGCTGTGGGGCAAACAGCTGGGACAGTGGCAAATTCCACAAGTGTCAAATGTGAGCAAATGCAGGTAGCAGAGTGTTTTCAGTGCAGCTGAGTGAGGATGGATGAGTTTGTGCATCACGGCTCTGGGAGGGTTGCTTGATGAGTTCATGTGGCTCTTACTACTCTGGAATTTCTGGTAGTGCTCTAATTCTTCCCCTCTTCTTGCCATAGGGCTTGTAGACTAAAAAAGAAAGCCCAGTATGAAGCCAATAAAGTTAAACTCTGGGGTCTCAACACGGAATATGGTAAATACAACTCTTCACATCTTCATTTTTCTTTCGTTTGGGCAAGTCTGTGTTTTGCACTGTGATGTAACCTGGCTCATAAAGGAAAGAGTTGGTACCAACCCAGCAATTCTGGTGCTACAAAACCAGCTCATTGAATGAAATGAATGTAACTTGGGTTGCCTGCAATGTTGAACTACTTTGCAGGTGTAAATTATGTAGATGTATGCATGTTCTCTAAATATTTTTGAAAATATTTGTTATATTTGATGTAAACTATTACATTTAATTTTACAGTAAGTGTGATGTGACACCTTTGACACAGATAGCTGTGTGTGGGTAACTGTGAATCCCTTCCAGGGGAGTGTGATGTAAAGCTAATCCTTTTTTTTTCTTTGCAGATAATTTACTCTTTGTCATCAACTCCATTAAACAAGAAATAGTTAATCGGGTGCAGGTACCTAAAGATGACAGAGGAATCAACATGGAACAAAAGTTGAACATACTTATTAAAGACACTCTTGGTAAGCAGTGAACTTTGTGTATTTACCTGGGTATGAGGATATAGAATGGTAAATGTCCTGAGGAGCCCCAAAGCTCATCCTCTTCCACCGGAGACACCTTCCACTGTCCCAGGTGGCTCCAAGCTCCAGTGTCCAACCTGGCCTTGGACACTTCCAGGGATCCAGGAGTTCTCTGGCCCCCCTGTTCCGGGGCCTGCCTACCCTGCCAGGGAACAATTCCTTCCCAATATCCCATCTAACCCAGCTCTCTGGCAGTGTGAAGCCATTCCCTGTGTCCTGAACCTCCATCCCTTGTAAAATGTCTCTCTCCATCTTGTTGTCCTACTCTGGGACTGTGAGGCCACAATGAGGTCACTCCAAAGCTTCTCCTCTCCAGGCTGAACAACCCCAATTCTCCCAGCCTTTCCTCGCAGCTCTCTGATCATCCTGGTGCCTCCTCTGGGCTTGCTGTATTTGATTGCAGAGAATTTCTGATACAGAGGAACAAATGAACCCTTTCCTGATTCCTTTTGTCCCAACCAAAGTGTCCCCTGGCTTTGGTCACCTGTCTGTAGTGATGTCTTGTGAAGGCTGAGCTAGAGCAGAGGCTGGACAGAGCTAAGGAATAAAGCAGGGATTTATTAAAAGGATCTCCTCCATGGATCCACCTTGGGCAGCACATGGATCCACAGGGCTGCACCCAAGATGAACCAAAATGGCCCCAAAATGCACAACCGGGCACAGGGTCTTTCACTGTGATCAGTTCTGCTCCGTTTGCATCTTGCAGTTCATTGTCCCATTCCAGCTTTAGCCCCTGCAGTCCCATCCTTGTTTTTCTCTCTCCAGCCCACGGTGTTTGTGCTCCTGGGGCTGAGATTTGGATCATTTGTCCTTGGTGCCCAGCTGGAGCAGGAATTGTTTTGTCTCCCTGCTCTGTGCAGAGAGCTCAGCAGCCCTTACTTTGAAGTTCAGAACTGCACACTAAAGCAGCACAGAATCTGAAAAATAGAAAAGCTAAAACCTGAGGCATCAGTAGGAATGTGCCATGAGCAGTGACCTGAGAGCAGCTTCTCTTCCCTCCCTTTCAGGACTCCCTGTAGCTGGACAGACGTCGGAGTTTGTGAACCAGGTGCTGGAGAAGACGGCAGAGGGAGACCCCACGGGCGGCCTGGTGGGGCTGAGGATACCCATGGCCAAGGTGTAGGGCAGGACTGAGCTGCTCCTGGGGCAGGTTCTGCCTGTGCTGCTGAGTTCCTCGCTGTAAATGGCATTCTGGTCTGCATGTCAGCTTAGCATTCTGTAAACACTCACCTGTAGGTTCCATTGGTTTCAAGTAACAGTGTAGGAAAACAAATCACGGCGTGGTAGAAAATGCTGCAGAGCATTTTTGGACCATAAACTAGATAGTTTCGAAGCTGCTTCAAGCTCAAGGGCAGAAATGAGAGTTCTCTTTCAAATGATCTAGGACCAGAATATATCACTTTTGTTTTAGAAGCAAAAACATGGATTTGCTAGAGAAAGTGTTTTGGCATTTGCCAGACATTGTGACAGGTTTATGGTCCAAGTGAAGTAAGAGGAAGCATTTTTTTGGTGAAGCTGTCAATGTAGGGAGTTTTTTTGTTCTTTTGTTTTTTATTTTTTATTTTTCAATAATTGGATTTTCTTTCCTTATTCTTAAAAAAACCAGTAAGCTTTCTTTGCAACCATTAACTTGTACATAGCACACGCAGCATTAGAGCTAGTGTGCCATATAAGACTTTAGTTTTCTGAGCTTAATAGAGTATTTAAATGTCCGTGCAAGCAAGAGAAAAAAAAAGTATATTCTTTGTGCCTTGTATTTTGTGGGGAGAGCTATCAGTATAAGCTGGTAAAGTATTGTATGAAGAAAACCCTGAGGGGCAAAACCGAGCTGTATAGATGGTGAGATTTTAGGTTTTAATGTATTTGTTCCAGCTCTTAAAAATTTTTGAATGTATATAGGAATATGTTGAAAATGTAGATATATGCCACAGAGTCTATGTATTGTATAAAAGATGGCTCTAGAAAACTCAATTTCGGTACTTTGGCCGGAAGAAAACAAATACTTGCACATTAATGCGATTGTTTATTTTTGTACCAAAGACAAATGCAACTGATATGGCAAACTGCCAGTCTAAGTAAAGTTTTGCACAGCTTATATGATACTGTACTGAATGTAAAAACAAAAGAAAAAAAGAAAAAAAATTAAAGGTCAGGGTTAGGGATCTTACTGAACTGTGAATTTTTTTGTTTGGGTCCAATTATCTACAGAAGGAGCATTCATACATAACAATATTATTTTGCTGTTCTTGTAGTTCGCTTCCATGGTAGATAAGTTGGTGGCCGTCTTGGAGTCTTTAAATCTTTTTTCTCTGCACTTACTATAGGAGATTTTAATATATTTGGATTTTAGTAAGCTATTGGTAAAATAGTTTTCGACTTTGAGAATTTAAAAAAAGAAGTATTTAGCTTGTTGTAGTATACTTCCACCAAACAACCAAAATAAAATTATTTTTATTGTAACGTGTATATATGTAAAGAGGAAAAAAAAAGAGCTACAAATATCTAATTCCTTAGTTGCCACTTTTCCAGTTGATGTATTATTATGCATGTGATGTTTCCAAGGATCAACACAGGCTTCAAACAAAACAAAAAAAAAAATTTATAGACTTTTATATTTTTGTACAGGTATTTCGAAACTAGCTTCTTCAAACTTATATGTGACTTATTCTTGTTAATTCAGTAGTTTCTATGATTGAAGAATATTAACACAAAGTTCTTATTTGCTCTTCTGCTAATAAGAGTTGGCTTTGTAGTCAGTGTTAACGTACAGATAAAAGCTTTAGCCTTTGATGAGAAAGTCCTTTATCTCAAGGCAAGATCATTCTCTGGTTTCATGGACCCCCCC
>NW_005054308.1:10267840-10272497 GCF_000277835.1 Geospiza fortis | reverse complement strand
TTTCCCTATTTAAATATTACAAAACACTGTTTACTGAAAATAGAAATACCAAATATTTTCAAATGTAGCTGCTGAAAAAAAAATGCAAAAGTCCATGAAGGCTTTCTCCCCACTCCCTTTGGGGAATTTCTCCACTTCGTTTCTAGTTTGTCTGAGTTTGTTTGTACTGTGATTACTTTTTGTTTATAAGTAGATTATTTTTATATCCAAGATTGTACTATAAGAGAAAAAAGCCTGAATCGGTAACAGTGCAGGAAAAGTGGCCGGTGAAAGTGGTGGCCCTGCCACACTCACAGCTTCCTTTGTACCTAAACACTTTGGAAGACTCAAAAGGGAGGAGGAGGCCAAAATACCACTACTGAGCTGTACAGAAAGTCTTTCCTACAAGAGACTGAACAAATACCCAGGGCAATTTAGGCAAAACTCTGTAAATCCACTTAAGGCTTGCAAAATCTGAGTGGAATGTGGGTGTTTTCCTTTGAGGCGTTTGTGGTGGTGGTGTTGTTGTTCAGGTGAGGTGAGAGTTGGCTGCTGCTTTCCACGGTGGGTCTGGTGTATTCCTCTTGTTCTTGTGGAGCTGCCCAGGGCCCCCAAAACCCCGATAGAGAATGTGTCCTGTGAGGTGCAGGCTGTGCCTGAGCAGGGCTGAACACAGAGCTTGTCCCTGTGCTCCAGCCAAGCCCTGCAGGCCAGGCAGCATCTGAACATGGAGAGAGAGAGCAGTTTGAAATCAGGTAAAAACTTCTGGGACAAATTCAACTGACAAGGTATTTAAAACCCCCCCCTTTCTCTTACTGCCTGGGAATCCTGGGCAACACACAACTTTATAGCTTTTTATTTTTGTCTGAAAACCAGACTATGATTTTGGTCTCGCATTTCAAAGTAGACTTTGAATCTTTAGTGAGTTCCATATCCTCGCATTTCAGTGTTTCCTATGTATTATTTTAAGTTAAAGCTTTGAAATAGTTGAGCTTTTTAATGTTGACACTTTATTTTGTAACTATTTATATGTATGTATATCTTAGAAAAGCACTTTGTTTAAAAAAAAAAAAGAGGAAAAAGAAAAAAAAAAGAAACTGCGTTTTATATGATTCCTGCCACTTGCTGCTAACTCTGGGCTGGTCAGAATGCTGCAGCGATACTTGAGATAAATAAAACCTGGCAGTAAAATGTAGAGTAAAGAGAAGACCTTTTGCTGGTTTAACTTTATCATAAAGGTGACATAGGCAAGCTGTGCAGCTTTACATTTTAACCAGGGGACTCTGTGGCATTTAAACCGTCTAGAAATGGTTGTACTTTAATGCCAGTAACAATCTGCTTCCTCTAGTGTCATTAAAATATATACATTTAGTGTATACTTATCACAAACAAAAATCTTATAGGGTATAAAAACCAACAAATGTACATGTTCTGTTTTTTGGCAATTGTGGCATGCGTTTTGGGGTGATCTTTAGAGAAGACCATTTTCTAAAGATTTTCAGTGTTCATAGTATGTGGATCTTAACAAAATCCTGGGTTTTTTGGTTTTTTTTTTTTTGTTTGTTTGTTTGTTTTTGAGTGTAGGCATTGTGAATATTCACTTTTAATCCTATATCCAAAAACAATGATCTATTTTTTGATTTAATACAACCAGAAAGCTCTTCCTTTTTCTGATACACTGGATTCTCTAGGATTTGTTTCCATATTAAAAGCATGCTGTCATAACTGCTCTTGTCGAGATCTCGTCAGTCTGAACGTAGGTGCCACACTTGGAATCGATGGGCTGCTTGTTCTGCTGTACCATGTATGACCCTCGTCCTTCCCCTCCCTTCATGACAGATGATGATGTGGCTTTATATTGTGCCTTACTTGTACATCTAGAACTAAGTGTTTTTCATTCCCTCTGAACTCGTCAAAGCTTCTGAGGTGGAATCAGAGCTGATTTAAGTGTGCTGGAGCGAGTGCGGACAGGGCTGATTTCAGTTTCTCTCAGTAGTCCTTTTGTATTTCTGTGGAAGACCAGTTTTTGAATGGCCTTGCAAAACGTGGGGGTGCTCTTGAAGGGTGTTTTTAAACCCAAAACCCCTTTTGCTAACGCTTCCTTTTATGGTTTATTGAACACATTTACTGATATTTGGTGAGTACTTTTGTTTTTTGGGATGAGAGAGACTTACTACTAAAGCTATGTTTACGTGTGGATGGGCTGGATTTTCTTATCATACCAGTTGAAATCATTGTGATTTAATAAAGTTGTATTGCTGTAAAGCTGATGTGAGAGTCAGGCTCAGCTGTGTTCAGTTCCTAATTTCTAGATTGACATTTTTCCATACTAAGAGGGCCAGGGAAAAGTTGGGGCTTTTAAAAAAAGCAAACAAACAAAAAACCAACCTGAAACGGATGAAAGGTCTTTTAACTAACCTGAAAGCAAACTGACACTTTGGAAATGTAAAGGTGTCAGCTTAAAGTTTATTTTTAAAAGACACCCCCCAATATTTATCTAATATTTGCCTGCATTAATGAAACAGCTTATTCACAGCTATAATGACTAGATGTGCTTTTCCATAAATCATTTAAACATAGCTTTTTTTTTTTTTTTTAAAGAAGCCCTAAAAGGTTTTATCAGGAGAATTTCCAAGGGTTGTATCCAAGCTGCCTCCAGCAGAAATAGCAAATAGCAGTTCTGCTCCTCAAACGTGCTTGCTCGTCTTCCTGAAATTCTGCTGAGGCACAACCCAGTTCTGGACCGTGAATGTCAGGATCTGTATTTGGCCTTGAGACCCGAGTTTCAAGAGTGCATCTAAGCATGATTTGATTTTCTTTTGAAGTTGGAGGCTTCAGTTGGAATCACCTAGTGGAGTGTGCTGCTAGATGTGGTCTTGGCTTGTTGACACAGCCTTGCACACAGCTGAGGTTTATTTTGTTTACCCCAGGGATCGTGTGAAGTACATTTCAAACAGTTGCTGCCTCAGTGACTGATCCTTCTTGTAACTGTATTAAGGGCATTAGTCTGTTGAGAAAACACCACTCTTGAATATCTCCCAATGTAAATTGGGATTCTTCAATGTCATAATCAAAGATGGCACTTTCAGGCTGTATCTTCTTTGCAGCAAACAAAAATCTCTGTCTTTCTACAACTTGCATTTCACAATATGCCATGTTTTCCCTCCAGTGCTTCGAGAAGGTGTCTTTGCACTCTGAATATAATCCTCAGCCTCTTAGACATCCATGAACTTCCATGGGAGCAAATACTGACTCGGAATTTATTGTGTTTATAACAAGCTGTGGAGCTAAAAGTGGAACCAGAGCTCTTTTAAGCCACACTTGCATTTTTTTGTTTCCCCCATTAAAAAAAAAACCCAAATTCCAAACTTTTTAGATCATTGTTAAGAGTTTTTTCTGGAGTTTAAAGTAGTTTTTAGTTGAGTATATTTAAAGTCAAATTTGCGTGACTTAACAAGCTCCTGTAAGGAGAACTACTGGATTGGCTTTTCTGGTGTTGGAAAAAGCACATCCCACCCTATAAACATCTTCTGATTAGGAAACAGAACCTAGTACAAAAAGTTAATTTTAATCTCTCTTATAATGATGGATATTCATACATTCTGATTGGAATCACCTATCTTCCCAGAGTATTACATAAGGAAAACTTCTTGCTCAGTATTTGTGGTTGGGTGAACTCTTAAGGCTGATGGCACATGCAGATTCAAAAAAAAAAGGCATTTTAAACAAAACATAAAACATGGCATCCTGTTCTGCCTATGCTTGGGGTCATGATTGTAATGCTGTCCTTGGTATTCTATAATCAACTTCCAACTGGAGCTCAGAAAAACTTACTGAAAGTCTTGTCTCTGTTAGAAAATAAATTTACCTTGTTCAAAGCATGATCTGTTAAGAGTTGCAATGTTAAATGTTGGTTAATAGTTGTGCAGTTTTATTTTTTTTGAAAAGAGGCACAATTAAACTATTGACTTTGTTTACTCTGTCATCCTTGATCCCTAGCACTTCTATTCAGATACAAGTTCATCAATGTATGCAACATCCTTTGTAATTTAAAATAAAAATTGTGGAGGAAATATTGTCTTGAGTCATTGTATGTGTGGAATGATAGTGGATGGCTTCTGCTGCTTTGATCTAAGTCCCTGACATCTTGATATTTCCAGGAACTTTCCTTTGGAAGGGATGACAGCTAGGTAAGGAAATATCTGGGTTTTCCTTCCTCACGCTCAGCTGCCTCGCAGCACTGGTGGGTCGGTGTGGGAGCATCTGGAGAAGCTGGGTCAGCGCCTGGAGAAACTGCTCCCTGCAGCTCCTGTGGAAATGGTCTGAGGGCAGAGGGAAGGACACAGCACCAGGGGTGAGCGTGTGAGAAAAGCAAAGAACATTGCCTGCTTCTCATTTTCGGGGTGCAGAAGTGACCCCGTGTTCCCCCACCCTGCTCCTGACCAGTGTCAGCCTTGGCCAGGAGCCCAGGTAGGCTCTTGGATGTAAACCTGGAACTTCTCCAGGGGAATCTTCTGGCTCTGCACAACTCCCGACAGGAGGAGACGGTCGGAGGGAACAGGGTCAGGAGGAGAGGGAACGGCCTCAGGCTGGGCCAGGGCAGGCTCAGGGTGGGCACAGCAGGGATTTCCCCATGGAAAGGGGGCTCAGGACAGGCTCAGGGTGGGCACAGCAGGAA
>NW_005054308.1:10245475-10267468 GCF_000277835.1 Geospiza fortis | reverse complement strand
CACGGCCTCGGGGAGAGCCGGGCCCGCGCTGACCGCGCCGTTCTGTTCCAGGACATCCGGGACTGCCCGGGGCCGCTCAGCGCCCTCACGGAGCTCAATGCCGCCGTCAAGGAGAAGTTCCGACACCTCCGCGGCCGCATCCAGGTGAGGGGCCCGGCCGGGGCTGCTGAGGGCACCGAGCTGTGCTCCGGGCCCACCGGCTGTGGTTTAGGGCTGGAGGATCCCGGCTGTGGGTTCCGGCCGGGGTTTGAGGGGTGTTCTCCGCGTGTTTTGGGGGATCCCGGCCTCGGTTTTAGTGAGATTTGGGGAGTCGCAGCCCTGGATTGGGGTTTATCAGATAAATCTGCTCCGAATCCACTCCCCGGCCGGGGCTGGGCTGTGCGAGCTGCGGGTGGCTGGTGAGGTTCTGGTGTTTGTGCTCTCCGCCGAAGGAGCTGGAGCAGATGGCCAAGGAGCAGGACAAGGAGTCGGAGAAACAAGCCTTGCTGCGGGAGGTGGAGAACCACAAGAAGCAGATGCTCAGGTGGGTCTGGCAGCTGGGGCTGCTCCCCAGCCCGCTGCAAGCAGAGATTGGCTGGGTTTGGTGCAGCGTCTCTCAGTGTCTGGTTTGGAAGCACAGCCCCTGACACGTGTTTTGTGCCAGACCAAGAGGTCAGGGACAGAAAGGGTTCAACTCTCTTCTCCTGTCCTGACTTCCTAACTCTGGTCCGTCCCTGTGAGCTCAAAGAAGGTGGCCTAGGAGTCTGGCACAGTTTTCTTCTTCCCTTGGTTCTTAAATGCTACACTGGGGAGCGGGAATGTCAAGATAGAATGTTTTTGTTGTGTGTAGGACTACAGAGAAAGCGAGGGGCTGAGAGAGCTGGGGAAGGCGCTCAGCCTGGAGAAAAGGAGGCTCAGGGGGGAACTTCTGGCTCTGCACAATTCCTGACAGGAGGGGACAGCCAGGTGGGCATCCAGGAGGAGAGGGAATGGCCTCAAGTTGTGCCAGGGCAGGCTCAGGGTGGGCACAGCAGGAATTTCCCCATGGAAAGGGAGCTCAGGCACTGGAACTGCCCAGGGAGGTTTGCAGAGCCCATCCCTGGAGGTGGCACTCGGTGCTCTGGGCTGGGGACAAGGTGGGGATGGGGCACAGCTTGGACTTGATGATCTTGGAAGTATTTTCCAGTCCAAGTGTTTATTGGATTCTGAGGGTCCTTGCATGTATCAGGGATGCCCAGTTACAGTGGTGGTTGCGTTGTGAAAATTGTGTGTGCTTGCAAGGTGTTCCCGTCACATTACAACACTCTGCTCCTGTGATTTCAGCAACCAGGCAGCCTGGAGAAAGGCAAATCTGGCCTGCAAAATTGCTATTGACAACTCTGAGAAAGATCAGCTGCTGCAGGGAAGAGACGTCTTGAGGCAAAGGTATTGGACTGTCCCACTGTACTGCGGGATTTAAGCAGTGTCTTCTATATTCACTCATTTTAAATGGAAGCGACATCATATTTTTAATTTATTTAATTATATCGAGTGTAGCTTTTCTTTTATAAGTGCATTTCCTTTTTGTGGATGTTTGGGCTGTTAAGGATTGTGATGAATTCAGGTTTTCTTGGCATGTCTAAGCAGAAAAGGGGATAAATTAACCTTCATAGCTTTACATATTGTCTTTTTTGCATTAATTCCAGATAGGTTCTAAACAAGACCTGGGTCATTATCCAAGCTGTTTTCACATTCAGAACTGGATGTGTGTGCAGGCTGTGAATTGAAAGCAACAGCTGGGATACTCAGGATGATAAAATGGGTTTGTGTTGGTGCTCCCATAGCAGCTCATGGACTTACACAGTCCTGGGTGAACAAGTGGTGAAGTACAGGGCCCTGTGAGATTCTGGGCTGTTGTTTGGGTTCAGGATTTTTGTATTTTGGGATTATTTTTTATTGTTCAGTGAAAATAATCTGAATTTCTCATGCATTGAAAACCGGTTGTGTCTTTTGTGCTCTGCAGAGATGTTGCCAAGTATTGGTCTCATCTCCCTATCAGCAGCATTTTCCTTGTGTATCCAAAGAAAAATTTTATCTCTTCCTGCTTTGCTTTTTTTCTCTTTTCAGGAAGACCACAAAGGAAAGTCTGGCAGAGAGTGCAAGCAACATCACAGAGAGTCTGATGGGCATCAGCAGGATGATGTCCCAGCAGGTGCAGCAGAGCGAGGAGACTGTGCAGACCTTAGGTACAGCTGGAATTTGGGCTGGAATGGAGGGTGATGGAAGCACCTTTGGTCAGCTCTGTCAGCCTGGGGAGAGGAGCAGACTGGGAGAATGTGCTACCATGATGGTTAAAGACTGGCCAGCAGAGCTCCTCCAACAGCTGGACATAAACAGGAAATATCAGTGTACTTTGTGTGGAGTTTCTGTTTCATGATCATGAGAAGGAAAAAGGGTCAGGATGAGGTTGAGTTTCTTTAAAAGCAATGTGAGCTCACACAGTGCCCAGAGTGAGTTTGGTGTTACTCTGTGCCACTGTCCTGGCACGGATTTGGGGATAGCAGAGGGAACAAAAGGACACAAGTCCCTGCCCAGAGGAAGGAGTGTGTGCAGGGCTGTTCCAGCCAGGCTCCAGCTGGGATGGCTGAGACACCAAGATCAAGTGCCTTGAACCCGAGGTCACTTGCTCTGTCAGCAGTGCATCAGGGACTGTGAAACCAAGATTTCACCCAGTTCCTTGGCTTCAACTCCTAAACCATAAATCAAGTGACCTGTCAGAACTGATGATTCATGGAGCATTCAGAAGTTGCTGCCTGGGCCTCTTCCTAGCTGTGCTTTTGGGCAGGAGGGAACTTTAAAGGCAAGGATAAATAACTCAAGTTTGCCCTCCTTGCTTTCTGCCCCATGTGAGGGTGGCAGCTGGGCACAGTTTGTTCCTTCTCCCATTAAAAGGACAGTTTGGCAGGCACTTTTTCACCCTGTTTCTGAATGAACAGCACTTGGAATTCATCAAGGGAAAAGCTACCAAAGGTCGTTTACAAAACCCAGCTGCAAATTCTGAGTTAGCAGTGGGAATTCCTGTTTCCTGAGCGTTCCCTAGGATGCAGTGAGTGTTTGAGGCTGTGGAGCAGGGAAGCTCTGCTTTGTCATTAACTCTGGGAAACAAGTTTTCTGTTTTCACTTGGATCAAAATGCCTCTTGAAATGGGATGGGACAGAGTGTTTTGCAAAATATTGCAGACCTATTTCTGCTCTGTTTTTGTGAACCAGACAATGCTGGATTTGACCTTTCTGTGAGCAGCCAGTGTAGGGTAATGCACTGTCCTGCAGGCTGTGCTTTCTGTAAAGCAGAAAAAGGGGCATTCCAGGGCTTTTGCTTTTGTTTTGAAAGGAGCAAGGCTGAGAAGTTTGGGGCATGTGTTTGTTTTCTCACACACTTCTAGTTGACCCTTCTCATTTTTATTAGGCAAAAAAATTGCTGTGTGTGTCAAAAATCGCTATTAAAAACTGTTTGAGCTGAATAATTCAGTGAGCTCACGCTGATTTACTGCTGGGGTTTGGGGGAACACTTTCAGTGGTGTAATTAATATATCCAATTATTATAGTGACCACCCTGTCCTGCTGCTGCTGGTGATTTCTCTCTCTAGCACCGTTCCTATTTCACTCTGCTTCCAGCAGTGCTGACTGAAAAACCTGAACTAGATGTGACCTGCTAACCCAAAAATTCAAAATTCAGGAACTTCAGTAGTATCTTTAATCTTTTCAGTGCTCTTATTTCACTTTGCACCCCTGAGCTGTGAGAACTCCGTGTCAGTCTCACCCACAAGTCAGCCTGACCCAAAAGGATCCCTCAGGCACTGTTGGTGTTACCAAATACCTCATCCTTACACACTTTGCTGAGTATTTTTAAAGCACAACCCACTGATGTAAATTTTTTTTCTGTTCCCCTTAAATTTCAGCCAATTCTTCCCGAACCATCCTGGAAGCAAATGAGGAATTCAAGTCCATGTCTGGCACCATCCAGCTGGGGAGGAAGCTGATCACCAAGTACAACCGCCGAGAGCTGACGGACAAGCTGCTCATCTTCCTGGCCCTCGCTCTCTTCCTGGCCACAGTGCTCTACATCCTCAAAAAGAGACTCTTCCCGTTTTTGTAAAATCCCAACAATCACAGAACTATTAAAAAAAATAATCAGAAGGAGATGGTTGATAACGGTGGGGCTTTTAAATGAAATAATAAAGGGATATTGCAATAGCTGGAGGAGCGTTAGAGTAGGCAGGAATTTGTGCTGTCCCCATGGAGCTGGTGAGCTGCCTCAGAAGAGATTGATAGATCATGCTTGGAAAGAAGAAATGCCAGTTTGCCTGTGGGTTTGGGGAATTCAGCACTTGAGGGACTGGGCACTCAAAGGTGCCAGTCTGAACTTTCAGCCTCTCACTGATTTCTGCCTTGAAATGAAGTTTTTTCCTTGGCTTGGACTGGAAGCTGCTCTGACATCTATGTGTAAGGTGCTGAGAGTAAGAGGAAGGATGGAAGAAACTCAACATTCCATTAATAAAATATTTATTGTATTCATGTCAACAGAGTCTTGTTTAAAAGAGCCTTTCAGTGTAAAAGTTCTGCTTTTTCTTTAGCAGCAGTGGTTGCTTATGGATTTTCTGGGAGCATAACACAGCCTGGCTCTGTCCCTCTGCCCTTGGGAGGGCTCTGAGCAAAGCAAAAATGGGAACCCCATTTGTTACTATGAATTCACACAAAAGAGAATTACACTGGCAATCTGCTAAAATCAAAACCCCTTTTCCTACTTTCCTTTATATAACTTCAGTTCTTGCTTTATCTTTGCAATATTACTGCCAAGGTGTGCATTTGGAACTTGGAGGGTTTTACTCCTGTTTTGTGGCCCTGGAATATTCAGACTGGACAGAGTGGATGTGTTTTCCATGTTGTTCATTCCTTGCATTTCAGGGCAGTTCATCCTCCCAGCCTTTCCTGAGATACAGAATTGCACCAAGAACAAATTAAATTGGTGATGTGCACATTGTGGGTTTGAATAAGAGAAATGACTCAGCTTCAAAAATCGAATCTTTGTAAATAAGCCTGCCTGCATAAAGTGTCAATTTACAGAGAGACAATTAGAGACAAAGGAAATGGGGGAAAAATAGCAAGGACTACTGGATTTTTTGAGAGAGGGAAAGGGGAGAAATTCCAGGATGCAACAGGTTGCTCTGCAGCACTTGGTTCTTGAATCATTTCCTTCCACAGGCAGCCAGGATTCACCCAGGCTCCTGATGGGCCACAGCCCTGGCAGGAAATAATCAGTGGAGACAGCAAGATAAATGTTCTTTGTCTTTGGGGTGAGAAGGGTGATTTGGTGCAGCAGCTCAGGAGATGCCTCAGCAGCCACCCTGGAGCAGAGCACAGCTCATGGTGATTGCCTGGGTCCCTCCTGGCACACCTGGTGCTGATTACCCAGGTCCCACCTGGCACACTGGGGTGCCCCAATCAGCCCTAACAATGCCCAGCTGGGGCTGGGGGGTGGTGCTCAAATACCCTCCCTGCAGACTCACTCTGGTGGTTGCCTTGCTCCTGTTCACAGACTCAGCTCTTGCAGCAAAGGTAGGACTTGGTTTCTCATTTTTTTTGGCAAAGTGAGCAATTTTTTGGGGAAGAGGAAATGGTTGTGCCTGGCTTTTTGTTGTCTGATCCAGGAAATGTGGAAAATTGTGCCTGGGCAGTTTTTCTGTGTCTGCAGAGGTTTTATATTTGCGCTCAGGATGTTGTGCCTCAGGGTCTTGCTGCTGTGTGCCCAAGGTTGTGTTGTGAAGGGTAAAAGATGTATTTGTGTTGGTTTTCTGAAAAGGAGTAGCGTTTTCTTAGATGTCTGCATTACCAAGGGCAGCAGAGCCATCAGGGATGGTGAGAAGGGAATGGCCTCTGCATTTTTGGTCTTGGGCATGGCTTGGGGGCCAAGGGCTGGAACCCTTCTGAGACCAGGGACTCCAGGACTGCAGGAGTAGAAAGAGTTTGGGAAAGAAGGAAGAATCAGGCTTCTGGAGAATGTTCAGGGCTGTGCTGGAGGGCTCATACACAAGTGAAAGCAAACAGGAGTGCTCCTGTTTTTCCTGGGCCATTCCCCTCTAAAAGGTACCAGGTACCCTCCCTACAAGTGGAGAGTGGGATTTACTGTCACAAAACAGTCGTAATACAAGTATTTTTCCTTTGAAGAATAACACTTCTTTAAAACAAGGACTAAGGAACTACTAGGAGCTTAAAAAGGGCTGAAATCTTGCTGTGGAGTTGTGGGGCTGAGACACAGCTGGCAGCAATCAAGTGGCTGTGGGTTAATGAACTCCTGCTCATTGGCTGGGTGGTGGCTCCTTAAGTGTCCTGCAGCCCCTGAAGGGACCGGGGGTGTTTGGCTGAGCAGCTGGAGCCACTTAGGGATGAGGACGAGGCAGCTCTATTGCCTCAGCACTTTCAGAGGTTTGGAACTTGGAGGTTTGTGGTGGATTTAAGGTCCTGCTGTGGAGTCCAACCCACTGAGAGCAATTTGCTTTGTCTGAGCACCTGTGGAAAGAAGGGCAAGTGCCTGGAAGTTGTCCCTTGGAGTGTCAGGAGCCAGGCAGTGCTGTTGGATATTTGGCTGTGGGTGTAGATCCAATCCTGGTCTCCATTCCCACGTGGCTATGGTGGGAAGCCTGTGGGCAGGAGCAGGTGCCATTGTATCCCTGAAATCTGCAGCATGAAGGTCACTCCCAGAGCATTCAGTTAGGTTTGTATTTCCTTAGAAAGTTGCCTTTTAATGGTTGCAATAAACGTGGGCCTGAGGAGCATTAGAAATTTAACATGCACTGTAAATGTGCTGAGAGAGACTGACTCGATTTCACTCATAATTATTTTATTATTGATTGTGGTGTTATCCAATACAGAAATATTGCAGGATAACGCTGGGAAAACAAATGAAGAGGATAATAGTATTTATTCCCTCCTCCCCTCCAAGAATCAAGGGGAAGTGAAATTTGTATTTGAAGTTGTGCTTTTGAAATGCTTTCCGCATAACTGACTTTAACTGACCAAAATGGAAAGGTGAATTCATAGCTTGGAGGTTTCTAAAAATGTCTCTGCCAAATGTGCGTGGCTGCTATCACATGCCAAGTGGCCCAGAGCAAGCCAGGCTGGAATCTTTGGGGGCTGAGAATATCCAGGGGACATGTGCATGCTTGTCTGCAAATATGTGGGGCTCTCCCTCAGAAAAAGGGGAGGATGGAAATCAGCTTTAACAGTGCTTTGCCACCCTGTTTGTAATCAGCTTTAATATTGCTTTACCTCACTGTTTGTAGTGGTTTGTAATCAGATTTAATATTGCTTTGCCACCCTGTTTGTAATGGTGTGATTCTCACAGAGAATCTGTAGCAAATCTTTTCCCCAGATGTGATGTCTTGGTGATTGCAAATTGCTGCAAAACCCTTTGAGTGAGTGCTTGTTGAGTTTCCTTCCCACAAAGGTGAGAATTGTTCTCCAAACAGGCTGCAGGTGCTTTGTACCACAACCAAATGCCACATCCAGGCTCTCAAATCATCCTACTGCTATTGAAAGCTGATTGTGGACTTGTTCAGGCTGTGGCTGTTGAATAAACAAAATTTTATTATCTGCTACTCTATATAAAATGGTACAAACTCTGTGCCACAAAGGGAATGACAGCTCCACTGAGTTGAGGTTTGGTTTTCTCACAGGAACCTGTGATGAAGACTCAGTGCCAGTTTTTTTGGTGATGGATTGAGAGAGGTGGTGGCTCGCTGTACCTGTGCCTTGAAGTTTTAATCCTCTCCCACATAAAGAAAACTGCCGTCTGAGGAAGGGACTGGGATCTTTATTAATTTAATTTGGTTTGGACTCAGGCCCTTCATGTGTTCAGAGATCTCCACTCAGTTTAGCACCTCCAAGTGCTGCCTTGGGCACTGAAATGCTGAGTGAATCATGAGGCTCCTGCAGCCTTGCAAAGCCACAAAAAATAATTGGGCTGGAGTTGGGGGACTCGGCTGGCCAGGAATTGGTGGTCAGAGAGTTGGGGGGCTCGGCTGGTGCTGGTGCCTGGACTGTTTACTCAAGAATTGGACTTGATGATCTGTGTGGGTCCCTTCCAACCCTGAATACTCTGTGACTCCGAGTTGAGAAGCAAATCTGGTGAAGGTGCCCAGACCCATCCAGCTCTGCCCTGGCTGCTCCTGCTCTGGTGCCAGGGGCTGGCAGCGACCCTGGCCAGCTGGGGGACAGTGACCCTGCTCCCTTGAGTGCCCAGCCTGCTGTGACACCTTACCGAGCTTATCGGGCGGGGCCGGGGCTGTGCCGGGCGGGCTCTGCCCCGCTCGGGGTGTCGGGGATGGCATGAAAGGAAAATGCCACTCGGCTGCTCCGAGCCTGGCCCGCCGATAACGCCGCGTGTGTCCCCGGGGGCCGCGATAAGCGCGCAAAGGGCAGGCGGGGAGAGCGGCTCCGCGGGCATCAGCGCACACCAGCGCCTGGAGATAGAGCCAGTATATATAGAACCACATGAAAGCTTCTCGCTTTCTTCTTTTCAACAGCGGCAGGGCTGAGTGTCACATCCAGGGACGCTTTGGGAGCTGACCCCGGCGGGCTCCGGGCTCGCTGTCCCGCGGGGATGGAGCTGCGAGCCCGAGCCCAGAGCGATGCTCTGCCCTCTGATAACGCCCCAAAGAGCGCCCAGCGCGGCTCGCTGGCCTTTATCTCCCAAATGGACAGCGGGACTCAACTTTCCTGCTCGGGTTATTGGCTTTTCGTAGGTGTCACCCCAGCTCTGAGCGGGTTTTGCCGCTGCTGATGGGAGATAACTCTGTCAGAGACATCTGGGTGCTGACATTATGGCCAGCCAGCCTGAAAGCGAGATAAGATTTTTCTATATTGAGTAAGTCTATTGATCCGGTCGGCCTCCTGTCCTGTGTCTGATGATAACTTGATGTTTCCAAGAGAAACAAGGCTCCCCTTGCTCAGTATATTCACAGAAATATAGTATATATATGTATATTAAAAAATAACCCACTGTTTCAAATCTAAGCAAGTTTTCCCTGTTCTGTATGTTGATATACCTATAACATCTAGAAATACATCTAGAAATACATCTAGAAATACATCTAGAAATACATCTAGAAATACATCTAGAAATACATCTAGAAATACATCTAGAAATACATCTAGAAATACATCTAGAAATACATCTAGAAATACATCTAGAAATACATCTAGAAATACATCTAGAAATACATCTAGAAATACATCTAGAAATACATCTAGAAATACATCTAGAAATACATCTAGAAATACATCTAGAAATACATCTAGAAATACATCTAGAAATACATCTAGAAATACATCTAGAAATACATCTAGAAATACATCTAGAAATACATCTAGAAATACATCTAGAAATACATCTAGAAATACATCTAGAAATACATCTAGAAATACATCTAGAAATACATCTATGTACCAGTGCAGTGTTTGGATTAAATAATGAAGGATTCCTTTCTCAGCTGTATTCTTAAAAGATGCTGCTTCTCATTTGGATATTCTTACCAGCAAAGAAATTTGCAATTTCTTCATGGTATTATTCCCATATATTTAAATATCAGAGATGATGTTTGAAAGTAGCTACAGCAAAAAATGAAAATAGTTTAATGTCAGATGTTCCTGGCTTTCACTGACTGGCTTGTGCCAGTAACCTGCTTATTCGAAACAAACCAATAAAAATATTTTTTTAAAAAATTGAGGAGAAAGAAAACCCAAACAACCATTCTCTTTATCTGTAGATTTGTTTAAAATAGTTTTGCCTTTGGTAATTGTAGCCTTTGACCCAAACTTTGTTCCTGATCTTTCACAGATTTCGTGATAAATAACTTCGTAAGCAATAAATAAGGTAATGTTCATGCTGAGAGACAGCAAGTGGGAAATTACCTTCTCATTACTGAAAGTGAATTAATTTTTGTGAAGATGTGGGTTTATATTTAGGTTTTGCAGATCTCAACGAGAGCTTCCTGGTCTTATCACCTTGTCAAAAAAAAAGTGTCTGTCAGAGGATTCCAGAAGAGATAGTGAGGAAATGCCAGTGGAGAAAGCCTCGCTCCAGCAACAACAAACAGTAAATATAGAAGGAGAAAAACCTTTTATGTTCGGTACTTAGCTGCAGATGAAAACTCTGCTTCTGCCCCTGCGAGAGGGGAATGGCAGCAGAGCTATTTTGGTGGATTAAAGCCAGAAGATAGCAGCAGCTCTTTGTGCCCTCGCCGGGGCCCTGGACCTGGTGAATTGTAGCAATAAGTGCTGTGTGTTAATTTGGGTATCTCAATTAATTGTAGCAGTGATTGCAGTTAATTCGGGCATGCCAATTAATTGTAGCAATGAGCACCCTGTGTTGTTAATTCGGGTATCTCAGTGGATTGTAGCAATGATTGCAGTTAATTCGGGTATCTCAGTGGATTGTAGCAATGATTGCAGTTAATTCGGGTATCTCAGTGGATTGTAGCAATGATTGCAGTTAATTCGGGTATCTCAGTGGATTGTAGCAATGATTGCAGTTAATTCGGGTATCTCAGTGGATTGTAGCAATGATTGCAGTTAATTCGGGTATCTCAGTGGATTGTAGCAATGATTGCAGTTAATTCGGGTATCTCAGTGGATTGTAGCAATGATTGCAGTTAATTCGGGTATCTCAGTGGATTGTAGCAATGATTGCAGTTAATTCGGGTATCTCAGTGGATTGTAGCAATGATTGCAGTTAATTCGGGTATCTCAGTGGATTGTAGCAATGATTGCAGTTAATTCGGGTATCTCAGTGGATTGTAGCAATGATTGCAGTTAATTCGGGTATCTCAGTGGATTGTAGCAATGATTGCAGTTAATTCGGGTATCTCAGTGGATTGTAGCAATGATTGCAGTTAATTCGGGTATCTCAGTGGATTGTAGCAATGATTGCAGTTAATTCGGGTATCTCAGTGGATTGTAGCAATGATTGCAGTTAATTCGGGTATCTCAGTGGATTGTAGCAATGATTGCAGTTAATTCGGGTATCTCAGTGGATTGTAGCAATGATTGCAGTTAATTCGGGTATCTCAGTGGATTGTAGCAATGATTGCAGTTAATTCGGGTATCTCAGTGAATTGTAGCATTGACTGCAGTTAATTCGGGTATCTCACTGGGTTGTAGCAATGACTGCAGTTAATTCGGGTATCTCAGTGAATTGTAGCAATGATTGCAGTTAATTCGGGTATCTCAGTGAATTGTAGCAATGATTGCAGTTAATTCGGGTATCTCAGTCTCCTTCCTGGCAGTTCCTCGTCCCTGACCCCACGGGAGGAGTTCCTGGGGGCCAGCACAGCCCGGGGTCCCTCAGAACGTGTCCATCAGCCCCGGGCTCTGCTGGTGACAAATGACATTTTCTGTGCCTTTGTACTGCGGGGCACAAGATGTGACGTTTACATCCCAAGATCAATTATTTTTAACTGAAGAATGATAGCCCTGCGTCGGAATTATCTCAGGGCTTAATTCACATCAGTTAAAGCTTTTCAAAGGCTTATTAAAATTCCTTAAGTGTGTCCAGCTTATCAGCAGTTGAGTGTCGATGGCATTATACAAATGCTGCTATTGGAAATAACTGTTAAGTATTGTTTGGCCATATTATTCTCATATATATATTTTGTGCCTGGGACTATTAATACTACTTAGTACTTACATGATTCCTTTCATCTGGTGATCCCAGGAAAGCAAGGGCTGCTCTCCCCTTCTAAATAGAAGAAAACTGTCAGGTCCAGCAGCTGTGCCTCAGGCTTGGGTTTATCATCTTCCACTGGATCCTGTCAGATTTTAACAGGATTTTATTAATTTGTGCTGCTGCACCTTGTCTGGTGTGGGCAAACACAGGGCAGCAGAGCTGCCCCTCTGTGGTGCTGGAAAATGTGTGGATCAGTGTGAAAATCAATCTAAACAGGCAGCAGGAGGGTGATCCTGAGCAGAAATCGGTGCAGCAGCCCCTGCTATGGGGCAAGGGAAAGGTGGAGAGGGGCATGGAAGGGTTTTTGGAGGAGGATTTGTCACTCTGAGTGTCCCCGTGCTGGCAGAAATCCTGAGCACAGAGCTGGATCCCCACTGGCGCTGGGAGAGGGGGAAAAGGGCAGGGACAGGCTCTGAAGAGCTGAGGGTGCCCCTTGCTCTGTGTTCCTGTGCTCATCCCTGGCAGTGCTGAGGGAGGAAAAATCCTGGTGTAAATCTAATAAATGTAATCATTCCTTTCCTGGCATCTGATAGAGCTGTGGGAAGTTGGGATGGGGTTGTTGATGCATTAAATATCCACTCAGAAACCCTTGGGATTAGTTTGCAAATGTGTTTTCCTTTTATTTCCTTTTTTTTATTCTTTTTCTCCCCTGCAATTTGACTCATTTCAGGCAGTGATGACAGTTTAGATTTTATTGTCATCTGTATTTACTCCACACCGAGGTTCTGCCTGGAGGAGCACTTTGAGGAGCTGACCATTTATTGCAGAAACCACTAGGTAGCACTGTGAAATAAAGTTCTGCACCACGTTCTGCTTCCCTGAACAAAGACCTGCCAATTCCAGCGTGGCTGGGCTCAAAATGGAACAGAGGCAGCAAGGGAGGCTTTAGAACTTTCTCCAGTCCTGGGCTCACAGTCAGGTGTGGGAGAAATGAAGCTGTCAGGGGAGGTTTAGACAGGATTTTAGGATAAGGTTCTTTACTGACAGTGCCTGACCACCCTGTGGGGAAGAGCCTTTCCCTAAAACCCAGCCTAACCCTCCCCTGGCACAGCTCCAGACATTCCCTTGGGTCCTGTCACTGCTCACCAGAGAGGAAATGCAAAGCTCTGATCTTATCTTGATTTAATATGTTAAAGGGTTATTTTTCCCAAAGGAACAGAGTCGGGTAAAAATTTGGTTTTGATCATTAATTGATTTTCACTGAACCTACTTCAGTCTTTGGTTTATTAATCCCCCAAAATTCCTCAAATAAGGAAACTTGTCAGGTTTATTTTGTAACTTTTGGGCTCCACCAAGCTAGCAGGTTATCCTTCTGCATTTTACCTCCACAGGGTCAGGGTACAGCACCCAGGCTGCAGAGCAGAGCAGTTCATGCCCATTTCTGTTCCAATTCCCAGCAGCCAACTGCAACGTGTGTTCCTGCAGCAGCCCCATATCGCTGCTTTTTAAAATTAGCCCTGACTTTGGCTGCTGCAGGCAGAGGAGACACGATAAAGGGATTGAGCATCACGCTCTGCCAGGGCTGCTGGGCTTAAATCCTCCAGTTACAGCAACCCTGAGCTGGATCTGCCTGGTCCTGGCCCCAGGGGTCACAGGGGGTGTCTTGGTCACTGCCAAAGGCTTTGGGGACCTTCAGTGCTGCCCAGGGAGCTGGAAATTCAGAGGAGGGGATTCTTTTTATGTGTCTGCTGTGGGTGTAGCTGGTGCAAGGGGTTTTCTATCTGCAAAGTCAAGGAATTGGACAAGATGGTCTTCGTAGGTCCCTTCCCACTGAGTTATCCCATTCTAAAATTATTCCAGAAGGACGTGGAATTGTTGGAGTGAGTCCAGAGGAGGCCACGAGGCTGATAAGGGGGCTGGAGCACCTTCCCTTTGGGGACAGGCTGGGAGAGCTGGGAATGCTCAGCCTGGAGCAGAGAAGGGTGTGTGGAGACCCCAGAGCACCTTGCAGGGTCTGAGGGGGAGAGGGGCCCTGCATCAGGAGCAGGAGTGTCAGGAAAAGGAGGAATCGGTTCAAATTGAAAGAGAGGAAATGTAGCTCAGGTACATGGAATGAATTGTTCCCTGTGAGGGTGGGCAGAGGGTGCCCAGAGCAGCTGGGGCTGCCCCTGCATCCCTGGCAGTGCCCAAGGCCAGGCTGGACAGGGCTGGAGCACCTGGGACAGTGGGAGGTGTCCCTGCCATGGCAGGGTTGGAATGAGATGATCTTTCAGGTCCCTTCCAACCCAAGCCATTGTGTGGTTGTACAGAAAAGCACTTTTTGAGGTGGGTATTTCCCCACTGTCAGGGAAATGACTGCAGAGTGCTGACCAAAGAGGGCACAGTGTCAGTCCTGAGGCTGCCTCCAGTCCTGGGCAAACCAAAGCCATCCCAGCTCCAGCTAAAACAAAAGAGCTTATTTTGCCCTGTCAGGGGCCTGAATTGCTTGATGCTTTCACCTTTTTATAGGTTTGGCCACCCTGGCTTAGAGCAGAATCCCGTGGTGGCCTCACCTGCTGCTCTGGGGGTCTCTGCTAACACTTGCTGGGCAGCTGCTTTCCTTTATCTGCCTCCCCCTGCAGCATCTGCAAACGACTTCTGTGGGATTTTCATCCCCTGAGGATTTATGGTGACCTCTCAGGGACCTTCATCAGAGGATCAATACTCTCCTGACACCTGTAGATCAACATAAACTTGACCCTTGGTCCTGACAGATCCATCACCACAGTGCCCCTCCTGCGCAGCCTCCTGGGCTGGGGAGGAAGCAGCACTGGTGGCACAGCAGAGCCCCTCCAGCCCAAGGTCAAAAGTCAAAATGATAAAGGAAGGCCAAGCCTGTGGTACCCAGGCAGAAAATCAGGGTAATAACGAGGGAGAAGCTCAGGGAAGGATGATTCACCCTGTGGGTGATGCTGGAGTGGAGGAAAAGCTCTGTGGAGCTGCACATTCTGTGGAAATGCTGCTCCCTCCCAGCGTTTGTGATAAGGAGGGATCTGCTGCTTTAAAAAGCTGCTGCTTGTGCTCATCCTATCTTTAGCTCAGGGCAGCAAAAGCCTTCTCTCTTTTGAAAAGTCAGTTCTTCTCTGTGCAAAGGTTTTCCTCCCATTTTCCCATCATTTCAGGGATTTCTGTCTGGCTTTTCAGCCTTCCAGGTGATGGAGGGTCCTTGTTCTTCACTTGAGCTCTGCCTCTGTAAAGCCACACATGAGGTGAAACAATAATCTCAAAATTCCATAAATGTCAGAGCTACAATTGAAATTGGCTTCTCGATTTCAAGACCTCAAAACTCTTGAGTTTATCCAAAAAAAGAAGGAAAGCAGCAAGCAGTGGATGCTGCAGCAATGACAAGCACTCTGCAGAGCTGGATTTTCCCAGACTGATTTTTATTTAAGGGTTTTTTCTTTTCCCCCAAGAAAAGAATTCCACAAATTGTCAGTGACTCAAAGAAAAAAAGAAATCCAGTTATCAATACTGTATTTAAGGAAAAAATAAAAATATAGAATGAAGACCTGGAGCCCACACTTTTCTCTCAGCTGAGTTTTTTGAACCTCCTCTACTTTCATTCCCCTCAGAAGTGAATAGGATGTTATCTTGGGTGATAAAACAGGAATTAACTCAAAGAAGACTTTGGGCTAGGGAATTTTGAAAGCACGCATCAGAATCTGCAAAATTTGTGATCTTATCTTAATAACAAGATGATGTAAATGGGAATTAATTAATGGGTAAATGGGAATTAATTGCTTAAACAGCCTCTGCGTTCCCAGCCACCTGTGCCTCAGTCTGAACCTGACTCCTGCGTTTACCTGAGCTCAGCTCCTGTTTCTGGGTGTTTTGGGGGTGAAATGCTGGTCCCAGGGGCTTGCAGGGATGGTGGTGCTCACATCCATAACTCTGTGTGTGTGTGGCTTAGAAAATCCAATCGGAAGGAGCTGGGGAAGTGAGGTTGGGAAATCATCAGGACCCAGAGCAGATCTGTGGGATGCTGCCGGTGCCCTGCTGATCCCAGCCCAAGGACAGGGCTGTGCCCAACAGGAGGGTTTTTGGTGGCTGTCATCTGCACAGGCACTGCCCAGAGCCATCCATCATCTCCTGCTGTGACCTTGCACCACCTGTCTGTCCCCGGCAAGGCCAGCAATTAAAACCTGAGCTAATGAAGACAGCAGGACATGAAAGGGCTTTGCAGGAGCTGATCAAAGGGGCAGAGCACAGCGTTTTCACAGCCAGAATATTGAGGCAAACAGGACTGGGAACGTGCTCAGGGAAGGAAGAAAATGGAAGAGGATATTTAGAAATTAACCCACAGCTGTTCCTCTTGTTCCATGTGCTGCATGGGGGGGTGGTTCTCTCATGTGCTCTTAGTTTTGGGGTTTTTGGTAAATACTGAGTTGTTATGTTCACCTTGTTATGTGGGAAATAATCATTGTGCGTCCAAAAATGAAATACTACAGGTAATGAGGACTTGAGTGGAAAAGTTTGAATGCCTCACTGTATAAGAAGTTATTTAGGTTTCTATTCTCAAGGTGAAATATTGGTGGCCTCTAAATTGGTGTCTAACCAGGCAAATGGTCACCTCTGGCCTGGCTCTCAGAGAAGGCAATAATCAGCAGCTCTCACTGTGTTTGGGGGGTTTTAAGTTAGTTTTTCTCTGTGTGCATCTAAAAGGGGAATTTTTGATCCCAGATGGACACACTGGATGACTGTGAGTGTTGGATGGCAGATAGGGTTGAGCATCTCTCTTTCTGGCAGCAATTATGCTTTAATTTCTTCAGAATTATGCCTTAATAAAGTAATTGTTTTGGCATAGCTTGGAAAAGGCTGTTCCTACAGACAGCAGTGATGAACCTGCATTCTGAGCAGGGCTGGGTGTTTGTGGCTCCAGCATGGGGACTCCTGCAATCCCCACGGATGCACACGCCAGGGATCATTTCCTGGGCATGGAATGGGCTGGTGGAACCCAAATAAAACCCAGAACAAACAGGAAAACGCCTCTAGCCCTCAGAAGCAGCAATAAACAGCAGGAGGACACTGGAGCCTGGCATGGGAGCGTGCTCAACATGAGCAGAGTGTCCGAGTGGCTCCTGCTCCCCCAGCCCTGCTCCTGCCCCTGGGGAATCTCCAGTGGGATTAGCCAGTCTGTAAAGTGAAGTGTGTGTTTGCAGCCTGGCTCTGGCTCCGAGGGCTGTACACAGAGGGGAGCAGCAGCTGATGCTGCACAAAGCAGCACATGAGACCTGGAGCCGAGTGAGATTTAAATTTCCCTCCTTTGAAACAGCATAAATCGTCTCCTTAGCACCATTAGGTTTGCTGGAGTCAAGGCAGAAGGTTTTCATCCCGATTTTTTTTTGGTGCTTAAAAAAGTGAGAAACTTGTTTATTTGACTGAAATGAGTATGAATTGTTTTTTGTGAGCTGTTTTTGAATGGCTCCTCTTGCTCCCAGCCAGCAGTGCCCCGTCTGAGTGCTGCTCCTCCCCTGCTCTGACAGCAGCTTTTCCTCTGCACTGGGCACAGGAACCTCCTGGGCCAGGAAAATGGGATCTGGGGACAATTTCTAGGAGTCAGTGCTGTGGTTATTTCCAAGCTTATGCTGGAGGACAATGCAATCTACTTGGGAAATATCTGCTGTGCTAAAATAAACTCTGGTGTGCTCTTGTGGCAGCAGAGAGCAGCAAACTCTGCTCCAAAAGCCCAGGACCCTGCAGAATGTGTGAGAGCAGGTGTTTTCAACTGTGGGAGTTAATAACTTGTTCAACAACCACTAGTTGTTGGTTCTAGTGCTAAAACTCTAAAATGCATTTCTAAATTGTTTGTTTCTTACTAACTGGTTTTGAGAGCAGTTCACAGAATTTGAAATACTCAACAAATCTGCTTTTCTTTCTCCCCCATTTGAGCCTGTTAACTTCTGACCTTGCCCACTCCACAGCAGTGTCCTTCATGCCTTCAGCTTACCCATGTCCACATGGAATAATTTAGCTCCAGCACGTCTCCCCAAGACCAATTATTCTTGGGGTGGGCTAAGAAATAAAACAATTTTGACCACTAAAGGATTTATTCCCATTCACAAGGGTTGTGCTGTGGATTTTTTTTGTGTGTTTGTTTGTTTCTTTTTGTTTGGGGTTTTGGTTTTGTGGGGGTTTTTTGGGGGGTGGTTTTTTTGTTTGTTTGGGGTTGTTTTTTTTTTTGTATTTTTGTGTGTTTTGGTCTGGTTTTTGTTTTGTTTTGTTGGTTTTTTGGTTTTTTTTAAGGACAACTTATCTTTCCAGCCCTCCAAACCGAGCAGGTATTGAGTGAACTCTCCAAGTTAGTGGGAGAACCCCTGGACTGTTCAACCTGCTGCAAACACGATGCCTCTCTCTAATGGGCTGGGAAAAATGCCCAATCTCCTGGCTTAGACCTGTGATTTAGCCATTTGACCGTGATTCTTTGTTGACACCAAAAAATGTTATTTTAAGCAGGGATGAGTTAAGGGATGTGTTACATCAGCGGGGTCAGTGCTCCAGCTGCTCACACACAGAGCTGATTTCAAAATGCTCTTCTCATGTGAATTTCTCTTCTGGGGTACTCGGTTTCTTGAGAATAGTTTATTTTCTGTCTCAGCATATTCATCTAGCTTCCATTGGAAAAATTGCTATTTCATTGGAAGTTCCAGCAGCTCCTTCATGCAGAGGAACTCACCCATTTTCCCAGCCCGGTCTGTGCAGGACAAGGGGGGATGTGGCTGATGGGCTGCTCGGGATGATCCTGTCTCCAAATGGGTCTCTCTTGCTGCAATAAACGCTGGAGTGGCAGCGTTTAAAATGACTGCAGGAGACAGGTAGAGATCTCCAAGTAATGCGTTCTGTGTCACTTTGCTGAACCTTGATTGATGAACTTTCACAAATGCGTTGCTTGGTCTGCTGGGAGAAGTCTCTGCTTGCCTTCTCTGTGTCAAAATGCAGCGTTAATTTCGTGTTTTGGGCAATAACAAACCACCCAGGAATGAAAAATCGGACTCCAGCCTGAAAGCCCATCCCTTTCTGGCTTTGGAGTGGCATTTTAAAGGTGTTGATTCTTCTTAATAATCCCCATTAAGAAGAAATCGCTTACTGCTGATACTGATCTAAACTGATGTCAGTGAGATGAATTAGGGCCGGGCACAGGGGGTTGTTGATCTGTTGTTTTCCTGCCGAGCTTCTCAGGAACACCGAAACACTTAATTCCTGCCGGGACCGTGTCTTGTTTTCAGACTCCAGAGAATAACTTCCGATGTGAAAACTCCTTGAATTTAAGGAATAAAATTCTGGCACTTTAGGAACCACACGGGTGTTTTTTTTGGGGAAAAAACAATTACTTCAGTTCCTACAAAACTGCCACAGGCAAGGGATTTGGTATCAGTCCCTTACAGCTGACAAGTTGTTCCTGTACAAATTCTGTGAATTCCAAAGGGTTTGGATAAACTTGCCATGTGCAGTTTGTCCCGGAGAAGATTGAGCTGCTCTCACCCTGTCACCTTCAGGTGGAGCTGGGGCACTGAATTACCCCCCCAAAAAAGCTGGGTTTGGACAGAGCTGCAATGCCAGTGTCAGGCTGTGTAATCCCCCCAAAAAATCAAGGGAAGAGCGAGGTCAAATCCAAGTGCAAATCTTATTAAAAGCTCTTTTCCTTCATCCCTTGGCCTGCCCTCGGCATCGGGAGGATCCCTGATTTCAGGTTCCCTGGGGAAATGCCAGGATTCTGCACTTCCCTCTGGATCACCCTTTCCTAAGCACGGGATTTTTGTGCTGCTCCACAGATGGGAAACGCTTCAGGCTCGGACAGGACCGGGTCAGATTTGCTATGTGGGATTTTTCCGAGTTCAGAGAGGCACAGCCCCGGTGCTTCTGTAGATCCTGGGGGGACCTTTTGTCCCTGCCTGACCCTGTGGGCTGAGCTGGTGTGGGGCTGCAGCTGGAAATGAGGCTGGGCTGGAATAGGAGAAATGGGATCTGTGAGCACAGGGAGCCCCCCGGGCCGGTATCTGTGTGCTGGGGGGTCCGGTGCCTTGGGAAGGCTGACCCAGAACGGGGACTAGATGGAGCTAAAGAATAAAGCAGGGATTTATTAAAAGGATCTCCTCCATGGATACACCCTGGGCAGCACAAGAGCCCAGCCAGGGCTGCACCCAAGATGAACCAAAATGGCCCCAAAATGCACGAGCGCTCCCGGGGTCTCTCCCTGGGATCAGTTCTGCTCCGTTTGCATCTTGCAGTTCATTGTCCCATTCCAGCTTTAGCCCCTGCAGTCCCACCCTGCTTGTTTTTCTCTCTCCAGCCCACGGTGTTTGTGCTCCTGGGCTGAGATTTGGATCATTTGTCCTTGGTGCCCAGCTGGAGCAGGAATTGTTTTGTCTCCCTGCTCTGTGCACAGAGCTCCCCATCCCCTGATGTGAACCCAGACCCACACACTAAAGCAGCACAGCCCCTGAAAAATAGAAAAGCCAAACCCTGAGGCATCAGGTCGTTCCTCCTGTATCTCCTTGCACTTCCCATTCATCCAGCTGATGGAAAGTCTTTAACCATGGCTGCTGTACCCTGGCAGCGCTGGCCCCAGGCAGCTGTGCTTGTGTCTGCTCCTAAATCACTTTCTGAGCCGGCTCCAAGGCTCCGGCTGCTGCTCCAAACCCCGTCTCACCCTGCCCTGCATCTGCTCGTGATGCAATTCCCGCAGGAGGAGGGGAACGTGTGAGCAGGAGATCTGGGACATTCATCCCTGCTGACAATGAGCACAGCCCTGGAAATCAGACCCAAAGCCGGTGCCCAGAGCAGCCACTGCAGGGAAAATCCCACTGGACGGGCAGATTTCTTGAGAGCTGTAGCTCTGAGTTATTATGGGAGGAAAATAAACTTGTTTGGAGAAAATAACAGCATCTGAAGAAAGGATGTGGGAAATGTGTGAGAAAGGTTCTGTGTTGATGTGGGGAGTTACTTTTTCCTGTGGCTTTTTCTGAAGTTTCACTGCTGTTTGCCAACTTAAAGAAGGGCCCTGCTTGGGGCTGGTTTCTGAAAGTTCAAGTTTTAGCTAACTCCCAATATCTGCCCCCATGTTAACTCAGGACTTGTCCTTCCTTTGGGGGCTCCCTGCGTGCTCTGACCCTGGCTGAGCTCTGTGCTGGTGACAGCAGGAGTGGCACGGTGGCACCACGGTGACCATTTGACAGCTCAGGCAGACTGTGGCCCCAAACTGTGACTGCTCCCACCCCTCACCAGTTCAAACCCGGCTTTCTCCTGCCCCACTCAGTCAGATCCTCCATTCAAGAGTTCTCTGGAAAAATGACAGAACTATTACTGATAACTAAACTCACTCCTAGGTATGAAAGGTTGGTCATATGCATGTTATTTAATTTAAAACTTTATTGTTATCTGTTAGATGTTAGAATAATAATCTTTTCCCGGAGTTCTTGGGACACCTTGGCTCTCCTCAGGCAGGGCATTTCCCGGCTGCTCTGCTGCCTCTCTCCCACCTGGATCCTGTGTCCCCCTAAGGCAAAGCCCTCATGGAGCCCTGGGGATGGCTCCAGCTGAGGGGAAGTGGCTTTGCTTCCTTCTGGCCTGCCCAGGTGCCCTGTCCCCCGCTTCAGGCGGGCAGACTCGTGTCTCCTTTGTCACAGACCCCGTGTGGCTCTGTGGGGTGAGCTCGCCGAGGCAGACTCCCCTCGGGATGAGGCTGAAGGTCCGTCTTTGCTCAGCCCCGAGACAGGTGTTTGTACTCCAGTCTGCTTTGGGGGCTTGGTGGGCAGCACCCAGGGCTGCTCTGGCGTTCTGGAAGGAGCTGGGAGCTCCTTATCTGTGCAATCCTACCTCGGGAGGGGTCTGTGGGGCTGGGAGAGAGGCTGCAGGCAGCTTCCATTCCCCGGCAGCCTTTCATCCTCTGTCCCAGGGCCACAGCCACCCTGTCTCCATCCCTGTTTACTGATGGGGCCGATAGGGCCGAGGCAGGAGGGGTGGCAGGTCCCCCTAATCGCCCTGTCACCGGCCGGACAGCCTCAGACACTCTCAGAGGATGTTGTGACTGCGCTGAATTACAATGTTTGTTGTTTCTCACTCCCAATAATTGACATTTGATAGCGACTACCGTAAAAGCGGCCGCGGGGCTGGGGCTGCGGCAGAGGAGAGGCGGGAGCCGGGCGCTGGGGAGCCCCGCTCGCTGTCCCTGGGCACTTTGGGCACAGCCGCGGGGTCCTTTGTGCCTCCCCCCATGGGGACAGGATGGGCAGGGGCCGTGGAAACCTCCCGCGGGTGGGCTGGGGGCAGTTTGGGGGC
>NW_005054308.1:10241707-10245185 GCF_000277835.1 Geospiza fortis | reverse complement strand
GACGGGCGGCCCCGCTCCCCCCGGGCTGGCCGGGATGCGCAAGAACGCCAGGGACGCGAGGTTCAGCCACTCTCTTTAATGACAACTCGCTGATCTCTCAGCTCGTACAGCAAAGGGCAACGCGCACGAAGGGGCGGACAGTGCATTTCCATGCTAACTCACGTTTTAGTGCAGAACCCTACGGGACCTGGCGGGCCGGAGTGTCTGTGTCCCCTGGGAGTCTGTCTGTCTGTCCTCATCCCTGCCCAGGCCGGCAGTGGCAGCCTCGCAAGGGACACCTGGGGGTGCCGAACTGACCGAACAGCGGGGACCGTACGGGAAGTGCAAAAATTAAATGTGGAGGTCAATAATAATAATTAGTATAGCGTAAAATTAAAAAAAAAAAAAAGAGAGTCGCAGGGCTTGGCTGGGTGTTGTTGGGAACAAATCACGCGAAATTACCGCTGGTTTGTAGGAAGGAAGGAGGGGAATTATCAGGGTGAAGACCCGGGTAAGGGAAGAGCTGGGTGGAAAGGAGCGAGAGGAGCCGGGAAATTCGGGCATCCCCCTCCGGTGCTTGCCTGTCCCCGCACGAAATACCGAAACGCGCCCCGTCCGTGGCCACCACACTCGTGAGATCCGCGGGGATGCTCCACTGAGCCTGCCCCGCAGCCTGGCAATGTCCCGAGCCCGGGGGCGGCTCTACCAGGCTCGGATGCCGTGCAAGGTGGAGATGCCCGCGTTGCCCTGCGGGATGGGCGCCTGCACCGAATTCAAGTCCCCCACGCCGAAGTTCATGAAGTTGTTGGCGGGCGCCGAGGGCTGCATGGGCTGCATGGAGGGGTAGTTGCAGTTGTAGTTGGCGTTGCAGGCGGGGCTGTTGTAGTTGGTGTACGCGGGGTAGGCGTTGTAGCTGTAGGGGTTAATGCTGACATTGTAGGGCGAGCTGTAGGGGGAAGATTCCCCCAGGCAGGGCTTCCCATCGCGCACCAGCACGGGCACGGCGATCCGCCGCGGGGGAGGGATCCCCACCATTTCCAGCGTCTGGTCCTGTCTCTGCCTTTTGCATTTGTACCTTCGGTTCTGGAACCAAATTTTCACCTGAGTGGAGGTGAGCTTTAGGACGTTCGCTAGATGGTCCCTCTCGGGGGCCGAGAGGTATTTCTGCTGCTTGAACCTTCTCTCCAGTTCGTACACTTGGGCTTGAGAAAAGAGGACGCGAGGTTTCCTCCTCTTCCTCTGTCTGGGGCGCTCGGGGTCTTCCAGGTCTCTTTTCTCCTGCTCCAGGCTCTTGTGTAAGGAACACAGTTCTGCAGCAAAATAAACGGGCGAAGGAAAAAAGGAGGAGGAAAAAATTGTGCAAAAAGTTATAAATTTGTGTTTAATGAAGAGCGAGCGAGTTCTGGCTCTTCCTCGGCCTCGCAGGCCGCTGTGGCCGCCCTGCCCTGCTCTTTAGGTACCTCTGCAGCAAAATTTCCGTGTTTTTTGTTTGAAAACAACGGTGCCCCGTGCGCTGATGTGAGTCTCACCCTCCTGTGCCCCAGCCTGGATTTATTGCTCGTAGCTTTGTGCTGAAACCCATCCCGACCGCCGAGCGAGTCAGGAATCGCATTTGTCACCTGGTTTGTGTCCAAGCTCGAGGCCTCGCGTGTCACAGCTCTGCCCGTCCCGTCGGACGGGGCACATCCCGGGGGTCTCAGCGGGACCCTGCCCGGGTGGGCTCAGCCCCGCTCCCGCAGGGCCCGGCACGGGATAACGATGCTGCCGCTCCCCGAGCCCCGACACCGAGCGCGGCCCGCACTGTCCCCTGTCCCCCGCAGCCCTGGGCACCCCCGCCGGCCCTGCTGGGGGATCCCCATCCCCCTGCCCTCCCTCCCTCCCCGAGCAGCAGCACTTGGCTTTACCTTTCTTGTCTGCCTTGGCCTCCTTGGCCGAGTCCATCTCCACGAAGCTTTTCCCGTAGTAGGAGCCGGGGAAGGCGGCCGCGGTTTTGCCGGGGGGCGGCTCGGGCAGCTCGTCCCGCAGGTCGGGCAGGGCCGGGGGCTCGGTGCCGAACGCCTCCTGCTTGAAGGTGGCCAGCATGCAGGACGGCGAGGCCAGCTCCATGGAGCCCAGGCTCTGCTGCTGCTGCTGCTCCAGGTTCAGCAAATCCTTCACCGAGAAGGGGGTGCTTGTCACAGGGCTAGGGAACATTGCGGAGGACAGCGGGGCAGCGGCCGCAGCCCAGGGTCATGGAAAAGGAGGTGGGGAGCGGCCAAGGTGGAGCAGCGGTGGAGCGTGGGCTCCCGGAGGGGGCACATAGCATTCCCGAGAGTAGCCCTGACTTGTGCACTGCCGCCAGGTAGGAGCGGACCATAAGGCCAGGGAAGGAGGGACTAGGCAGTTTTTGGGTGACTTTAGCTTTCTATTGGCCAACATTGCGGTGATGGTATGAGAGATGCAAAGTTCCATGTCACCTAATATAGTAATACATCTCAAAAACAGCTCCGCTCTTTTAAAGGGGCGGCACTGCATTTATCCAGCTTTGCAGCGGAGGGTTTGTTCAGCCATTTGAAACAAAAAAAAAAAAAAAAAAAACCACCAAAAAAGAATGGCCTAATGCGTACAAAGTCACTATCTGATGCTATCTATCATACAGTCAGATTAAATAAACAGGCCGGGAGGAAACCATCAACCAAATATATGCTGATTTAATTTTTTTTTTTAAGTGAGAGAACGGAGGTTTCGTTTTTAGTATTCTGCAATATCCGATGGCAGGAACTAAAAAACGCGAGTTCATTGCTGTGTGAAGCGAGCTCAAGGAGAAATCCGTGCTCAGGGTTTATACAGATTTTCTAAAGCAGCACAGTGATTGCAAAGTCCAGCTGACAGCAGAGAGACCCTGAGCAGCCCCTGCCTGGCTTTGGAGAGGGAAATGCCGTCTGGGTTTTCCTCTCGTTTGTTTGTAAAGCTTTCAAACAAAAAAATGCGACACTGTCTGGGGGGAAAAGAAATTAAAAATCAATCAAAACAAGCGCGGGTGAAGATGTTGCAAAATACACAGGGGTATGGGAGGGGTAGGTCAAGCAAGGGGCCGCGGGGCTGCTGTCCCCGGCCGGGTCCCGCAGCTCGGCTGGGCGCACGGTCCCCGGTTCATGGAGCAGAGGTGGGGCTCGTTCATTTAACTCGCGTGGAGCCGCTCAAATAAACCTCAGCTGCAAAGTCGCAGGTTCCGGAGGGGCGGTTCAGGGCTTGGTGGGTTAGGGGGGCGAGAAAAAAAAAATTAGCAATAAATAAAGAATCTCTTTTAGCGCTCCAGCGCCCGCCTGAGAGAGGCACGGGGATGGGCTCGGTGGGAGCAGAGCAGAGAAAGCCTGAAGGGCTGCGGTGAGTTTGGGGGGCCCTTGGCTGAGTGGTGGGGTCAGAGCTGTGCAAATCCTTTCTCCTCCCGCAGGACGGGACCCTCCAGGGCGGGTAGAAAGGTGAGCGCTGCCCACCCCCAGCAGGATGGACCCGCCGC
>NW_005054308.1:10241207-10241602 GCF_000277835.1 Geospiza fortis | reverse complement strand
GCCCCGGATCTGGCGATGACAGTCGGAGCGATCCCTGTGAACGGGGAGGCCTGAAATATTGCCGTTTAATGAGGGGAGGGGTCGATCTTCGCGGCTGCCTTTCCTGCAGGCTTCCCTGGGAAATAACTCCAGGGGATGGATGCTCCTCCGCTGCAGGAGCAAGGGTGAAGTGTTCGGGGAATGGGGAGGCAGCCTGGGGAGAGGGGCCTGTGGAAGGGCTTTGCAGAGTGTTTGCGGCACCCCTGGCCCTCCGCGGGCGTTCTGAACCTCGTTGCCTCGTTTTTATTACAAGCTTAGAGGGGTAGGTTAGATACGGGCTAAAATAACGAAGCGATCTCGATCCTCCCCAAACCCGGAGCCGCCTCTCAAATTCGCCTTGGCGACATCTCCATCCT
>NW_005054308.1:10237617-10241033 GCF_000277835.1 Geospiza fortis | reverse complement strand
GGCTGCCGATCGATGTGGGCCCGGCTGCACAGGGTGGAAGTGATTAATTGAACGATAAGCCGGAGCTATCATTTGGAATGTCATTAATGCGTCGGGGAGACATTCATTGGAGACAGACAGCGTTATCTCCGCTTTATCTTCAACAATGCATCACTTTTAATACTGCAGTTTAGAAACAAATGGGGGCTTTAGCCTCAGCCCTTCTCTTCGTGTTTATATTTTTGGAAGAATCACAACTAGTGGGAGTCCCGGGCTCGGCCCCCTGATAAATGAACATTAGCACTTTTTAGAACTACTGTATCAACAAAAAGAGCTGCAGGGCCGCAATAATTGGTGAAAAAGCAAACACTCCGCAAAGAGAGGCCAGGTCTGCTCTGTGTCCGGCTGATTGATGAATAAGTTACTGACGTACAGCAGCTCACGGACTTTCCGGGTCGGGGCTCAGCACCCATTCCTCCCCCCTTTCCCAGCCCCTCTCTCCCATTCCTTGGCTCTCCAGCAGCCCGCTGAAGCCAGGCTCTGGCTGTCCAGCGGGAGGGACAAAGGGACAGCTTCCCCCAGCTCCGGACACTGCTCGCAGCCAGCAGGGTCCTGCCCAGCTCGGGGGGACCCCTGCGGGTGGGGACGCCGAACTCTCCCGCATCACTTTTAACTTTTGCGGACTCGTCCGCCTTTAAAAAAAAAAAAAAAAAAAAAAAAAAAAGGAAAAAAGGGGTAAAGAGAGTCAGGACCCCGAGGAGCGCCCTGAAACACTTTCTGTAGACCCAGGGGTGTAAGCGGGAGAGATAGGGAGAAAACCCGCTGCTGTTTTTTCTGGCTGTCAGGGGAAAGCGGGGGTGTCCTGTTCGGTCCCCCGCTGGCTTCACTCTGTTTGCAGGTTGCGCTCGCTGCACCCTCGGGACTGAGCCTGGCCTGGCCTCTCGCAGGCGAGGGTTGTCGTCCACACCCGCCCGTTGCTTCTCTCCGAGATTGCTGAATGTGATTAATGTTGGGTTTAGTGTGCTTTTGTATTTTTTTTTTCTTTCTCTTTTTTTCTTAAAAAAAAAAAAAAAAGGACACCAAAAACTTTTCTTGCTGAAACCACCCAAACAAAGAGAAAAAATTCCCAACCCCGCAATTAGCTCCAGAGGGCACATCCTCTCTCCCTCGGAGCTTTCGACACCTCGGACTGTTTAGAGAGAGAGAGATGGTACCTTTTAAAAAAGTTTTCCTCTTAATCCCAGCCGGTTAAGATGTCCAGGGCCCCCTCCCGTTCTAATTCCCAGCTATCTCCCGAGGACTCTGTTTATACCTCGCCAGTAAACGCTGGGGTTTGAAACCTTGTCACTAATTGAGTGCTAACACTTCAGGTGCTATAGATTTGTTAAGAGCCAGTAGTCCAGAAATAGCCTATTAGGGTTTCCTTGCGAGAACCGGTGCCAATCTCCCGCTTCCCTCCGTGGCGCCGGGAGCCGCCGGGACCCCGGGATCTCTGCTGGTCCCCGAGGGCTCCCCAGGGTCCTTTGGGCAGGAATTCTTTCCAAGCCATTGGGAAGGTGCTGCGAAGCGGCGAGCCCTGGCTGAATAAATGCTGCCGGCGGGATGGCCGGGCGTGTCGGGGTCCCAGCGGGGCCCCAGGAGGGCGTTTGGGGGCTACTGGGGATGGCTGGGGCCAGGGAAGGTTTTGCTTTCACTCCTCTGGAATTCTGCAGAGGGAAAAAAACGCCTCGGAGCTGTCCAGGCACTTTACTCCGACGCAGCTAAAACCTCCTTTTCTTCCTACTTTTTCCTCCCCATTTTTTAAAAATTGTATTTTTATTTTCTTATTTTCCCCCGGTCCTTCCAGCTCTAACGGCCGTCAAAAAAAAAGAGTTTGGACCTTGATGCGAAGCCGGCCTTGGCGAGGGGCCTCTGCTCTGCCCGGTGCCCCGGAGCGCTGCGCTGCCAGCCCGGGGCTTCCATCGGGACAAGCCCGGTACCGGCACCGGAGCCAGGGGATCCGGGTGGCCCTGCCACCTCCCCAGCTCACCCCGCCGGGTATTTAGGAAATAATCGCGTCCCTTCCCTCCGTGCAAACCGCAGGGAGAGCGCGGATGCTGTCAGGGCACAGCACGGAGCGCAGCAGCCGGACAGCACCACGGAGGCTCCCCTGTATTACAGGACAGTCGGTGCAGAGCCCCGGTAAACCCCGGTAAAATCTCCCCGGTGCTGCTTCGCTTCGGGCACCGCAGGCCGGGGGCGCGCCCGGGGCTGGCCCGGCCGCCTCTTTCCGCCTCCCTCGGTGACTTGGGCAGGAGCACTTGGAGAGCAAATCCCTCCGTGGAGTTTCCCCTGCTGCCCTGGGCTCCGTGCCTGGAATCTGACAATTCAGCTGCTTCTTGCACCTCGGGTGCTGGAAGTGTTTTTCCCCCGCGGCTGAAGCGAAAGCTGGGCAGATAAATGAAAAGCTTTAATTTTACCCTGCCTGTAACTTTTTTTTTTTTTTCCCCCTAATTGTAACTGTGCTGGGTTCGCTGGTGAAGAGAGAGCGATGGGGGAATTCTCCGACCTTCCCGCCGCCCCCTCCCCGTCCCCGGGCAGCGGTCGCGTTATTCGCTCTCGTTTCGGACCCGCCGGTTTTCTGCGCTCCTGAAAAAGTTTTTTTTACGCGTCCAGGTAATCCTCAAAGCGCTTGTTCGTTATGTTTCCATGGGAAGCATTCAGGGCAAGAGCCATACTGTGATTTTTAGGGATGGGGAATGAAATGACCGATGAGATTTTGAGGTGGCAGTGCTTTGTCACACGCGTCCCGCGGCCGGGACGCACCGGTGTCCGGTGATGGACAGGACAAGAGTTTCAAGAACGAAATACCTTCCAGGTACTGGGAAGTCTGGGCTGCTTCGAAGGACAAAGCTCTAAACACAGCGGGGTTTTGTCCCCGTCCGCCCGCCCCGAGCAGAGGGGTCCCCGCGGCTCCGCTGGGAACGGGGAGCGGCGCTTGGCCGGGAAGCCCGAAACTGCCGCAAGATTTCAGGGTGTTTGCGGCTTGTCCGTCCGCACGATGTTTTCCAGAGGAGATAAAGCTCTGACTTCTCGGGTACTTCCTGCCGGCCGTGTAAAATCCGATCCGTCTTGCGATGTCACCGTGCGCGCTTGGCGCTCCTGGGGAGCCCAGGGGGGTCGGGCCGCTCAGGGGGAGTCACGTTTAACATGAGAGGGTGTTCAGGCTTTAATTTGTCTTAAAAGTGTTCTGTCCTCGCCCGCACACGCCCGCAGGGGTGAGGGACCGGCCGCATTCCGGCATCGCCCGGCCCGGGGGTGCTCAGGCCCGCCGGGCACCGCGTGTTCCCCAGGGGCTCCCGCAGCAGGATCCATCCCCACCCTCTGGAAAAGGCCCTTCCCGAGGGATCAGCCCCTTCTCCAGGGAGCAGCTCCCGCAGCAGGATCCATCCCCACCC
>NW_005054308.1:10235865-10237508 GCF_000277835.1 Geospiza fortis | reverse complement strand
CCCCTCCCCTGCCCCTGCCCCCGCCGCTCCCGCGGGGCCTGCCCGGGATGGCCGCTCTGCCCTTCCTGCCCGTCCCTTTGCTCCAGAAAAGCGAATTCTCGCTTCGGCCCCGCCGCTTTTGCCGCGCTTGGCTCTGGGCTGCCCCGAGGGAGCCTCCCCGCTGTCCTGGGAAATGTTCCGGGGGTGAGCTCCTGCTGGGAGCGCCGCGCCTCTTTCAGGTAATAATAAATAATTTCAAAAAAACCACAACTACCCGTCCTCAAAAACCAACATCCCCTCCGAATTCAATAAACCAACAACTACAAAAAAAAAAAAAATTAAAAAAAAAGAAAGGAAGAAAGGAATATCCCCCGATACCGCGGCGCTCTCGGACCCGCGATTATTTGATCATTTTTGCCCTGAGATGCGTTTGGCAGAGCCAGGTCCTCCTTCCCCACTCCTGAATCCCGCAAAGGGAGGCACCGCGAAAAACTCAACCCTGCCAGAGCAGGACACAGACTTTGAGCTGGTTTTATTTTTTTTCGGAAGCGGGGAAATTATCCGTTGTTGGGTTTTGTAAAGGTCTGACGGGGAATGGATCGGTTTCTCCCAATTGTTTCATTTTTGCATCCTCTCCGGAAAGCAAAAGCTCCGGGTGCTCCCGCGGCTTCTTTTGTAGAAAGCAAATGTTTGGGAAGAAATCCCTGCAAAATTAAAATATATAAGAAAGAGAAACCGGTAAATACACGCAGGAGAAAGTGTTTTCATCAGCGTGATGAATCTATAAGTTACCGTGCATGAAACACAGATATCTCAAGTGCATGGCAAGAAGAAAAAGGTAGAAAGAAACGAAAATCTTGTAAAAGTTATTCTAAGTTTTTACCTTGATACATTTTTTCCTGTTCTGAGTAAAATTTTCAAATTTTGGATATTTTCGCGAGTATATTATTATCATTATCATTTCTTCAAAGAAATGTCGCATAAATAAAACCAGATCTGATTTTTCCCCCTAAATTTTGCCTTAGTTATCAGCCCGTTTTTGAGCGGTAGAGGGGAAAATACCTTTTAAACGGCACCTTTTATTTATTTTTTTTCCTTGGAGTTCTGGAAATCCAACAAAAAACTGGCGGAACGGAGGGAGAAGCGCCCGGGTGCCTCGGTGCTTTCCTCCCGACCAGTTCTGTGCGATCCCTGCCCGGATCAAGCCCAGCCGCCGCCGTCTTTTTTATTTGTCAATTAAATTAACAAAAACAATAACAAAAAAAATCGAAGTGAAACGCACAAAACGTCAATCGCCCTTTAATTTCACTGGCAGGGTTTATTTGTTGTAGAATCGAAAGGATTTAGGGTTGGCTGCTGCCACTTTCTCGCACTTCTGTCCGCTCTCCTCCCGGGCGGTGCTTTGGAGTTACTTTTGGTTTTTAATGACATCGTATCTGCCGTGCCTGAAAGCTAAAATTAGTGCGGGGAGCCGGCGGGGGCCGCGCTGCTTTTGGGAAATGAGGAATCCGAGCCAAGGGATCAACCCCGAGGAGCTGCCCGGGAGAAGGGGCTCGGGTGGATCTCGGCTTTGGGTGGGGCGTTTGTGTCCCCCAGGGGCAGGGGGACAGCGGGGTTCCCTCAGAGCTGTTTTTTAGAGCCAGCGCAGGGATCTCTTGCCGTGC
>NW_005054308.1:10212052-10235851 GCF_000277835.1 Geospiza fortis | reverse complement strand
AGGAATGCACAGCCCTGGGGCAGCACCTGCTGCAGGGGGAGGGAGGAGAGCACGGGGATGATGCTGCTGGAGAATCACCCCTCGGACCCCATGGGCAGGCCCTGTTCTCCAGCTTTCTCATTTGGGAAAAGGTCCCTGGGGAGGCACTGCAGCTTTTTGGGGCACCTTCACATTTTAAGTTAGAGCTGGAGTCGCAAAAGATCCTTTCCTCTGATTTCTGTTGTTTTCCTGACCCCGGCCCAGCGCAGTTTTAATGTTCAGCCTTGATCAGAGCTCAAGAGGACATTTCCTCCTCCAGTGTTTCTCTGGGCAAAGAGGCACCACCAGATTTTTTCCATAATGATGAAAACATCTGGCCCTCTCTGAGCTGTCAGGCTCTGCTGTGCTTCTTCCCAGATGCCTTCCCCACCCCAGCCCTGCAGCTGCCCCAGCACAGCCCCCGTGCCCAAGGAATTCCCGACCTCCAGCTCAGGGATACTCGACACTGTCCCCACAGGGAGACGGACTCCTCCTGGATCTCCATTCCCCTGGGCTTGGATTTTAGGCACAGCCAGCCCAGGGAGGTGGAAATCTCCACCCTGAATTATTTTCTGAGTTTTTTTTTCCCTTCGCTGTGTCCAACAGAAGTTGTTTCCGTCACTGTCTCTGTGTGTGTAGTTCAGGATTAGCTGCTCCATGGCTTCCATCCTGGAATGAGGGGGTACATCCATGCTTTTTCATTATTTTCACTGTCAAAACATGCTTTAGTAATAATGTGCCCTTAGTTCTGTGTGTCAGAGTTAGATCAGGAATCCACTTTCAAAAAAAGTAAAAAGATCATAAACTCCCCAAAGAGAAATAAGGAAATATTGAAGCGCTGATTCAATAAGATCCTGAAGTGCTGATCAAATTTTAAATATCTGAATTACAAGGATCTCTCATGTGCTTGAACTTTCATAACAGAACTGAGGTGAAAAATTAGAAATTTCATTGACATGTTGTGATTTAAAAGAAAGAAAGTCATGAAACTGATCTGCCTCTGGAAAGTGAACAAAGGTGCATCAAAGTGGAATGACTGAAAAAATAAATATGTTCTTAGGCCACAAGAAAACACTCTGAAAGATGCATTTGGCTCCAAGTAGCCAGAGCAGCCTGAGCCCTGTCTAGAGCAACTCTCAGGATTTCAGCATATAAAAGGAAAGGGGGCGATGTCCTATGTTTAAAAATATGGCTTTACTTAGTCCCAAGGAAGAATAAACAAAGCAAAGCCAAAATCCTCAATGTCTCTAGAGGAAAAAAAAAGTGTTTAACCACAGTTCTAAACTATCCTTTTCCTTGTCCCTCCCCAGTTTTTAAAAAATGGACAAATAACAGCGCCAAGCCCCAAAGCTTTGTGTCATATTCCAGCCTCTCCAGCTTTACTCTCATTGATGCCAAAGTTCATGGAAGAACAATAATATTTACAAAATATGAACCTGATCCAGTAGTTCACATTCAGGCAGCGCTCTGCGCTGAAGGTGATGGAAGCTGTGGCAAAACAGAGCAGAAAATCCCAACGTGAATTGAATTTCATCAGGGATGGGAAAGCTCTGCAGGCTGATCCTTCCTGGTGCTCAGGATTTTGGTGTTGTGCAGGAGGAGGCAATGGACAGGGATAACTCCATGGTGGAGATCTAATGGAAAGAGATTCCTGTTCCCATTCCTGTCCTCATTCCCACCACATCTATTCTGAACCCCTTGTTAGCATTAGCCTGGATTAAAGTTCCAGTGGAATAAAATGTCCTGCAATAGGGATTTCTGCTCTACATTTTGAGGGCAGTAAATGCTGCTGTCTCTGTGTACATTTTTATTGTAAGCTTCTGGAGCAAATCCTCATTTTGAAAAAGCCCCTTGTATGATTGGAGTCACTCTGAGCTACTTTTTATACGCATCACACATGAGGGGAAAGGGACGTGGTGTGAGCTGCAAAGCCAGGCCCTCAGCACTCAGGATGTGACTCTGTTGTGTACATTCCCTGTCAGGCTTTTGGGTTTATTTCAGCTCTGCCTTTCCCCGCTAAAGCCTGAGTGTCCCAAAGTGCACAGGATGCACAGTGCTTGTGCAGCAAAGTAACAATGCAATATTTAGTTTTACCCCTGTTGCTGAGCTCCCAGCTTTGTCCCTCAGCAAGATCCTGAACCTCAGAGTTTTTCAGTCCCTCCTTCATTTCAGGGGTGTCCAAGTGCTCTGAAGGTGTGAGAGGTTTTCCTTTGCCTATCCCACATGTGGAGAGGAAATAACCAGGAATTTTAGCCCTGGATTTAAGGTGCAGAGTGTGAGGTTAAAAGCATCCATGAATTTGGGGTACTCCATGTGAGATTGTTGCAGTGTGAATGAATTTTGGAGGTTAAAAGATGCTGCAGCATTCCAGGCATGGAGAAAACCTGGAGAAATTGCTATTAAATGGAGGGTAACTTGGTTATGTTTAGGTGATTCTCATGTAGATAAGAAAAATTCCTGGTCCTGGTGCAAAGGTGAAATATTTTCCTAAATGCACAGATGTGTTACAGTCACTCAAAGCAAAAATCCTTGGGATTTTTCTGATGCATTGTTTTCCAGCCTTGCTCTCCCCAAGGTTTTCCAAATAAAGCAGGTAGATACAGGTTCCAAAAAGAGCCAGGTGCCTTTTGGCTCAGCTGCTAAAAAGTGTTTAGCAAGTGAAAATAATGGAAATATCAGTCAAGTCTCCATTAGGTGGAGAGGCTTCTCCAGCTGGCCAGTTTGGAAAGCTTTTGTGCATGAACAAGAAACAGGAGGGGAAAAAGGAGATTTTCTTGGGTAAATGCCCTGAACTGATGGTTTACAAATTGTCCTCCCACTCAGGCAGCCCCCTTCTTTGGGATGAGAAAATCTGCTGCAGACAGGTGCCACCAACACGTGCATCTGCTCCACCTGCACACACTTGGACCACTCTAAAGCCAGAAAAAGTGGAGCTCCTGCTTGCTTTTTGTTTATTTTCCATTTTGTAAATTTAAACCCATCTAATTACGGTTCTCCAAGTGAACAGTCCATTTGGACAACCTTGCAGCATCCTGCCCTCCTGCTTTTTACAGCCAGTGCTATCTCAGCCTGTCCATATCAGCTCTGTCTGCTTTGGGACACCCCATCCTGGAGTGGCTTCACTTTTATCAGTGCTGGTGGGACATTTTTCTGCTGGGAAAGGCCATCCTGAGGAACAGAAGCTGTTACCTCATCAGCAAGGTGTGAGGTGGGCCTGCCTTTTGATCACTTGTTTGACTCAGACTCGATGTGAGCTCTGCGGCAACTCCATGGCTGGGGCACCAAGGCATCCTGTCAAACCCATCCCCTTCTCCTCCTCCCTGCCATCCAAGGCTGCAGATAAGCAATAGTGAGATGTCTGTCTGTCTGTCTGATGGAACCAGCAATTTCTGGTCTAATCCATGCTGGGCTGCAGCACACGTGTCTACCAAGGATGACAGAGTATTATGTTTTATACAATACATACTGGAGGGTAAATTTAGAGTTGACAAGTCCCTTCCACAATTGGAGGACTCAAGGACAGTCCTATCAGGTGGCAACTGGCTGGGGGAGTATTTCTAATCCATTTGCTGACTGGAATTAATATGAATCTGTCATCCCTTGTGCCACTTGGGAAGCCACGTAACCAGGGGCTGACGGTGCCAATGGCCGGGGGAGATCTTTGTTGGCAATAGCTGGACGTGTTTTTCCCAACTGATTTCAGAAAAAGTTGTCACTGAGATAAAGCACTGTCTGGATCCTCTGTTTTCTGAGCCCTGCAGACTTGGGGAAATGGGACATTTGACACGGGCAGCAGATTGTGGTGTGGGGGCAGCCGAGGCACAGCTGGCGTGTCCCAGGAGCTGACAGCTGTCTGGGGAGCAAACTCAGAGCTCCTGGCAGGCCAGAGCAGCTTCTCCTGCTGCTGTCTGAATTTAGCAGGTAATGCTCCCTGTTATCTGTGTGCACACACAGGGAACTGAGCCTTCCTCTGCTCTAATCGGGTGAAATACAGCCAGGCCAAGCAAGGGAGGTGCTTGGTCCTTTCTTGTCAGCTGGAGCCACAGATTCACTCAGTTTCCCCAACCTGCTTGATGTGAATGGCTTGATGGAGTTTCTTACCCTGACCACTTGATTTTTGTGTGTGTTAAAAGCAGCTGTGAGTGCTGCCTGCAATGCTGAGCTCCTGCAAACACCCAGGGGCTCCTCGCTGGGTTGGAGCTGGGGCTCCTCTGGGAGCAATGGGAGCTGAGTGTGGAGGTTTCCTGACAAATGACATCCCTTGGCTGTGCAGCTGGGTGATGTAGGTGTGATAAATGACAACAAAAGTGGGGACTGTTGCAGCTGAAAGGAATTGTACAAAGTAATTAATTTTTTCCCAGGTTTTGATGTCCATTTTTGCATTTCATTGTGTTCACAAAGGCACAATTTCCCTCCTTCTTTTCCTCTACTCAGACACAAACCTCTTTCCTTGGAGATATTTTTTAGCCACATTTTATCACCAAGCAATAAAAGCCAAGTTATTTTTAATCCATTAAAATAACACCCTCCAAGACCAGCCATCCAAATTTTAGACAAAAAACAGAAAGACAAAACCTTTAAGAAAAAAAAACCAAAGCTTTATTCAGTGAGGGTTTCCTGGAGACTTTTCTGAGGAATAAGGGGAGGCTGGTGGCATTCCCTAGGGATCCATGGCTGTCCTCTGCCTGATCCCCTGGTGACCCAGCTCCCCCTCCTGCTGATGCTCTCCCAGGCCCTGGGGTGCAGCTCCTTGCCCATCCCAGATGGACACAGCCAGGTTTCAGAGCTCTGGCGTTTGGAAAAAAAGATCAGAAATCTGGCCTGAAGTTTCCAAGCAGGGAATTAGGTTTCATTTCCTCTCCTCTGCCCCCACACTGGGTGGAACTGGCGCTGGGTGGTTTCAGAGGCAGTGCAGGTCATTAGAGGAGCCTTTTTCCCTGGTTGTGTCTCCACGGCCCTCTGTGTGCACTGGTGGCTGAGCTCAGGCAAGACAGATCAGCTCTTAAAAGTTTCAGATGTCTCTTCTAAAATGAGCACAGGGAGAATTGTTCTTCCTTTAGGACAGTCCTTCCAGACTCCCACACCCTCCTGAAATGGGAAGTTTTGCCCCTGAGACCTCTTGGCTTCTTGCAGAGATATTTTATTCTATTTTTAAAGAAAATTTAATTGACTGTAATTGTGCCTGCTAAATCTGTGGAGGATCTTGCACCTTTCAGTTCCAAATAAAAGTTCCTTGGAGTTTTAAATGAGACTTCAGGCAGGTTTGATGTGCTTAGGACAGGTAAAACAACTGGGGATAATATCCAGAATTTACCATTTGGCCTGAGACTGCAGGGAAAGGATACAAACCTCCCCAGTTTGGCACATTGCATGCACAGAGAGAAAACTGCACTGCAACCCACAGCTTGCTTCACACCAGATCTTTTCACTGTCTGAATTTGACTCCAAGCCCACGCACGTTTCAGAGCAGAACTATATTCTGCATCCCTAAATCACATGAACTGCTGGAAGTTGGCACAGGTTTGTCCCCAAACAGAAACCAGAGAAAAGGCTTCCTTCCAGAAAATCTGTTGCCAGATGGTCATTTTGAGCAGAAGGAAAAGAAGAAAATGTTAAATTCTGCTCTGCTTTGAAGAGTGGTTTCATAAATGCAGCTTCATGCACACTAATGTTATTGGCTGCTCCTTCCAAAGCAGTGTCAAGAAGTGGATGTGTGTAATTTATCAATGTGTCTGTTCCCTGAAATTAATGGAAAAGCCAAACTGAAAACCTTGGACTCTTAAATTCTTCTGTATTTCATCTCCTTTTGCTCTTTTCCTCTGCACAAACCCCATCACCACTTGCTGCTGACCATTTCACAGGCCCTGCTGTTCATTTTGGTTTTCTCAGTTTTTTTTTTTTCCTGGTGCTTTTTCCTGGCACCACAGACAGGTCTGTGATTGCCTGGCTGCTCTCAGCCCCTGCTTTTGAGGACAGGCAGTGCCTCTGCCCTCTGCCTGCCTGCTGTATCTCACCTGTCCCTCACAAGTTCACTAATGGCCCAGATAAGCAGCTCCAGGAGGATCCAAGGATAAAATTCCTTGGGGACAGCTGATTAGGAAATATCCCACTCTGCAGCTGGTGCTGGCCCCACTCAGAACTGAGCTGTCCCTGCTGTTGTGGTCGCTGCTGATGCTTTAGGTGAGGAGAGGAGCCAAGGCTGGGGTTGCTTGTTCCCTGCAGCTGCTGCTCCTCTTCCTTGCTCCTTGCAAGGCTGTGGGCAGAGAGGGGTTAAACTCCTTCAGAGGAGTTGCATGGAAAACCAGCACTGTTCAAATAGTGATTAATCAGGTTTTATATAATGAATTAAGCTGGTTTTCCCTGTGTCTGAGCGCCGTTACACCTGGCAGGGAGGGAGGGCTTCCGTGGGGCCAGCAATGGGACAAGAGGAATGGGCAGGAACTGATCCCAGCAAGTTCCACCTGGATTTGAGGAAAACCCTTTTTCCTGGGCAGAGCCCAGAGGGGCTCTGGGGTCTCATGGCAGAGCAGGCTGGACCCTGCTGTGCCCTGGGCTCAGGGATGGCCCTGCTGGAGCAGGGAGGTGGCACCAGGGACCCTCGGGGGGCTCCTCCAGCCTGACCCACCCTGGGATTTTGGCATCCCTGCTGTTTGTTATTATTGGCATCCCTGCTGTTGGATTATGCTTTTTTCTGACTTAGAGATGGAGCAACTGAGAGGTGTTTTAAAAAACTTTTATTCTATTTTTAGTCTCATGTGAAGGGTGAGATAATACAGATATAATTTACACTGTCACAATCAGAAAGTAATTATTTTTTAATTACATTATAAACGTTTCTTGGCTTATTAGCTTTAGTCACACTATGCTGTAAATAAAAAGCTGAATCATTTTAAACCTGATAATTTAAAATTACCCCTTGTAGGTCTTACTACAATGCATCTCCCACAGTTCTATTTCTCTAAAGCATCCAATCTTTTTTTGCAAGGCCATTCTTTGAAACTTGTTTCTAGTTCAGTTTCTCAACAATGTCTGTCCATTCCACGGCATTTCTAAGGCAGCATTTCTAATCTCAGGGTTTGCACACAGATGTGCACGATGTGAGCCTTCTGCCAGGCTTTGGGAATTTTCTGTAAATGCATTTCCTCCACCCTGCAGTGCTTCCCAACCCCTTTCTGTGCCCATGAGCAGTGCAAGGTTGCCTTCAAGTGAAAGCAGAAAGGAACTGCAGGGAGGGAGGGATGAGGGCTGGGGGAGCTGCACTCGCAGCTGCAGCTCTGCACTTCACAGGACAACAGAATTTATGAATGAAAAAGACGCAGGAGCAAACTGCCGCCCCGATAATTTGACAAAATGTTCACAATTTTGGTCATCCCGACCAGAATCTGTGGCCTGCACAACTCTGAATTCCCAGAATTTGTGCTCCTCTCCCAGTGCTGCGCACAGATGGGGCTGTGGCTGGGTGGGAAGGGTTGGTGCTGCCAAAGGGAGTCAAAGCTTCACCTGTGACACTCCACACCTGACACGGGGCTGTTCTCACCCTCCTCTGCTTTTCCTGCTGTACAAATGAGTTTTTATGTCCACCCACCCTGCCTGACACCAAGGGCCAGATTCTCCTGAGTGTGTAAAAGGATGAGCTTTGCTCTCCCTCCCAGCAGCCCATTGCTCTGCTTTTCTTTTAATGGAGAATTTAAAATATCTCACAATTAATGACAGGTAATTTTGGTCCATTTAGATTATCTTTCTCCTAAAAAAAAAAAAAGCAACTAACTTCAGAACTAGTGACAGAAGTGGTCTGAGTGTAACTTTCCTGAAAACAGCCTACTCTAAATTTAATTTTATTTTACTAAAATAGCTCTTGAAATAATATCTCAGAGTTTACTTATATTATTGTCAACTTTCCAGTGTTTCAGAGCCCAGCATCCATTTTTGGAGGTTCTAAATTAATATTATTTTTAATTTAAATCCTTGCACCTCCTCTGCTGTTACCCTCTGAGTTAAATGAGAAACTGGATACTGACAGGACAAAACTGAACTCCTCTCCAGAAATGAGGAGAGTCATAATTAGGAGTGTCAATTTAAACAAATTAAAAACCTCCAGCTGCTCCGTGTCCTGTCCCCATCAGCAGTTGGAAGGCAGAAGAGTGTGAAAGGGTTTCTTTGTCTTTCCTGGTACTCTAAATCCACATGGGAGAGAATTTTGGGGTTGGGGACAACGTGTCAGGGGTTGTGGGGCCGTATTTGATGTTTTAGGCTCTGGGCAAATCACATTTGTTTCACATTTCCTTCCTGTCGTGGATGTGGCTGTGCAGGGCAGGCTGCTGGGAGCAAACCCAGGAAGAGAATTTGGCAGATAATTTGGTTTTAGCTGGGTGCCCAGCAGCCCAATGCTGCATTTCTGTAGTTAGAAAAAGGGGCTGTGAGTGCAGTGTAACAATAAAAACACCAAATCCCACAAACTATTCCCAAGTTTGGTTGTGCTGGGGTTTTTCTGGGATGGCAGAAATCCCACCCCTGACCCACAGCTCCCGTCTGTGGGGGTTTTTGCTGCTGGCTGGAACCGCAGCTCCTCCGGGCCCTGCTGCTGCCTGCAGAAGGGGTTTTCCTCCCTCTTGCTGAAGATGGTGCTGCAGAATCGGGAATTGTGGCTCTGGGAGAGGAGTGTGGGTGGGCACTGCTGCTGGGGGCCAGGGCCTCCTCCTCTTCCTCCTCTTCCTCCCCTCCCAGGGCTGCAGGAGCTGCTGGCAGCACTGCGGGACCCCTGGGGGACCCCGGCAGAGCTGGGGATGCTCCTGCCCTCCCTTCCCAGGGAAAACTGGGATCCCTGGGGATGCCCCCGCCTCCTGCTGCCCCACAGATGTGGGGGTGTCGGGGCAGGCTGGGGGGAAATCCTCACCCCCCTTTGCCATGGTGCTGTGCCTTTTCCTCCCCGTGCACAGGAGGGGAGGTTTGGGCGCGGGGCTGCTCCAGAGCCAGGGGATGCGCTGATGTTATCATGCTTTAAATCAAGGTATTTTTTGAGTTTTGAATGCCAGTCCTGTCCCAGGCTGCTGTGGGACGCAGTTATTCCCTTGCAGGGATCCTGGTTCACGCTTTGCAGTCAGATTTCCTGCCTCATGAGGTGTGGGGGATCTCACGGCAGCAATTTAGGATATTGCTGCCCCAGTTTCCTCACCGTGGGGGCAGGACAAGCTGCACTTGCAGTTCTCCAGTCTGAAGGCTTGGTTCTTGGTTTATTTATTAATTTTTCTATTTATTTTGTTTTTGGTTTTTTTTTGGGGGGGGGGGTTGGTGTTTTTTGGTGTTTTTCTTTTTTTTCTCTTTTTTGGTGTTTTTTTTTTTTGTTTGTTTGTTTTTTTGTTTTGTTTTGTTTTGTTTTTTTGGGTTTTTTTGTAAGGGACAAACTGACCTTTGCCAATGGTTTCAGCTGATATACCAAACTCCTCCTGAGATGGAGGTGTGGGTCCCATGGGGCAGGTTTTGCTCCAGGAGTGGTGACCCTCAGCAAGATCCTGTAGGGATCCTGAACTGGGCTCCTGTGGTCACTCCGAGCCTTAAACACTTGCACAAAATTTGTTCTGGATTCGCCATACCTGTATGATTTACTTTGATCCGCTTATCAGACATTTATTCAGATTTTCAGAAGGATGATTTATTCCATATGAAACTTATGGCATATTTTTTTAAAATTTTGTTTTCCTTTTTTGGTTTTTTTTGGCAAGAATTTGTTTTCTTTTGTGATTTATGAAATTTATCAGGATTGAAATGGAAAATCAGAAAAGAAATGAGAAGGAATTGTTACCTAAATAAACTGTCTAATGTGTCAACAAGAGATGAAAAATAAAGAGTGTAAAGGCCTGTTCTGTGTATAAAGCTGATTTGTTGAGGGAATTTTTAAGTAGGGAGTGAAATGAAGTATTTTTGCTGGTCAAGGTTTTAGTAATAGAATATTTTTTGGACTTTTTGATGGCTAGAAATGGAAAATAAACTTTCCTGCTTTTCAATTCATTAATTAACACCTGAATGATAAAGTGCCCTGCTCAAACCGATTGAATAAATCAGAATGAACAATTCTGATAATTTTTTCTGTATTTTCAGTAAAAGTTATTTTCCTCAAAATTTGTTTTTTGCCACGTTCAGGTAGTGGTGTGTGGCTTCCACCACTTCAGCAGTTTGACTTTCCTTTAAAATGTTCTCATCATGTATAATTTGTGCAATCTTCCTCTGTAGTGCAAAGGATTTTCAGACATAATGGTATAATTTTGATTCTATTTCTGATGTCATTTTAAATTCAAGTAGGCAAAATGAAAAAAAAAACCCAAAATTTAACAATTCAATGTTCATCTCCACCAGGAGCCCCCACTGGCTGCCCGTGGATGACCCAGCAGGTATTTTCAGGCTGGTACTGGTTTTGTTGGCATTGATCTTGACTGGGGAGGATTTCTTATTTTCTGCTCTCGCCCTCCTGACATTTATTCCTGGAGCTCTAAGAGTTGTTGTGAGGAGTTTGGACTTTTTTGAGCTTAAGGATTCTGCTGGAGATGTTTTCCCAGAGCCCAGAGCTGCAGCCTGGCATGGGCAGAGCCAGGACACCCAGCACTGCTCTGGGTTAATTTTGTCAGTTCAGGAATCCTGCTTGGCCTGCAGGAAGCCACCAGCACCCTGAGCCATACCTGCAGCCCCAGGTGGATGTCTTGGAAAACAAAACCCATATCAGCTGGCTCCTGACACCTGTATTTTGGCAACAAACCCTTTCTGTGCTCTGCCAGGTGCTGCTGTTGTGCTACGTGGTTTTGGGCCAGTCACTTCTCACCTTTGCTGCTTTCATCCTTTGCTGTGGCTCTTCCCAGCGTCACCTCCTCGGCCCAGGGACTCTTGTACCATGTATTTACCTGGTTTGAGGAGGGTAATAATGGGTAATAATCATCAGGGCCACCTGCAGCAGGTCTGACAGGTCCAGCTGGCCGAGCACGGGCACAGCACGTTCCCGGCTGGGCTGTGCTGGGCACCGTGCAGGGCAGTGCCCACAGCTCCTTCCTGCTCGGACCTGGGGCTGCCCAGAATCTGGGAGCTGGGCAGGATGGGGGAACAGAGAATGGGTGCAGGAATAGCAGGATGTGGTGGCAGTGGACACAAAGTTATGTGTGCTGGCTTTGCCTTCCTGCTGGACAGGCACATGCTTGGCTCTTGGGTGGGGATTTTGGGGACCAGAGCAGCCTCCCCTGTGTGCACAGGCTGAGCCTCTTTAGCAGCTCATTAGTAATGTCTCCGGAGTAATTTCTTCACTCCCTGTGCCTTCCTCACAGTCCCAGCCCCTCCTTGCAGCGGATGGGTGTCCTCAGGGAAGGGTCGAGCTGAGTTTGCCTCTTGAAATACACCCACAGCCAGCAATTTGTCAGCTCCACTCCCTTGAAACCCCTGTGAGAGGGAATTGTGGAGCAGCTCAGAGTCCCCATTTGCCTTCTCATCTTTCCACATCTTCTCTGTTCCTCCCCTTTCTGTCTTGTCTGTTCTTACACTTTCCTTTCCTCTTGTTCCTTGCCTCTCCCTTTCTCCTCATTTTTTCCTCTCTCCTTTCTTCCCCCTTCTCTTCCTCTCTCTGTCTCTGTGCTGCTGGATATTCTGAGCAGTGACAGCAGCTGCTGGGAGCTGGAATCCAGGGAGATAACAGCACTGCCATGAGAACCAGCCTGCCCAGCCACAATTAGCCCTGCTGATATCTTTCACCTGGGCAGAGCTGCCTTATCATTGCTACTTCTTGGAAAATGAAGGGTCACAGATACTGATCACAGACTCCAGCATTTCCCTCTGGTTTTTGTGTTGCTGGAATCCCTTTCTGGCTCCCCCTCTGCCCAGGATTAGTTCTGCATCCCTCTGGTTCAGCTGTGCTGCTGTCAGATGGAAAGCAGGCACCGGAGCTCCCCAGCGCTGCTGGCTGGAGCAGAGACCCCAGGAAAATCCACCTGGTGTGAGTGACACCACATCCAGGAACCCTGGCAGGTCCTGGGGCTCAAAGCCAGAAATAAAATAACACAGCAGTGCTCCAGGGCCTCTCTCTGCTGAATCCTTGCCCTGTCTTTGGGAGCTGTTGAAGGGCACGAGGCAGAGGCAGCTGGGATTGTTCCTGTGGGGCTGACCCAGTCCCACTCTGCTCCTGCCTGATCCTGCAGGGAATGGATCCCTGTTCTCTAGGGACATGGAGATACTGGCAAATACTCCCACAGTTTTTTCCCCACCCTGGATGGTCTTTAGCGTCTGTTTGTAAAGCCTGTAGACAGCAGGGTTGTCCTTCCTGTGTTTTGGTGGCAATTTCACCTGTGTGATAAAGAGAAACCAGAGCCAACTTTGTGCTTTTGTGCTGTTGTTTTGTAGGCTGTAAGACTGCAATCAGAATAATTTTTGGTTTATCCCAGTGGCAGACTGGAGGCACCAGCCCTCCTGTGACACCCGAGTGGCCTTGCCAGTGCCACAGGAGGGTCCCTGGGTCTGGCCCTGCTGTTTTTCAGCTGGAGGAGAGAACTGTGAGTGCGGGGGTGTGTGCCCTGGAGCGTATTGGAGCAGGGGTTGTGCAAGCCTTCCTACGGCTGCAGCTGCACCTGCAGGCAGCCAGGGCCTCGTGTGGGGCTGGGGCACCTCCTGGACTGGGCTGACCCTGCCTTTCATGTGTGTCCCTGCAGCGAGCCGTGCGTCAGCGCCGTGCTGCTGCTGCGCTGCCGGGCACACACCGTGCCTGCCCCAGAGCCCTGCAAGAGCCCTCCTTGCCCTGCTGATGGGGCTCCAAAGTGAGCCCTCAGTGGCAGCACCTGCTTTTGTGACCCCTGAAAGGGTTTTAAATTCACTCATTTTCTCGTCCTGTAGAGGATTGCTAAGATAGAACAATACTTGCGTTTTTAATTCAAAGATAAGGATGGGTGTTGCACTGGGGATTTTGTTTTTCCTATAAAATCTGGGCTTCCCATTTCATCCTCTGCCCTCTCTGCCCTGCCTGTGCCTCGTGCTGGTAGAGAACATGATCCTCCTGTGAGCTGCCCACAACCCTTTGTCCCGACAGAAGAAAACATAGGTGAATCGCCAGAGGAATGTGAATCCAATAAATTGCAACATTTGGATGTTTATCTGACCTTCAGTGTTTACAAGGCTGGCTGGCAGTGGCACGAGAGAGGGTTTGACCAACTTGTTGGTCAATTGGGCTGAAATCTGTTCTTGTCTGGTCAGTCTGGCAGTGCCCTAAGAACAGCTTGTTCCAAGCAAGCTCCTAAATGAGTTTATGTGCTGAACTGGCATCATCCCATGCTCTCACTACTGTCTCTGCTCCTTTCTCACTCCACCCCTTCAGGTTTTTGATTTCTATGCTATTGCTCAGAATAATTACTATATTTCCCCCCCAGAATGGTCTCTTTTCCTTGGGGAGGTACAGCTGTCTTTTCTCCTTTAAAGAGAGGGCCTGACCTTTTTTCTGGGCTACGCTAAAGCTGTGACCAGCAAAAGGGAAGTGTAGGATGGCCAGAATTCAAACAATAGGGTATATAATGTCATAAACCGTAGTAAACTTTATTGCAGATTTTTAAAAGCAGTATTCAAGACTTATCTTTGTCCTACTTAAAGAGTTGTACAATTCTGGATTATGTGGAGAGGCAGGATGGATTTCCTGCTTTTCCATGGTTTGCAAATGGTCTGTGCTAAGGGAGTGCTGCATGAAAACCCCGTGCCTCAGATCAGGCATTTCTGAACGTGGCAAGTTTGAGGACAGATTATTTTCAGCCTCATCTCTTTTCTGGCTTTGACAGAAGACTGTCCCTGATAAGCCTGTGGAGTCAGGAAAGCTTCAGTGATTAGAAAAAAGCCTAATCCTAATGTCCTTCTGTTATTATCAGTGGGTTGTTTTAGAGGTTTTGATGAACCCAAGATCCTTTAATTACTACCCCAGACTCCTTGCCCAGCCCTGGGCTGCTGGCTGGGGCCAGCTTTCCCCAGCCCATGTCCCACACACAGCCACATCTCCTTTCCCAGGAATCTGCAGAGTCAGCTCTGCTGCCATGGGTTGCTGGGACTCTCAGGAGCCCTTTCTTGCTGCAGAGCATTTCCAGCCTCCCTGGGCATCCTCTGCCCCCTCCGAGCCATCCTGGCTGCTTGAAATCCCTTTTTCTGCACAGGCTGAAACGCTTTTAATGAGCTTCTGCAGACTCATCACCAGTTAGTGGCAGCTTTTGGGTCAGCAAGTGTAGGTGGGAGAAAACCACGTAATTCCTGTCATTGCTGTTGCAAAGCATCTTGTGCAGGCAGTTAATGCTCAGTGCCCAGGCAGGCACTATTTCATTTTCTGCATGGAGAGGCAAAGGGCAATGTTTCCTTCTCCTTGTTTTGGCCAGGGCTCTCTCCTGTGATACACGGATCAGTAGCCCCAAGGTTGGGGCTTGCTGACAGCCAGGAGCTACTGCAATCATAAATAATAATAATATTTTACAGAAGGCTTCAAGCATGTGCACTGCATCCCTCTGCAAACTGATTTTGTAGTGACTTGGTTTCATGTCAGTTTAGCAAAATGCTGAATGTGCATAGTTCCTCTTCATTTTATCTTAAAATAGGACATCTAAATAAGGAGCTCTGTAGGCCTTTCCCAGTCTCTCCTGGCTGTCAGCTTTCACTGAGCTTCCCCACACCTCCCACTGCATTTTTCTCCAGGGTAGGAAGAGACTCTGCAATGTAAGTGGGATTATTCATGGGTGACAAATGTAGCCCGGTGTGACTGTGGGATATAGAAAAGCAGCTACAAACTGCAGAAAATTTGAGAAATGGAACTGGGGCTTCTAGCAGGGATTTCGTGCCATAATGGCTCAGCTAGCAGAGGGCTGATCCTGTGCTGGGTTACAATGCAGCCTGGTTTTAGCTTTTCCATGAGCTGCTGTTTCCAATGGCACTGGGGAAGCTGGTGCTGCCTGTGCCACGGGAACACTCTGCTCCTGCACTGTGTCAGCCAAGGCAGCCCTGGTTTCAGCCCTGCTGAGGTTCCTCTTGCAGAACAACATCAGATCTGGTGGCTGTGGTGTCACCAGAGCCACTGAGATGCATGGCAGCATACCCAGCACTGCCCCTGGCGCACTTCCTTCCAGCAGAATTCCTTAAAACAGCCTCCATCTACACGGAGAACCTCGCAGCAGACTCTCCAAAGAAAGCTTCTTACTTGAAAAGAATTTCTAAATCAACTCCAAGCCACGTTTTTATAGGGGAGGATGGTATTTGCAGAAAAGGTTAAGGCTGTAACAGGCAGTATTCTTGGAGATAGGAATTCTCAGCCCCTGCAGCTTCCCATAATTTGACATGTCTCTAACCCTTGAGTCCCCATTTCACATTCCCAATCAGGAAAGACACCGGGTTATCATTCCAAACCAGCTGGGAGGTTCTTCCCTTACAGAAAACTTACAGCAACAAAAAAGGTGAGGATTTCATTAATTACAAGGTTCTGCTTAGCCCCAGCCCCGTGCCAGGACCTCTTGGTGCTGGTGCTGCAGGAAGGACCTGGGAAAGGCTTCGGGAGGCACCGGAGGAACCTCCGGCACCCCCTGGCATCCCCTCTCCAAAATCCCCTTCTGGCTGCTCACAGGGCAGCTGCCCACCCTGGCCCAGGCTTTGCTCAAGGCTGGAGATGTGCTGAACTCGTCCCTGGGGGAACAGGCAGGCAAATTTGTGCCTGGAGCAGGTGTGAGAGAAGCCTTTCCTGCGAGAGTCTCCGAGGGGAGCATGGAAACACGAACAGAACTAGCAGTGAAAACTGAGTGGGATTTGTGTTTCTGGTGAGATGTCAGGAAATAGCTTTAAAAATGCTCTGCTGAGAGGCTTCCCAGCAAGCTTTTAACCATTCCCTCACCTGGGAAGATGGCTGGGATGGATTCCTCAGGCGTGACGCAGCACGGAGCTGCTCTGGAGCTGCCTGGGCTCTCCTGGCATCTCCAGGCAGAGCAGGAGAGGGAAGGGCAGCACCTGGGAACCTGGGAAGAGCAGGCAGGAGTGCTGGCAGCAGCTCTGACTCAGCTCACCGTGTGGGCTGACATATGTAAATTGCCATATACATTTGTAAATGTTTTGGTATGCCTGAGCAAGCCAATATCTGGAATTAATTTTGTTCTTTTGGGAGGCAAGACAGGGGAGCCCGTAAAGAGGAGAAGTCCAAATGGATCACAAGTTTGAGTACTGGGGGGGGTTTGTTCAGCTGGCTGTGGATGTGCATTTGCAGTTTGAATTTTCTGGACTTGGTTTTCCTCACCTCACTTGTAAAGGGACTCGGAACAAATTGAACTAAGATCACTCCAGCCTCGAAGCAGACTTGTAGCTGGTATTAAACATATTTTAGTGGGTTGTGCAATGCAGAATCCTTGCTCTGCAGTCTGTTTTAGTGTTTCTTTTTCTCCCTGCGCTTCTGCACTTTTTAATGTCAGCACTCTGATACTGACTGTGCTATTTTGTGAGACGTGATGCCCTGAGGGGAGCTGGGGGTCGTTTCTCCATCACTGATGTTTGCCACTTTGGGGAGCAGGATGCAGGCTCACCATTTTTCATGCTAGGAGATGAAAAATAACTTTTTTTTGGTCGAAATTGTGGGGAGGAGGCAGAATGCAGCTACCTCAGCTGCATCACAGCCATAGTAAGGAGCAGCTCCTGCAGACAAAAAATGCACTGGGATGGTGAATGCCAGTGAAGGGTCCAGCACAAGCTATTCCTTGGCTGCAGGCTGGTCTGAGCTCACGTCCCACCAAACTCTGTGACAGCTCTGCTGGCAGGGTGCACTCTCCCGTTGGTGTTTGACAGTCCATGACAGGATTATAAAGAGCTGCTGCACCTACAGGCAAAGAAATGCTACAGGTCCTACATTGCTGCAAATCACATTTAGGCTTGTGAAGCCCATCTCATCCAAAGGCTTCAACTGGATTAGTTATTTTTAAACCCCACAGAAGGAGTGTTAAAAATGTGCTTTTTCATGCAAGCAGCCTTAAAAAAAAAAAAACAAAAAACCGTGCTTTATGTTCTGAGGTGCTTTCTCATAATTTCCCCATCCCTTTGCTGCCTACACCCCGACACGGTATGAAAATTACTTTGGAGACAACACAAAGGGCTGTTTCTGCAGCTTGCTTTTTGTAAACCTTAGGATTTTGCTTTTCTCCTTTGCTGAAACTCCAGTAAGCATCTAAGATTTCAATATCTGATTTAAGAGAGAATTACAGCTCCTGTGATATCCCTGTACAGAGCCACTGGCTGGTGCTTACTGATAGGCTATTAATAGCTGTCAGTGGGGAGTGAAAATAGATGTCCTCTGGTTTTAGGGTAAAATCTTGAAGGGGTAACTGGCTGTGTGACATGAACTGAGTCTCTCATAGGTGCAGGACAAATCTTATCAGCTCTTGCAGCTTGCAGAAAGGTTTGCTGCTGTATTTGTTAATGGGTCTGGCTGGAATCCAGCACTTGGGGCTTTGGGGGCTGCCAACACCTTGGCCACAGGCAGGTGCTGTGGTCAGCCACAGATCCCCTCCCTGGCTCCTCTGGGATGCACCCAGGGATGCTGGGCTGTGCCTGAAGCCAGCCTGGCTGAGCACAGTGTGCCAGCTCCCGAGGGCTTTGGGAGCCTGGGATCACCAGGGCAGTGAGGAGAAACCCCAGGAGCTGCACCCCTGCTCCTGCCCCAACCTCAGCCTGCTGATCCAGAGCCATGGGGTGGCTGCAGTGACCCCAGTCCATGGGGAAACCTCCTCAGGGTCTGAGCTGAAGAACTGCACGAGCTTCTGCTCCCTGTTTTTCACCCTGGAGTTGATTCTGCATCTCCCTGCCTCAAACCAAGGTCCCAGATCAGCAGAGAGGTCTCCCTCTCCTGGGGAATGGCAGGAGCCTGTGCCCTGCTCTAGGGGGGGGTTGGCTCTGTCCCCATGTCCCCCTGGCACTGCCTGGCTGGGGGCACGAGCAGCCAGGTCACCTCAGCCCTCCTTGGCTGCAGCTGCTGGCTCGGCTTCAGAGGGCTTCTCCCACCCCTTATCTCACAGCAGCCGAAATCCCAGCTACACAAAACCCAGCCGCAGACTTATTCAAAACATTTATTAGTGTTTAAGGAAAATAATAGTGTGTGAAAGGTACAGAGCTTTGTCTAAAGCCATATGCATTTTCTTTATTTACAAGCTTATTTGGCTGCAAACTCTACACGAGATAAAACTAGTATGTTTTTCTCCCAGAGATTTGGAATTAAGGACAGTTTGTATTTTATTTATTTATTTCATTTTATTTTTCTCCTTTTAGTTCAGCACTGTAAGTTAAGACAGCATTTTCCAGGGTTTACTGCTATCTTTTTTCCTGTAGGCGTTTTTCATTCCAGAACAAGGCTCATTCCAGATGCAAAGCATAAAGGAAACATTCATACCTTGGCTTTTAAGCTAAACCTCCTTCATGAACAGCAAGTTCATAAGGAATGTTAATTAAAGCATCATACAGTATCTAAATGGACTTTTTTTTTTCTCCTTTTTTTTTATATAAAGAATTAAGGCTATGTAGATGTCACAATAAAATAATCTCAGGTAAAACACACCCTATCTGTTAGATATGAAAGAAAGGTTTAACAATAAATAAATGATTTATGCTGTCAATAACATTATGGAACTGTATAAAACTATATTTACGCAGCTTTAAACATAAAAAAACCATACTAGTGGCATGAATATATACAACACAGGTCATGACATATGTTTAAATTATCATAGCCAGCAGTGTTCTTTTTTTTTAAATGGGGACACTATAATAAATAGAAATGTTAAATATTTACAATAATAGCATATGTGGAATCAGTAGATGAACACATAAAATCTTCACACACAGAGGAAAAAAAAAATGATGCCTTATACAAAAATCCCTCCCACCCACAGCTTGTCCCCCCCATCCCCAATTTTCATTGACTAAACAAGGGGAATACACAATTTTCCCCACAGAACCAATGAATACAAATAAAACTGTATGCATGCTGAGGTGATATGTTGACTGAGACATTCAAAGATGTAGATCTCTGTTTGGTTCCCATTGATGAATCAAGACCTCTAATGACAGAGGGATCTTATTTTAGTTCAATGCAAGAACATTGGTAGCAAGTTGTTGTTTCTGGTTTGTGTTAGCTTTTTTTTTTTGTTGTTTTTTTTTTTTAATTTATTTTTTGTGCTAAAATGCTTGGATTGTCTTTTTGGTTTGAGCTTGTTCTTCGTGGTGGTTCTGTGCCACCAAGGGGGAGAGGACACTTGCAGGAAACCCACGGAGGCACGTGCCAGAAACCTTCTTAGGGCACCACCAGCAGGATTTTGGAGCAGAGGAGGTGGCCAAGAGGGTCAGGCCCAATCCAGGGTGCTCTGTGGGGCAGCCTGGGTGCCCCAGGGGTGGCTGAGCTGTCACCAGCCCCACGGAGCAGATGCCACACTCACTGCACCATCACCGTGGTCTTTGCTGCTACAGCACCTGGCCTGATCCCAGCTCTTCCCACCGAAACCAAATGAAAATTTCATCACAGAACTTTGCTAAAATCGGGCAGGATCGAGGCCAGGTCTCTAAGCAAAGACCTGGTGATCACAGAGACACCTTTTCAACTCAACTGTCCCCTCTTGCCTCCTACGTGGTCGCTATTTAAAGCGGTGCCTCCAAGTTCTGCGGGTGGATCCCTGCATTAAACCCTGAATGTAGCTATTAGGAGCCGTGCTCACTTAGCAGGAACTGAAACCCGAGTTGGAAATTGTAGCCAAATTCCAACACCCTCCTCTCCTGTTTATGCAGCTCCTTCCCACCATGCAGCAAGACGTACGTTAGTTCATGGGTACGTTCTGTCTCTGCTGAACTGCCTTCCTGCCCCCACAGCTTTCCTCCCCAACTTTCCAAACGAGAAGGCTCCAATCCCCAGTGTGATTCCCACTTTCTAAGAAAACCTCCCTTTTTCCTCTAGAGGAAGCTGAGAGCTCACCCTCCTGTCCCTGTGGGTGCTGCAGCCTCCACTTCCAGTACAATATCTGGGAATATAGGATTGCAGAGCTGCAACCTGAGAATAACAATTGCATAGGGGGTAGGAGAGATATGGCCAAACACCTCATTCACACTTGAAACTGCTTAAAGACAATAAGCTCTTGACACTCTTCACCTTTACTAACTCGCTCTGTGGAGATTGGCTGTCGTTACCTGCACAAGAATTACAAAACCCAAGTCAATCCACTCTCCTTGTCTTTGGCATTTGGATAAACCAAGCTATAGGCAGGTCAGAGTGGGGCTCCACATCCCAGCCAACCACACCACACTGCTAAGGAGAGGCAGGCTTCTGATGGGCCTTCAATGCAGCCCTGATAAGAACTAAATATATGGGGATTTATAGGGTCCTTTGCTGTCTGAGCCCACACCTGCCCCTTTAGGCTTGGGCTGTAAGGGTGGAAGACCTGTATCACTGAGGGGGCAGATGGAAGCAGAGAATACGCACAGGGCTTTCAGAGGTCCATGAGAATGCTTTTGGGGGTCCTCCACACCCTGTGCAAGTCTTAACAGTCACGTTGCCTTGTCTGGAAGCTGATTACTTGCCTTTGAAGTGACTGGGTATGGTTCTGTGATCAGCAAGTGTCAAGTTATGCAGTTGTTAAAAACTAACAGGGGGCACTTAAAACCAGGCAGCGTCGCCCAGGTGGGAACAATGGCTCAGAAGTTACTTCAGAGAAAGTGGTGGAGCTCCAGACCACACGGTTCCTGTGCCAGACACGGGGCAGCTCCTTCATTAGAGAGCTTCACACAGAGAGCCCTGAGCTCTGGCATTCCCAGCCACAGGCAGAAACCAAATCCCCCTGGAATTCAGCCATCTGCTGTGAGGCTGTGCCCTGAACCTTTGGAGGTGCTAAGCCACAAGCAGCCACATGCAGCCTGGCAGAGCCCGCTTGGAACCTTCTCCCCTGCCAAGGAGACCAAAGGGGAAAAAAAACCCCAAAAGAAAAAAAAAAAAAAAACCAACCAAAAACCCCAAAACCAAACCCAACCCAACAAGATCCTAAATTTCAGATGATGTCCATTTCATAGAAAAAAAAAAAAAAGGGGGAAAGAATTTAGCTGGAGACATTTTGCCACCCGAGCGCCGAGTTTGCTGGATCGATAACCCATTGCCACTGCTCTCCCTTTGCTACTATATACACACTGATGCCGAGGTCCATAGATATCTTGCAATGCCCTGTGCTTGACCTCTGAATGGGAAATGCTTTGGAATGTCCATAGACAGGAGGATGGAACTCAAGGGAGGAGGTTTCGGGGAGGGGAAGGGGGAGCTGGTGCCTCTTTTCACCTCCGGATGTCGGAGAAGTCGGACAGTTCGTCTGCCCGGTCCAGGATGCCGTGGGCCCCTTTGGGAGCGTGGCCCCCAGCTTTGACCCGGGCGTTGGAGTGGCCCTTGGTACCTCTCTCTGCCTTGGCTGCTCGTGGGCTCTCCCTGTGCTCGGGGTCAGCGTGGGCCACCATGTCCCCACGGCCAGCAGCGGCCCTGCTGCCTTCCCCCACCTTCCTGTCGGCTCCCAGGACGGCGTCCCCGTGCGCGGCCGAGGTGCAGAAGCTCAGGATGGAGCAGAGGCTTCCCCAGTTCTGTTCACACTGGGCCTGGACGCTCCTCGTTATTGCCTTTTTCACCTCCTCGCCGCAGGTGAGCAGGATGTTCACTAGGTCAACGTAAGGCCTGGAGGGAAAGGGGAGCAGCGAGAGAAAAGTTACAAATCCACCCCAGGGAATCAGTGAAGAATCTGCCTCACCCTCCCTGGGCACAGCAAATCCAGTGGTGTGAGTCCCTGGCACCCCCTGACTCAGCAGCAATTCTGCTCACGTTAATTATGGAAAATCCCATATTCTAATCAGGCATTTTGCTGCAGGAAATGCATGGTGGCATCCTGTCAAAGCCTCTCCGGATTGATCTTGCTTGCTCTCCCCCTGGAGATACTCTGGGAGAACTGGAATGTTCAGCAGAGAACAGATGAGCTCTTGCTTGGCAAGTGGAAGAACTGTCTCACACTTTCTGCCTCCATCTCTTTCCATACCCTCCCATCTTTGTCACTCAGGACACCAGGCAAAGGACACTTGCTCCTGCCCAGAGCCTTCAGCTTCACCAAGCAGGCTCTGCCTCTGGGTGAATGGCAGCTACAGAGCATTCACCAGCCCCCAGTCTGCAAGAGGGAGGCATTTTCTCACTCAGCTAGAGAGTCTCTGGCTTTCCTCATCATCTCTGGAGCACTGGGTGCTGATCTCCATCACAGACAAGATCCTATCTGGACCCAGGATCTGCCTGAACAGAGCTCAGACAAATGGAATCCACTTTGGTGGCACTTTTTCCTTCCCACACCAAGTTTTATTTCTTCATTTCCTTACAGAGCTTTCAGTATCCACCTTCTCCCAGCCAAACAAGGCCTTAAAACATGCCCTGGCTGAATCCCCCCCGTGCTTCTCACCCACCCCAGAGTGTCCCCAAGGCACCAGGAGCTTGAGAACGGCACTTGGGCTTCTCAGCCACAGGTCACCGAGTGCAGCAATTTTAAAATACTTGTGGTCACAAGTTTTGTGGGTCAATATTGATGTTGTCTATTGACACAACTGCTCAGCTCCTTGCAGGCCCAGAAGGACGTGCTTAAAAATCTTCCATGGCAGGAACCAGCCACAGCACAAGGGGAAAGCTGCCCGGGGTCAGCAGTCGTGGCTGTGTGGGGTGGGTGGTGGGGCTGCCCCTCCTGGGCACCCCATCCACCAGCTCTGCTGCCTGTGGACAAATCTGAATCTCTTCTCATTTACTTAAGACAGGAGAGATGAGGAAAACCAACAGATTATGCTCAATGTCTAACTTTACCAACCGCTTAAACTCATTTTGAATCGCTAATCTCGGAGAACCACCTATTCCCCCTATCTCAAAATATTTCCCATGGTTGGATTGCTCCTACTGCTCAAAAAAAAAAAAAAAAAGTTACTTGGAATGCAGCAGGGACCAATCTGCCAAGGCCTGTCACCACTTCCACCATAGCAAATCAGCCTGACCCCCACAGCTGACTCAGGAGGAGGCTTCGCTGCCCGACCGCGTTCCGAACACTCATCGGGAGAGAACAGCCAGAGCAAAACACAGAGCAAGCCTGAGAGCTGCCACTTGCTTCTCTGCTCTCAGGTTTTTGTTTTAAATGTAAAGCAGGAGATAAGAGAGAGCTGAGCACGTTGCATACAAAGTGATCCAGCAAAAGGACATAAACCTCCGTCCCTCCCAAAAAACAAGTTCTTGAAATTGGGCATAACCTTTGCAGAAATCTTTGTAAGAAAAAAGGTCGCTGGTATGACTAAAAAGTGGCTCAGCTGCCAAATATTTCAGGTATTCAGAGCCTGCCAGAGCCCTGCGGATTAGTACTGGCCCATTTCTCCTTGCCTGTTTTACTTTCTGCATTTCAGCCGGCCTGACCAGAGTACCTGAACTGAGCACAAGGCTGCAAGTCAGCAGACGTGATTTTATTTCCAGCTCTGCCACACTTGCCTATTGATCTCGAACAAGTTCCTTAGTTCAAGAGCTTCAGAGATGGCCTCTAAATTTAGGGGAGGGGAGGAGGCTGGCTGGTTCTATTTGGGGAGTCCCGCATAGGAGAGCCGAGCTCCCACTCCGGGAGATGCTGGAGTGTAGGAAGCGCTAAATGAGATCATGCAAATTATAGGTGTTCAGCTGAATGACCCTCTCTTCTCCAACCAACAACCCCCCAGCTCAGCTCCCCAGAAATAAGCAGCTGCCTCTGAGCATTCCTG
>NW_005054308.1:10206364-10212033 GCF_000277835.1 Geospiza fortis | reverse complement strand
ACTCACTCCTCCTCGGACAGGCTCTTGGCTCGCACAGTTCTTTTCATCCCCAAATGATGGGGGGGTTAATTGGTGCCAAGTACCCAATTTATAGCTGCTGACACAGCCCAGGCAGTGCCCAGAGAGGTGCTGCTGGGCAGGATGGAGCCCTGCTGCCCTTCTCCCTCAGCCAGCAGGATGCTGCTCATGGCCCGGGGCACAGCAGCTCTGCCCCCAGCCATGCCTTTGATCCCAGCCCCAGGAATGTCCAGGGAAAGGGCTTTGCTTTCAGGCCACCACGTCCAGCTGGAACAAACCACAGCACAGGATTTATGGGAGTAAATTGGCACTGAAGCATTTCTCTGCAACTGCAGCTGAAGTATTAGTGGGGGGTGGTTTGCAGCACTAAGGGAATCAGAGCTCCTTTGGGCCATGAGGAACATAAAATGCAAGGCTAAAATTCCCCCAAAGAAGTGATTCTGCAAAAAAAAAATTGTCTCCCGTGACTGCTGGGATTTGAGTTTCTGTGCTAATATCAAGGCACAGAGGTGTGGTAGGAAGATGCTCTAAGGTTAAGCCTGATGCCAGGCTGTGGCTCAGCCTTCTTGTTGCAGGAGTGAGATGTTCACCTGCAAGAAAAACAGGCTCCGATTTTTGCATTTGTGCACAAAGAGTCAGTACAAACAGCTTGTGCTTGGTTTGTTGCTGTCATGTAGCAGCTTTGATCAATTCCAAGTAGGATTTGTGCCTGCCATTCCTCGGAGGACAGCTGTGCTCCCAGTCAGAGGAATGAAGTCCTCAAAAATCTGACTTGTGCCTTCATTTTTGTACAACCCCATGTTTTATTAAAAAGCATCTCAGATTAATAAAGAATAAGATGAATGGGAGATTACCTGGGGGACTGCAGCTCTTTCAGGGACAATTAACTACAAGACATTTCAAAGTATGTATTTAAAGAAGAAATTATCATCTTGCTGACAACTTTGCATAAACCTTCCTTCCCCTTCTCTAGTTGTCACCTCTAACAGGATACTGAGGTCAAAACGATGCCTTTGAGCTCAGAAAACAAAAAAAGCATTGTGAGATGCCTCTGGAAATGGCAGACACCCATGGTGTACTTGCCAGAGCACCAAGGGGACTGGCACATCCAACTCCCAACTCATTTCACCTCCTTGCACAGCCACATCTCACCCCTGGTACACAAACCTCAAGGGGCCCTGCAAAGAGAGCTCTACCTTGGTGCTGTACATGAGAAAACGAGAGGTGCTTAAGGCCAGAAGGAGGTGAACCAGCTCTTGGGCAGATGCACAGCCCACTGGCACTCCTGGAAGGAGCTCCCACGCTCTGACTGCACCAGCACGGAGGCACTTACTCATGCTGCAGCAGGTCTTTGAAGTGAATCATCTCCACAATGACCTGGACGTTCTCCTTGGCAGCAGAGCAGAGGTCATGCTTCAGGTAGCACTCCCGCTGTAACTGGAACACCATCTCTTTAATGGCAGGGCACTTACGGCTGATGCAGCTGAATTTATGCCTCAAGGCATGAGCCTTACACTTCAGAGCGTCTTTAATGAAGGATTTTCCCTGAGAAGGAAAGAAATGGAGTAGGTCTGTATTTTTGTCCATTAAGCACAGCAGCTGATTTATGCCCAGCCAGCTGCTTCTCTGCAGGACAATGTCAAGGGTTATTACAGAGCTAAGGATATCACTTCATGGCTTTCCCCTTCTTCTCTGTTTCTCTGCCCTTAAAGACCCTGCCAAGTTCCCCAGCTTTGCTATCCCAGTGGATCTGAAACACCCAGGGCTTCCTCACTGCTACTCTGAGCTTTCCTCTGCCCCAACAGCTGAATGCCCAATGAGGGAAAGATCAAAAGCAAAAAGAGCAAAAGCAAGCACCTTGAAGTAATTCAGTGCTGGAGTTACTGGATTAGTTTGCTTCCAGGGTGGCATAACAACAGGTTCCCACAAAGGAGAGGGCATCCTGCCATGGCTGAGCTCCTCAGGACCACAAGCAGATACCATTCAGTAACTGCAGGGCTTTTTTATAATTTTAAAATTATTTTACAAACTCAGAAACACTTATGGATGATCTATATGCACCTGCCCTATTCCCCAGCTATCAGTATTTTCTACCTCAGAGAGGGACTCAAATCAGCACTAATAACAATAATCATCATAATCCTACAGTGTCTTCATGCCTGTTGCAAGAAATTCTAAGTGAGATTAAGAAAATCACACCAAGAAGCTAAAAAATAAGGTGGAGGAAAGCTGCTTTAGCAGCGTCTCTTTAACCACTGTGACTCCTTCACTCAGTTGCTCAGTGGGCATCAAACCTACCCCTTCCTTTCCTCTTTTATTGGACCCTGCAGCTACAGCTCTGCTCAGACTCCCTGTGCTTTGCTGAGAACAGGCCCATGGAAGGCAATGCCTCCACTTCTTCATCAGCCTCAGATTCTTTATGCAGGTGCTCCATGAAGACCAAAGCCTTGCTCCCCTTTATCCCAAGAGTGCCACTGCCCCAACTCCACTGACACTAAGTAAGATTCACCCAGAACTGCAAGCAGATGTTGTCCCCAAATTGTTTCAAGGCAGAAATGTTTCTTGCTCATCAAAGAGCTGCTTCACCCCTTTCTGTTTCCCAAACCAAAGGCACTCCCTTGCCCTTCCCTCTAGGAACAAACACACACAGCACAGTAGGCAAATAGGGGTGAAAAAGAGAATTCTTATATAAACCCAAACTGACATCAGTTCTCAGGTTTCAGAGCAGAGAAGAAAATGGCCAGTGTTAGTCTTGTCATTTAATGCAGCTTGAAATAACTGGGGATGGTACAGACAGGAGCTGTGAAAAGCCATGTCATAGAAGAGGCTAAGGTCACCTTCATGTTAAATAAAGCTCCAGGGGTTTAACGCTCCTGCTCTGCACTGGGGACAGGCTGGATGTGAGACAGTGTGTGTTTGATGAGCAGTACCTGGGGATCTGGCATCAATGGCTGCTCTCAGCCTCCACAGGCACCATTCCCTGCCTTCCCAACTTTCCTTCCCTACTCCTTTGGTCAGCTCTGTCCACTGACAGAAACATTGTGCAAAAATAAACGAGTGTTTTCTGGAAGCCACTTGGAAATTAAGTTGAAGGTTTCCAGATACCCACAAAAGCAGCAATTCCCATTTTAATGAGTAGCCATGCCCTTCGTACATCCTTGAGCATTTGAACCTAAAACTCCAGCACTCCAAAAAAGTGCTCCCTGCTGGGTGGTCCCAGCACCCCTCATGGGACAGGCTGGATCCTGAGGAGAGCTCTACTTTGTGCCACACTTTTAGCAGTGCCATGGAGCTGGTGCTTTTAGTCAAGTTATTCTGGAAGCTGCCTGGTCAGGCCAAATGCCGCTGGCCTGTCGGAATGTTCCCTTCCCTCCACTCTGAAATGGGAGAGGAGGTTTACAAGACATAATAACAGGATGGCTCCAATGATGCATAAATGGTCTGGGGAGAAAATGAAGGAGACCAACTTAATGCCACATACCATGGAAGTAACGTATTTTAACGTCAGTGCTCGAACCCAAGGCTTGCTTGGGTACAGCAGCTTCGGGAGGTCGCCTGGGCTGGTTGTGTGCAAGTCTTGAGGGCCAACTGCCCATTGGGAAATACTGAGATAATTCTAAATGAATTGGGAGTCCAGGTTAGACCTCATAGTCAGCTTTAAACAAACATGGTGTACAGGCTTAAGCCGGCAAGGTTTCTTAAACCCATGTTTGGCTCCATGAAGGGTTCTGCTGGAGTTATCCTGGGTACAGGAGGTGGAAGGGATCCAGGCAGCTGCAGCTACAGCCACCCTGCCTCCTAGGACAGGTTGCTGCTTTATTACTGTCCTGAGGTCCTGATTCTGGACCTTTCAGCCAAAATATTCCTAGTGAATTAGTGAATCACGGCAAGTAGACCGGCTCTGGGAATTTTTTGGTGCAAAGATGAGTTAAGGAGCTGCAGTGCATGCCAAGTGTGTGTTAGAAGCAAGCAGACAGGTAGGACATCTCCCCGTGTTACCTGGGCATCGAATTTTCCAGCGTTGTGCAGGAATGTCATGCAGATCTCGTGTAAGCCTCGGATCTCGCAAGAATTGTTCTCAAAGCATTCAAACACTCCACATCCCACATCGCCAGCATTGACCAGGCAGTGCTGGATTTCAGCTAAAACGAGTATTGGTTAGAGTTAATTTGGAGAACTCTTCACAGGAACTGGTGGTGGGTAGAGAGACAAGAGTTGTTTTGCTACCAACATCAGTTCTGAGAGAAAAATGCGTGACAATGGTTAATCGTGCCCGTTTTTCGCAGGAATTAGGCCAAAACTTGGGTGTATTACGTTATGAAAGTGATATCCAAGAAGCAAATGCCAAATCCACTATGCTTACGTCAAACTATTTCACTTGAGAACTGTCTCATGCTCTTGAATTCCTCAGGAGCAAAGGACAGGCGTGTTTTTTGCTCTCTGGCTTGTGCAAAGCCCCCCCAGCAAATTTAAGTGCCAAAATGAGAAGCCCAGGACCCAGCCAGCCAAAATTTTTCATTTTTGGTACTTTGAGCAAGTTTCTGGTCATTTAGCACAAGGTTTTTTACAGACCACTGGGTTTTGCCTGTCAGGATGTCTCTCAAGTTAATGGCAAAACTCCCACTGATAGGTAAAGTCCTTTACACCAGGAGTTGTATAAAAATGCAACTGTGTGCTTAGCTGTGCAGAAATCAATAGAAAATACTTATATTTCTATATGTAGTACATAAAATAGATGTACTGGAGCTAGAGTTACATATTTAAAAGTGCAGAGTTTATTCTGCACTTTCAGATGTTATGTAATACTGCAAAAAATGCTGTCTAATACTCACTTTCAAAAAAAAACCAAAAAAACAAAACAAAACAAAAAAAACCCAAAAAAACCCAAAACCAAACCAACCCTACCAACCCAAAAATCTAATTCTTAACATGACAGCTTCTGGTCCTTTAAAAAAATGGATGTAGTAGTACTGCCAGAGGGGAAGGTGGTTGCTCAAAAAGCCTGGGGATAAAGTTAAACAGGAGCAGCTTTTAGACCAGAACTGAGGATGCTAAGAATTCCCGTACTCTGTGCCCTGTGGTACCTTTAATTAAAGTTCGCCCTTGGGAGCCAGCCTAATCCCCCTGGAACCGCAGCGTGTTTCAGCCATCCCCAGCCTCCCCCTCTGCCATGCGGTCCATTTGCAAGTCTTTACAGCAACTTTCGGTCTAATTTCCACCCGCTGCAAGGCAGAGCGAGGAGCCGCGGATGGAAACGCGGAGCCTGCCGGAGTTCTCACGGCCCCCCCGCCACCCGCTCAAACCCAAATCACAGCCGCCGCACTTCGTTTTGCTTTTCCCCCCCCCACCTTTCATTTTTTCCCCTCTTCTACCTGCCCTGAAGTGCATCTGGGGGTGGCACAGGGGTGGGATGCAGGGTTGTCTGAGGCACCGAGGGAAAGCTGGGGGGGAAGGGGCACTGGAGCCCTTTGTGGAGCGCTGCGGAGCGCGGAGCCGGGCGCGCTCGGGGCCGGGAGCGCGGCTCCGGTGCTTGTGTTGGCATCCGGATGCAAACCCTTCGCCGGATCACATGTCCTGGCTCCAGCGTGCTGAGAACTGCACAGTGCCGTGATTCACATGTGGCAGTCCCTAATGGGCATTCGTGCATTCCT
>NW_005054308.1:10204633-10205198 GCF_000277835.1 Geospiza fortis | reverse complement strand
AGCAGCGGAGTGCCCGTGCCCGGAGCCGGCTGCCAGCGCCGGCCGGCCTGCGGCACTGCCGCCTCATGGCAGGGCTTGATTTCAAAGAAAAAAAAAATTCCCTTTCAGAAGCAGCTATTGCAATGACTTTCTTGGAAACCTTCCACTCCCTCGGTTTTTCCCCCCCTCACCACCCTGAGATTTTGTACTCTGCTTGTTGCGAGGGGATTTGGGCCAAATACATCACTTGAGGGGGGAGAGTGGTACCCTGGGTGCACACCCGGATGGGCGAACAGGGACGGGCGCTGCTTTCCCGGGGGGAGAACCCCCCTCAGACCTCGGGGAGAGCATCACCCTTGCGACCCCCCAGCATCTCTGGCTGCTCCCTTTTGTCTGGTAGCTGAATTGAGGTGGGGGACACACACACCACAGCACGACGTAGGAAAATCCGTAGCAGGTGATGAGAAGTGCCGCGCTGGCTGGGGAGGGCGAGCGTGTCTCCCCTTGCCCTGCCGTAATGCACATCAGATGTTTCATCAGACCCCGCCGGCCACATGCGGTCCTGCCGCCCCCGAGCCCTCGGCAG
>NW_005054308.1:10203861-10204418 GCF_000277835.1 Geospiza fortis | reverse complement strand
TTTTTTTTTTTTTTTAATCCTTGCGGAGGGTTTGACATCGCAACGTCTTTTTTAAGGTTGAAATTCTTAACGGCGGTGCCAAGCTCCTGTGGAAATTCCCTTTTATCAACATGCTGCTGCCTTCGGAACTGCAACTTGCAGCTTTCTCCTAAGGAGCTGGCTGTGCCAGTGAGGATGGCTGCAAAGCCCCCGCGCCCCTGGGATGGGCTCTGCCCTTTCTGACAGCAGGGCTATTAAAGGAATAGGTTTTTCTTCTTCATTTGTACCTCACCCGGAGTGCCTGGCCCTTCTTTTGTCCTTGTTCTCTTACTATTTATACTGCTGAAGAGTTTTGCTATTTAATTGCCTTTGCTAGGTCTAACTTAGCTCGAGTGTTGAAAGACCGGGGGCTGAATGAGTTGAACTCAGGCAGGAGAATTTAAGGGATGGCAGTTTTTCTCTGTTGTAGGAGATAACAGCCAATGCGCTGCTTCTAACCAGTGAGTTTGTATTATATTTATATAAAATATATTTTTTCCTGGTGCCTGGCAAATGATGCTTTCTCATAATGCTCTTTC
>NW_005054308.1:10169267-10203849 GCF_000277835.1 Geospiza fortis | reverse complement strand
GAATTCCTCCTGCAGCCACTCCTCATCAATCTTTCTGCCTCTTTTTAAAGTTACAATTTTTGGACATGTTTTACCCTTTTGGCTTTTGCATTTTGTGCAGTGTCCATCCTCCAGACCCCATGTTCCTCCCTCTGCTTGATTCCTCTAGTCAGGTCTCCTAATTTCTCAGGGCATGTCCTTCGAGCCCCACAGCCCTGGCTGCTGTAGTAAGCTTCTCCTCCTTTTCAGCCCATATTGTATTAATTGCTGCAATCAAGGTTATTTTAACATCTTTTCCTTACCAAAACCGTACCTAAAATAGCCCCTCCTCGTGTCACTTTGGGGGAGAAATCTGCTGGCTGCCAGCACGTTGAGCATTTCCCATCTCCTGCTCAGCAGAGCTGGGCAGCGGGTGGCACTCAGAGCTGCGGGATTTCCCGGCTTTTCTCTCTCTCCAGGTCACTCCTCAGGGTGCTCCTGGGTTTAGAGAAGCTGGTGCCATCCAGCCCTTCCTTAGGGAGTCAGGGAGCTGTGGCTGCACTCTGGAGGTGAGGGATCCACAGGTCCTGCTCCAGCAAATCTGGTGTAACTCACTCCCTGGCAGCATGATGGACTGCCAGGTGATTTTATAGAATAGTTATCAATTCCAGTGATTTAGGGGCTGTTTTCCAGGGATGCCTGAACCCCAAAGGCACTGCAGCTTTGCTCCAGCACTGGGAGCTTGTGTGGACACAGGAGCCTGACTGCAGGGTGGTGCCCTGCTGCGAGGCGTTTGAGGACGCATGTGAGCAGTAACACTTGGAGAGGATCACAGCTCCTTCCAGAAGTTCTGAACACCTGTTGGCTTTCAGGAATACACTCTGAGCTGCCTTTGGTTAACATACACAGGCTTTTCTTTAAGAGTGTTTCATAACTTGATTGAGGCTTCATATGATCAAGCAGTGGCACGAGCGTTTTGCAACTGCCTTGAAATGGGAAGCATTTAATTGTTTGGCGTCTTTGGGGAGATGAGCTGCCCTCATGACTATTAAGAGGGCTGTGTCCCTGCAAGGCCGTTGCAGGCAGGTGAAGGCTGAGGAATGCTGTGCAAGAGGCTCCAGCACACAGGGAGAGAGCAAGCACACCCACTTCTGAAGCACAGAGAGGCCGATGACTTCAAAAGGGAAGAGGATGCAGTGGGGAAGGTGTGCCAAGGTCTGCATTCTGGGCTTTCTATCTGTGACTAAACACATTTCACACTAGAGTTAGAGTGAGCTGTGCTGTGCAGCCCCAGCAGCGCAGTGGGATTTCATCAGACTCGAGGAAAATAAGCAAGGCAGGGGAATTTAGTGTTGCCTCTTCTCCTGGGTAATTTTCCCACCTCGAGGCTTAGTGCAAGGTGCTGACTTGCAAATGACACATCATTACGAGGCCAGCCCAGAGCTGCAAAGCCCTGCTGGGAACGTGGTCAGGAGATCGGGGGAAGCTGCCTCTTGGACTTGGTTCCTCCTGGTGTGGGACCTGCTCTGGGAACATGTTGATTTAATTCCCACAAGCTGGTTCTCGGATGGTGCGAATAAAGCTGCTGACAGTGACTGAAATGGGATTCGACACTGGAGAACCTGTTAGGCTCAGTAAATGTAGGTCTGTTAGGAGGCTTCAAAGGGTTGTATTTTAAGCCACTTTTCCCCTCTCATCATCAATTTTGAATTTCTGGTAACTAGTTTTTATGAGGAACGAGCAGAAGTTGACAATGAAGTCACAGAAAATGAAATGCATGAAAAGCCAAAGCTAATTACATTAAAAGTGATAAATATTCTCTTCCTGATTACTTCTGTAAAAATCATGTCTTTGAGAAATGTTCTCAATGAGTTGTGCACAGGTTTAAAGCTTATGTGGCTCCTTTGATAAAATATGAGCTATTGGAAAGATTTATGAGAGTCAGAAATGCTGCAGAATATTTCAGTATTTAGAGCGACAGGAAACCACTCTGAGATATTTTTAAAACAGGTATTTACTCAAGTAATTGGTTACTTTTAATGTGGAATAATAAAACCTGGTGCAGCTCTATTGGACTTGACATAAAAGACAGGTATGTAATTTGTGAGCAAAACAGGGTGGAATGTACACATTGTACCTGGGGAGGTATTTCAAGAAAGACAACTCCTTGAGACAAAAAGCCAAAACAACTGACACGCCGGGTTACATGCCAGAATTGCTTATTCCTCAGTTAATCAGCTGTGTAATGAGTGTCCAGAAACAATCCCTTCTGCCCAGGTAGTTGAAGTTTCAAACTTCAACAGCTTTGTGGCCGTCATAAAATGGATTACATGGAAGTTGGACCAAAACCACATGTTTCTGAGAACATTTTGGTTCAAATAATAATAATAATAATAATAATAATAAAAAAAATGTGGCAATGCCTGTGCCAACAATTTACTACAGAATATCTGAACCAGATGCTGTTAAACTATAATTCCAAACAATTTGCCAGAATTACGTATTTACTTTATTCCTAAAGTCAAACTGAAGATATGCATGTTTTCTATTACTGGTGGATATAAACAAAAATGTGATGAGATTACAACTCCTATAAGGCAGATAATGCCCAACAGTCAGGATTTCTGGGACTACTGCACGAGCTAAAGAAAAACTGGAAGTTCTGTTGGTAATTATGTGTGACAGGCTCATCAAAATGGGGCTGTTCAGACTGAGACATATCAGACTGCAGTCTGCTTAGTCACCACAGAAGAGCTTTGGCCAAAAATCATCCATTTCTCCCTTTTTCTCACAGTAGTACATTTTTTTTTCTGCCCTAAGAGAACAGGGAAGAGATCTGCAGGACGTGGAGAGTTACATTCTTAGCTGAAATAATCCGTGGAAGGGTCTCCTGCTAGGAGATACTTGTAGGCCATCTCCAATTTGCCAGTTCTCATGCAGATGAGCTGCTCAGTGATGGCTGAAATGACAGACCCTGACGTCAGAATCAGCATCTTGCACGGACAGAGTGAGTTTTAGCAGGAGTTTTTATGACATTGCATGTCATTCAGGTTATGGAGGCTTCTAGCTGGCACTCCCACGAGCTGAAACAATCTTTACCTGCTGTCAAGAGGCTCTCAGAAAACCTCAAATAATTTCCTCGAGTGAAGTGGCTACCTCAGGCAGCTGCAGCCTGACACAGAGGAGTGCTGAACGTCCTGTGCTGAACACCCCTATTCCCAGGCTGGCTCCAAATCAGCCGGGAGAAAAATCCATCAGAAAAAAAAAAGAAAAAAAAAAAAAAAGGAGAGTTTCAAGAAGCAGCTTTGATTTAGAGAATTGTTCAGCAAAGTCACCAAAACCAAATCCCCCTGAGTGCTGTAAAGGAAAGAAGGATCTGCAAAAGATTTGCGGTGGAGTCTCTGGTTTCATCCAGACCACGGCCTGCTGGGACACAGCTCTGGCTCCCAACCCAGGGCTGCAGTGTGGGATCCAGCTTGGAGGAGCATGGAAACTCCTCACAGCTCTTCTGCAGAAACCCTGCTTGATTATGGGAAAGGAGAGAGCAAAAAAGCATTTTCTGGGTCCCCCACCTGAAGACCGCATGGCACATAAAGCATTTTCTTTGTTTGATGTGATTCAAGGTTAGCATGGGCTCAGTTATGGGCAGCATCAAATCCAGAGATGAGCTGAGTTCCACGTGCAACACAGGATGGTTTTGAGTTTTTGAACCCACCAAATCCTGAAGCAGTATCTACAGGAGAGGAGAGAATCACTGCTGTGACATTAATGCCAAAGCCCAGTGTAAATAATTTGATCCAGTGTCCCAGGTGACATATTTATCAGACACACCCAGTTTTTGTGTGTTTGTGATGCAGTTACACAAGGCAGAAATTACAGATAGGCAAGATTTGCTAGTCCCTTCTCCTCTGAAGTACCAGATCCTTCCAGTGTTCTTCTTCCTCCATTCCTCCTCCTCCTCCTCACCTCGTGAAGGAGCCACAAGTAAAACTTGCAGTCAAAGCGGACGTTGACCTTTTTTTTTTTTTTGCTCCACTCTCATTAAGCCTACCAGCTTGTGGCCAGACCAAAAGCAAAATGCTCCAGCCCACTGTGGTAGGACTATCAGAAAGCCAGGTCAGGTAACGGGACTGTAATTCCATGGGGCTCGCCAAGAAGGAAACGTGCCAATGTAATTAGAGTGGTAATTATAGCACCCGAGTCACCACCCACAGACTGCACAGAGAGTGATTCCACAATCAGAGTCCAAACAATACAGTGCTCTGGAGCTGCTCTGGCTGCTCTCAGCTGGGCTGACCTGGGATCCACAGTGCATCTGCTGCTCCTGGGAATGGCCGTGCACAGGCCAGCAGCTGGTGAAGAAATTAAGGCTCAGTTTTTGGTTTTATGTTGAACCCAAGAAATTCAGTGCAATCCTGCTGGGCTGGGAAGAGCAGTGAGAGCGAAGATAATCTCTGCAGTCTGATCTTGGGTTCTCACTGGCCTTCCATAGCCACAATTCACTTTTTGTGTATAGATGGTCTTCCCACTGATTTGGGACTTCTCAGTTGGATCAGACAATAATTAACCCATAGGTCCAGGAGTTCCTATGGCTTGGTAGGACCTCTCTTTTCACTCCTGTGGGATCTGGGCAGATGCTCTGACACACAGCACAGCCTGTTGACCATGTTGGCTTAGAGATATTGCATCCATGACCTACATGACACAATTTATAGGTTTTTATTCTTCCTGTGGAATAATGAGTACTGCGAGTTGAAATTCACATTAAAAAAACCCCACGCTTTAAAGTAAATAGTTAATTGTAAGTTGAGGCTAAAAAGTTTCTCCAAATCTCAGCAATTATGAGCCAGGCTTAGAAAAACCAGGGATCAGTGCAGGGGGCAGAGTTGCAGAGCTGTGGTCCTGCTCCAGCTACCAACACTGGAACAGACAACGTTTAAAATAAAAATGAAAGTCCTGATGCTGTCATGGAACTTAGTGGGGCCACTTGGATGCAGGAACTGCCTGAACCCCTCTTTCTGCAGGGCTAATGCTGGCATCTGTTTTCAAATTAACTCAGTGTTCATCCACCACAACATAACTTGCAGTAACTTTGCCACCAGGATGTGCCTCTCGCCTGCATCACCCTTATCTGTGTTTATTTAACGTGTTTTTATGACGAATAAGATCTGCTTGTGGTGGAAGCCTTTTATTTTGTGGGGCTGTGGGGACGGGAGCCCTGTCCTGGTGTTTGTACCTTGCCCTGTGCTGGCTCTGGGGAAGTTGTGTCCACAAATGTTCCCTCCTGCTTCCAGCAGGATCCCACGCCAAGGAAAACACATTCCTTGAAGAGATAGGTAATTGCTTGAGACTTTGTCTAATGTTAGAGCAAGACCAAAAGAGCACTTGAGCTAGTTTAGTATTCATAATAATACGTGGTTCAGAGCTGACTAAAAGGCTATAATTCTTTTGAGGGGTTCCTCTGACATCATAAACCACCAGAGCTCAGCCAGTCAGCAGAAAGCAAAGACTGGATTATAGCTGGGCTCATCAGCATGGCACCGTACATGGCAGTTTCTCATGTCTGCAAAGGGATTATTTCCAAAGGTTTTTTCCTCCTCATTCCAATTTACTTTATAACCCAAAATGGAAGAATTGCTGGATGCTGTTTTCTGTGCGAAAAACCCTCAGAGATAACACTTGCTGTCTTCTCTGTCCTGGTGTAATCAGATTTAATCTGGAAATGTGTCCAGGAATGCAATTCAATCCTTTCACCCCCTTAATAAGCTGTGGTGCTGCACTACAGCTCTAACAGCACATCTGGCTGGTGCACAAATGGCCCCTTATGGAATTGTTCTCTCCCATCTCCCCAAGAGTTTTGCCCATCCATGTACCAATCCTGGGCCCCAGATTTACTGAAATAGAATGTAAACATAATAATATAATGTAAATACATACATAATATAGCACAATATAATGTAAACATAATGTATATTAAATATATTCTGGGTATGAGCTTGGTGGGTCCTTTCCTGGGGCTATTTCAGCTACACCCATTTTCACAGTCAGTAGTGGGTTCTGTGTGCCAGGCATGCCTTGATTTTTGGTTGATGTCATATTGCATTCAGAAGTAGCTGGGGACCATTTCAAAACAGAGATCTGTTTATATAAATATTTATATGTAATTTTCTGATAGCCTCAGGAAACCAAGTCAGTGACTGAGGAAATAAATAGGCATGGAAAAAATCATAAGGGTATTGTTTATGAATATAGACAGATGATAATAACAAGCAGAACTAATTCATTGGAGAGGGAGAGCTGGCATGATGGATGCTAGCTTTAACACCATGTACTAAACTTTCTGTACATCTTGTCTCAGAATTCCTATTTCATGAAAACCCACAGGAATAAATTAGTGTGTGGGTGAGAGGTTCAGACAGAGCCGACTTGAGGGCGGAATGTGCAGAACAAGACCACAGACAGGGTGTCCATGGCCTTCTGCGGCCTCCTGCGACTCCTCTCTGTCATTTCCAGTCTCTGTGTTCAGCCAAGGGTCTCTGCTGATAACTGCTGGCACTTTGGCTCAAAGCTGCCTGTGCTTTTGTGTCTTCTGTCCCCTGCAGCTTTGCTGGGTGCCCTGAGAGCTCTGAGGTTCCTCTGTGTCTGTGGTGTCCCCAGCAGGAAGGTTGGGGTGGCTGTCCCCAGTGGCCTGCGTCACACCAGGAGTTTCATCCAGGCTGGGATGTGGGGCAGCCCCTGCTCCAAGGGGTCACAGCAGCCTGGAGCCATAAAGACCTAAAAGAAGAGAGTAGGATATGGGCTGGTGATCTAAGATCAGCTTGGTTTTAAGTGCTTTGAATTCAGAGCTCCCCGTGGTGAGTGGCTGGTGACAGGGCTCTGTGTCGACATGTGTCACCCCTGGGTGATGGAGAATGGGCACAGCAGCCTCAACTCTGCCCAAATCTTCTGGGGAAACTTTGCAGGGCACAGACTTGAGCCCAGCACAAGCTGCAGCCAGGCCAGCATCAGCTTGAATGGCACCGGGCTTGGGTTGCCAGGAGGGTTTTCAATAATAACAGCAGCTGTCCCAGCCAGTGGCACAGTAACACCCATTTATATGATTTATGGGAACACTGTATGTAATGATTCCAGCATATACAAGCAGGACTGAACTCCTTTTTAGCCTCCTGAATAGAGGCAGTTGTGTAATACCCACAGGAGCTTAGTACTTGTAGGAGTATCCGGCACTGCCTGTGGCTGGAGGAGCTGTTTACATCCATCATTTCAGCTGACCCCATTAGGAGCTTTTGCAAGAAGCAGAAGAAATTTCCCTGCTGTTGAACCTAGGAGAGCAGGTAGCCTGCTGCCTTCCTGAGGTTTCCACGTCCTCCTGCCTGCTTCTGTGGCATGGTCAGTCAGGGGGATGCAGTTTGTGTTTGGGGCTGGATTATCAGTGAGCATAGAGCTGGCATTGTCTTGGCTGGCCCATCGTTGTGGGCAGACTGGCTGACTACAGTGGCTTGAGTCCTGAGATCATACCAGCAATTCTTCTTCCACAGCCAGTCTCCCGTTATAGGCTGCTGGAACACACTGGGGTATTTCCAAATTCCTTTTTATTTTTGCATCTGTCTAGGAGGGTTATGGAGTTCCCTCGGCGTTTGCCTCTCCTTCAATGAACATCTCTGTTGGGCTCAATGCACTAAGCAGGACCAAATCTTTGGGTTTGTATTTGCTAAAATATGGGTTGCTTGATTTCCTCATTGCTGGGTAGGATTTATTAGGTATGGAAACCTTGGGGTTCCCCTTTCAGAGCCCTCCTGACACAGGGAACGCTCGGGGATGTGTGGATGCACATCTGTGTCCATACACATTCCTCTCCGTGTGCCTGGAAAGCAGAGCTCAGCACAGATGTCCTCAGCTGGCTAAAGAGCACTGAGGAGAGGTTCAAAGTGGCCTTGTGACAGTGATTCACAAGAACAAGTCAGGGTAATATTCTGCAGTCTTCTATGAATTCTAGCTAAAAAAAAAAAAATAAAGTCGATTGCGTTCTTTGCAGTGAAAAAAAATAGTTTCTCCCAACCCATTTCTGCCTTATTTAAAGAGAGTATTTTGTAGTGATTTACATTTTGGGGTTAAGTGTATTATGTTGGGCAAAGTTTGATAAAAGGTGCTGGTGTTATTCAGCAGATCTTGATGGATCATCACCCCAGAGTAGCCATAAAGACCTAAAAGAAGAGAGGAGGATATGGGCTGGTGATCTAAGATCAGCTTGGTTTTGAAGTCAGATACATGAGAAAGGATTGTTTTAGGCAATTTTGATTGAATGTTATTTTTTTTCAGTCAAAAGTCTCTATTAATTGGCTGACATAATAGCTCTGTGCCTCTTCTGTGAAGTTTTGAACGAACCTGTACAATTTTTTGGCGCCTACAAACAGCTCCTATGCCAAAATGTGTCTCCTGAAATAATCAGATGATTAAATCTCCTGCCAGGAGGATATGATTTCTCTCAAATTGATGCCTAGCCCCTGCAAATTTCATCTCTTGTCTCATTAAAATGATTTGGAGCCTATTATTCTCCTACCAAAAGTTCAGACTGTGTTTTGAGGACAGAAACAACATAACTTAAATGAGGATGTTTTCATTTCTCAAATCTCGGGTTAGACTGTGTGTCATTCTCTGACGTATCTCTCGAGCATTTATGGCTTTGAATGACGTTCAGCAGAGCAGATTATCATTGTTTTACTTTGATATTTGGGTGCTGGTTTAGTTTCATGGCACCATGTCTAAACTATGAACCCATTTCCCTTGGTGTCCTATCCTGGGTGTCTGCTCTGGGATAAAAGTGGATTTATTTGTGGATGAAGGCTCCAACAGACAATCCTTGTGCCCAAGTGTCTCTTGGCATCTGGTTCTGCTGCAGTTGGGTGTGCTGAGGGCAGTTCAGGCAGTTCAGAGTTGCCTCTGGCTGTGCTCCAGGGTGAGATTTTCCCTTTCCTTGCTGCCTGAGCAGTGTGATGATGACAGAGCTTCTGAAGGGCTCACTCTGCTTTTAGTGCAGCCTCATTTTGGATGAGGCTCCCAAGTTCTTCAGGACTGGCCTTTCATGAGAGCCACATTACACCTTCCTCTCCTTTCTGCTGCTGCATCTGCCAGCCTTTACCTCACTGAGCTGTTCCAGAGCCAGCCTCTTCCCTGTGACACCACGTATGCTGACCTCTGTCCTCTGTGACGTGACTTTCCACCAGACTCTACCAGATTATGTCATATTTTTTTTCTGCAGAATATGGTCTTTGATCCAGCCTGAACTGGTCCAGCAAGAGCAGCTGATTCCCACCAGTCTGTATAAATGGCACAAAGGCCTGGAGGATCATGAATGGGTTTTGTGAACAGGATTCACCACAATTTTACTCCGAGTCCTCTTGAGGAGCAATTCATCTCTGTCACAATTCACCACAACTTTACTCAAAGTCCACAAGAGGAGCAATTAATATCTGTCACCCTGGAGGGACAGTGAGGAAACCATGAGTAGCCCCCAGAGTCAGCAATTGTTCTTATTCCTACCCACTGGAAATGTCCAGGAGAAAACTTAGCCCAGTTAACAGAGAGATGAATCCCCTCCAAACCAGCACCTTTCTCAGTTAATTTAACTTACCATGGTAGAACAGCAGGTAGCTGAAGTGACAGGTCACTCAGAGCCCCACAGCCCTACAGACAGTGATCATCTTATTGACATATCTGTATAATTTATTATTCTACAGACATGAACTCAGCTAAGAGCTGGATTTCTCCTGGTGAGGCTGATAATCACAGTTTATTTAGTTCTTGCAGTTCCATGTACTTGAGGCATCCCATTTCTGTGGGACAGAGTTATTTCTGACCAGCACTGTGGTTTCCAGGCTGTCACTGTCCCACCTTTGATGGCAGCTGAGTGGCTGAGGTTTTGCTTGGGCCTTGGGGACACTTGGGGATGGGGACTCTGCTGCTTCAGCAACTTCTGCTTTCCCCCATGTGGTTTCTCTACACTTGGGCAATCCTGTCACAGGTGACCTTTGCCTCTGCACTGCCTGGAGATGGCATCTGGCCTCAAACCCCTGTGGGAAACACAAGGTCTCCGAGCTGTGGGACACCCACCACAAGCTTGCACTTGGGCCTGCTCCAGTTTTCAGCTCACTCACAATCCTTTTTGGAAGGGCTTTATCCTACACACAGGGAAGGAGTGGAAATTGCACACAGATGGGAGCTAACAGCTGGTGCTTTAACAAGACCCCTCTTTCTGCTTCCCTGGGGGAATCTGGCTCATTTACATTCATTCCCTACCTTCCTTTTCTTCACCAGGGTAGATTTTGGATTTCCTTTGGTCGGTCGTTTGTGACCTGACTTTTCACAGCGGCTTTTTTTAGTGGAGCCCTGGTATGAGCAGGCATCTTTTCCTATTATGAGTTTTGCATTCTGCTCAGTGCAAACTGCTTCCCAAATCCATTGCTGGGCTGAAGTGCTCCACCAGGACATCCCAAAGCAGTCTCCTCACTGCACGTTTTGTGCCAGGTCCATCTCCTCCCTCTGTCTGGCAGTTCCAGCAGTTTTCGTTGTAGCTGTCTGCAAAACTCCAGTCTGTGCAGGCAAGAGGGAAAAAAATAGAGAAAAAAGAATTTTACTAATAGCTATTGCTAAAGCATTTTGGTCTAAAGACCTAAAGTCCTTCATGAATATTGCAGTGGCTTCTCGACTGGCCTCCAGTCCACACAGCCCCCATCTGCTGTGCTTTTTCAGACTTCAGTTCATCTGCTCCCTCCTGCACGTCTTCACCAGTGGAATAACTTTTTCCTAGCTGAAAGCCTTTGCCAGCTGTGCTAATACTTGCTTATAAACTTGCTTACAGAGATTTCACAATTCCAGCAGGCAGGACTTTACTCTTAGCCCCTGCTTAAAGTGCAGGCTGAAATCCTGAACTTGTCCCTTTCTGAGAAGTCATTTCTTTCCCTCTGCAGACTCATTGCAGGGAATGCTCATTCCCCAGTTTCCCATGTAAACCTGGCAGTTTTCTATGAACTGCAGCTAAAAAAAAATAGATTGTATTCTTTGCAGTGAAATAAAAAGAAGTTGCTTGCAACACATTTCCACTTTATTTAAAGAGAGGATTTTTGTAGTGACTTAAAATTTGGGGTTAAGTGTATTATGTTGGGCAAAGTTTGATAATGAATGCTGATGTTATTCAGCTGATTTTAATGGATCATCACCCTGGGGTAGCCATTTACCTGCTTATCATGTTTTTCAACCATTTTCCTTTGAAGGCTCTGAGACAGGAGACTGACAGCCTCCTTTGGGCGGTGCTTGCACAGGCTGTGTTTGTAATCCCAGGGCAACGCCCATCACAGAATGGGTTGGGTTGAAATGAACCTTAAAGCCCATCCAGTGCCACCCCTGCCATGGCAGGGACACCTCCCACTGTCCCAGGTGCTCCCAGCCCTGTCCAGCCTGGCCTTGGGCACTGCCAGGGATCCAGGGGCAGCCACAGCTGCTCAGGGCACCTGTGCCAGGGCCTGCCCACCCTCACAGGGAAGGATTTCTTCCTAATATCCAATCTAACCCTACTTGTTATCAGTTTGGAGCCATTCCCTCTTGTCCTGTCCCTCCATCCCTTTTAAAGAGTCTCTCCATCTTTCCTGTGGGCTCCCTTCAGGTGACCCCAAAGCTTTTCTTTCCCAGTCTGAACAACCCCAAACCTCTCAGCCTTTCCTCACAGGAGATCACTGAGGTGCTGCACAGCCTTTCCTCACAGGAGATCACTAAGAGCTGCATCAGTCCCAGATGCAGAACTGTGTCAGGAGCAGATGCAGCAGAGCCACCATCTGCTGAGGAGATGGAGCTGGACGGAGGGAGCAGGTCCAGCCCAGGGCAGGATGTGCCACAGCCTCCCCAGGAGCTGGGCTGGCTCTGGAGCAGCACCTGTGAGGGTCTCCTGCAAACCCTTTCAGGAGTGTTTCCCCTAAAGACTGCTCATTTCTTATATTTTGTACTAATATTTGAGACCTGCTTACAGCTCTACTGCACAGGTTGTGCCACAACTGCAGCACTCGTTGAACAAAAATGTTCCACTTTTTAATTACTTTTCAGTTCTATTGGTCTATATGATGTATTTTTATATTAGATGGATTAGGGCTGGATTTTTATTTCCCTAAGCAATTTTTGTTTGATTGTGTGTTTGGTCTTTTCCTTATAACAAAAGAAAGGTAGAATCATAGAATCATTTTGGTTGGAAAAGAACTCTGGTATCATCAAGTGCAGCCTGTGCTCCATCCCTCTCCAGCCTTAGGCTGATATTTTTCCAGATTAATAAGAAAATGTATGAGTTTCCTTCTGCTCTTATAGCCCTGATTGTACAAAAATGGAAAATCATCTTGGATTCAGACTCCTGCTTTTGTTTCTGGGAGCTTATTTCCAGGAATCAGCTTCTCTTGCCCACTCATTCATTTGGATCTTCAGCCCTGCAGAAATCAGTGTCCTATGGATTAATATCAAATATTTCCCCCTCTTGTGCTACTTTTTAGCTTTTTATTTTAAGCTGGGAGTTCTGGTGTCTCTGTGCACTGTTTGCACAAGGATTTTGCTGCTTTGAGCTTCATTTTCCAGGCGAGGAAGTGTTTATTGCTGTGTTGGTATTGTGACTGTGAGGGAACAGTATGTTTTCATCCATGATGTTCCTTCCCCGAGCAGATCAATCCCAGTGAACTCTTACTCAGCAAAATTATGGGAGTTTTACTCAACATTTGCTCAGAAAATACATTCTGTTAGATACACTGCCTGATATGACCACACTTCAACAGCACTGTCAGAGCTGACCTGGCATTTAGGATTGATGCAGAGCAAAGGCTTCTTGCTGCTTTATTTTAAAAAGTTGGGTAAAGCACGGGGGTAAAAATAAAATCATGCTTAAAAATACATGAAATTAAGAAAGAAAAGACAAAAGTTATTCAGATTTCAGTTCTGTGAAGCTCGACAGTGTCCTTTTGAGGGCCCTATGCCAAAACAACAAACCCCTGTGATTCTCAGGCTGTTTGAAAGAGCAGGAGACAGAGAACCAGCCCTTCCTGAGGCTCTGCCAAAGCCTCAAGTGAAGGCAGACGCTGATGTCAGAAAGCTGCTGGGATTGTCTTGTTTGCTACGTGATTGACAATCCCTGTGACACCATCCCTGTGCCCAGCACGGCTCTGTTGGAGTTTTCCACTGGCTTTGGTGAGAACTGGCTCAAGTCCTGCATTTGTCTGATGTGTTAATGTGTTAACTGTGTCAAAAACTTTGTGCCACCCTTGCCCATTGTGCAGCTGATGATCTATGGGATGATAACTCTATCTGAGGAGGACAGACGACCACAGGAATTTCTCTCAGTGTCTGTTGCATTGTTATTAAAGACAGAACTATCTGTGGCCCTGACAGCACAATGGCATTATAACAACAGTAGGTTTTCCAGGGAGTTAAATTTTGGATTGCCACTTAATCACCAAACCAGTGAAGTCTTGTTTGACTGAATGGAGAACATTTTGCCTTTGACTGGATGGTTATTATTTTTAAGTGCCACGTAATTTGCTGTTATTATTTTCGGTCAAGAATTAAAAACAAGTCCCTGGTTTGGGTCCAAGCTTTAGATAAAGAACATTGCAGCAGAAACTAAGGGAGGAAAGCCCAACATATCCTCTCTGATATTCCTGTCATCTAGGGCTTTCTTGTTAAGGGTTGTGTGTATAACAGGATGGCTTAAACATTTAATTCGCATTATAATATTTAATGAATACTACATAAAAGTAGATCTCTGTGTTTTCAACAGCTACACTCCCTAAAAACCCTTGTAGCAGCCATGGCTGAACCCCAAGGTCCTTTCTTGACTCTGCCTCCTTATCACACTGAGCTCCAGAGGATTTAAGTGGGAGTTATTGCTTGAGGAGAAGGGTGATACTTGGGATTCAGAGCAGGATGTTCTGTGAAAGGACACTCACCCATAACCTATATTACCTTGACTTGGCAGTATTGTTTTATCTGGTATATCTGACACTCTCCCTTTCACCGCTTACGTAAGAAAATAGTTTGTACTGTCAACAGCTCTGTTTAACCTTTAATAACAAAATTAGTAACTAAAACCAAGGGGCCCAAGTCCTGAGGCCCATGTTTGGGTACTTTCCATTGAAGCCAATGGTAATTTTGCCAGGGACAGGTCTGGAAAAGCCCTGAATTTTGAACTTCCAATTTACCCCAACAAGCTTTTTCAGTAGCCTCTATTTCTGCTCTCCAAAGAGCAACTGGGACTACAGTGGCAGGGAGAGGAAACGTTAGAGGAACCTTCCTGTACTTTCCATGTAATGACTTTATTGGACCAGACATCTGATGATACCAGGTTTTTCTAATTCCCATTTTTATAAGCGATCTAATGCGCGGAAACGTCAGTTCTGGGCATATGTTCCCGTCCCTGGAGTCTTGTTCAGACATTAGAGGAACATTTTCTGACTCAAAAGATAAACACTTCTGCTCGAGTTCAGGGACGGAAATTGTTTTCATCGCAGCAGGTGTTGCCCATTAGTTCTACTAGAACTGAAACCCTAAGCTGGGCTTTAAGGGAGATGCATAATCGAGCTCTTACATCATTGTGAGATGTACCGTACTTGAACCTTTTGCTTGCTGAGACTGTATTTCCTCCAAGAAACATCCTGTTTTGCAATCCCCCAAATTCCCCATGTGCCATACAGCATTAGAGATTTCATCACCTCCCGGGCACACAGGCTGTGCTTTCTGCACAAGACCCGTAGGGAGGGAGAGACAGAGAGCCAGACAAGTCAGAGGTTTCCATATTTCCTGATGGGACCATGTGATCCATGAAAGATGGCTTTATTTTCATTGCCCCCCTCCTTCACTTCACGCTGTTTCCATTCTGGACCTGCTGAAGGCTGCTGATTGCATCATGTCGAGGACAGGATCATGCTCTCCTCAGCCCTGTTCAATTGTTCCAGGTCTCATCTTGCTTTTAATGGCCTTGGCTGCTTTATTTCTGCCCTTCACTGTGGCATGTTTGAGAACAGAATATATTTCTTAGCGGTTTTTCATTTTGCACTGTCACTGTAAATCTTCATTTATAACTTTAGGACCTAGTTTGATTCATCTAAAGCCACTGGGGATTGTTACTCTGGGTTTAAATAGAGGTTTGCCAGACCTCAGCAGGCTCTGACTTCCCTGAGTGGCTCCATCTGGGCACCCACCTGTGCTGGCAGGTCCTGAGCTGCCCTTGAGCTCAGCCCCTGGGGATGTGGGGCTGCTGTGCTGAGCTGTGGCTGCACCTTTGGCCTTGGATTGGGTTTCTCTGGGTCTCTGGAGCGTGGCTGACCCCAGCTATGGCCACTGGACCTGCTGACCTCTTGCCCAAAGACTGCTCACATCTTATGTTCTGTACTAATATTTGAGACCTGCTTACAGCTCTGCTGCGCATTCACAGGTTGTGCCACAACTGCAGTGCTCATTGTTGAACAAAAATGTTCCGCTTTTTAATTACTTTTCAATTTTATTGGTCTATCTAGCATATTTTTAAATTAGATGGATTAGGGCTGTATTTTTATTTCCCTAAGCAATTTTGTTTGATCTTGTGTTGGTCTTTTCCTTATAACAAAAGAAAGGTAGAATCATAGAATCATTTTGGTTGGAAAAGAACTGTGGTATCATCAAGTCCAGCCTGTGCTCCATCCCCACCTTGTCCCAGCCCAGAGCACCGAGTGCCACCTGCAGGGATGGGCTCTCCAACCCTCCCTGGGCAGTTCCAGTGCCTGAACTCCCTTCCCATGGAGACATTCCTGATGTGCCCAGCTGTGCCCACCCTGAGCCTGCCCTGACCCAGCCTGAGGTCGTTCCCTCTCATCCTGGCTGTTCCCTCCTGTCAGGAGTTGTGCAGAGCCAGAAGGTCCCCCCTGAGCTCCTTTTCTCCAGGCTGAGCCCCTTTCCAGCTCCCTCAGCTGCTCCAGCCCCTTCCCCAGCTCCGTTCCCTTCCCTGGACACACTCCAGCCCCTCCAGGTCCTTCCTGAATTGAGGGTCCCAGAACTGGACCCATAATTATGGTGTGACCTCAGTCAGTGCCCTGCTCCTGCTGCCACACTGGTTTTGGCACACAATGACACCTACAGCCACGGATTCCCTGAGTTATCACTGCTTGGTCCCCTATAAAAATGCAGTTAAAACAGCCCTGACCCTGCAGTGCAGAGCTAGTAAGAACAGATGATCCCAGGATTTCTTGCAGAAGCTCATCCTGGCTGGAATCCCCTCTCAGAGCTAAAACTCCTTTTGACCCAGCAGAGGTGGGGAGGGCAGAGGGTGTCAGAACCCAGGAAACTCCTCTGGCTGCCCTGGAGGACTCCAGACCCTGCCCAGGGGGCTCAGAGACCTTGGCACAGAGCCCATGACCCCTGTGCCTTTGATTTAGCCCTTGGAAAAAACAATTACCAACCTTTATATGAAGGATTACAAGCCATGAAAGTTTAAGTGCAATGATAGTGAATTTATCACAGGGTGAAAGATAGATTTTTTTGGGGTTTTTAGAACAGGGGTTCAGGGGGCAAGATGGAGGAATCTGGGCGTGTCCAGCCTTTCTCCTTCTTCTTCTTGGCCTCCATCTCCTGCTGTGATGTTGGCACTTTTAGATTGGTTTAGAGTAGAAGCTCACTGTCTAACATAGGTGATAGGTATTGGAGAGTAACTGTAACTATTGTACACGTAGTTTTTAGTATAAAAAGATAACACAGCCCCAGGGGCAGGCAGAGTGCCTCTGTCTGACCTGCTGAAAGGAATTCAGCTGGACAGGAGAAAGAATTTTATAGATAAGAAACAATAAACAACCTTGAGATTGAGAAATGAAGAGCTCTGACTCCTTCTTCGAGTGCCAGGCTGGAAAAAGAGACTTTCTAATGCATCTTGGGGTCACTGTGAGCAGCAGAGACCCTGAGAAGAGGGGAGCAGAGGAGGGACGATCCCACCGTGCCCATCCCCAGGAGCATCCTGCCGGTGTCCAGCAGCTGCCCGTGCCGCAGGGTGGATCCGGAGCAGCTGGAGCAGCACTTTTCCCTCATCCCACTAGAGGGTGGGTGCCGGTTGGACAAGCCAGGCTCGGGCTGGAGCTCTGCCCGCTTGGCAAGGGCACAGCGGGAGCCAAGCATTAATTTATCACCTAACGAGGGTGGCGGGGCTGCCAGGACTGGCAGTTGGTACCTCACCAAATATTCAGCTTGGGGATGGATGTAGGAGTTTTCCTTCTCTGCTTCAGTCTCAGGAATCGGGAGATGTTCTGAGTATTAATAATATATAAATAGAGAGAGCCAACTTTTTGTAAAATTTTATTTTTAGTAGCTTAAACCAAAAATATCTATACTTTGTTTCTAGATTAATTTGAGAGTTTTTTGCGTTAACATGTTCTACCAGGCACAGCATTTAAAAAGTGCTTCTTTCAGAGATGGAAAAAAAAAAAGAAATAGTTCAGATCATATTTTCTTTGGGTTTAATATCTGCAAAATCAGCTGGTTTGTGACAAAAAAATGGACAAATAAAACAGTCATCTGATCACCATCTTCACTTTTGAATTGAAGAATGGTTTGTACTTTATAATAAATCTCAGTTTAGAAAGGATCTGATTCATTGTATAGCCATCAGCATCATCTCATCAACTTCCCTGAACTCTACTTCAAGTACAAGATATTATTTCAGGTTTTTTAAATTTTTTTTTCACCTAATCTATTTGTTTGCCTTGTGGGAACTGAGAATGCAATCTCTGTTCAGGACTGAGCCAAATAATGTTGTAGCTGAACTATATAAATCATGTCCAAGACAAGATGGAATAAAGGTAGAAAAGAATAAAAGTTTATAAAGTTTATAAACTTTTATAAAAGTTTATAAAAGGGAGAGAATTGATCTACAAAGAAATAGAATGGACCAATGTTAATTTGGTGTTGAATAGGCAAGGAAAGGGATTAAAGCCCTGAGAAACTGGATAAGGTGAAAAAAATAATCCTATGCATCTACTTCTGTGAGAAAAGATATTAATTTAGGTAAGAACAGTATTTTTGACACAAAACTCAATTTGTGAAGTCAAAAACTTGATCTTAAGAGGAAGGTGTTCAGTTATATCAATCAAGCTAAAATAAAGACAGAAACAGCAAGGACAGTGGTCTGACTTGGACATATGTTGCTTGATGACAGCCCCTGAGAGCCTTTCCTCTCTGGCATGACATATTGCACACTTGCATGGAGCAGGGGAGTTTTTCCCTGGGTCAAGGGCAGAGTATTGCACAAGCAGCCCAGGTGCCTCGCAGGCGTCGTGGATCCATTTTAATCTCCCCTTCCAACATCAACGTTGGCCTCTGCTGGAGACAGGAGCAGGGGAAGATGGATCACTGAGTCTGCTCTGGCGTGGTAGCTCCTATGTTTTGTTCCATAGGAAGGGTTGTGATCAACAAAAGCTCTGCCAGCGGAGGTCACTTGCCAGTTTCTGAGCAATGGGATTGTTCCGCTGGTTTGTGCAGCCCCGGCTGTTTTTGCTGTTATTGAAATGTGACGTTGGCTGACAGCTCTGTGGGATCTCACATATGGAGGCTCTGCTCCGCGGGGATGGGAGAAACTGGACAAATTGTGGAGGGTTTTCACATATGGGGCCAATTCATGCCTGATGAACCCCTGTGGAAGCTGCTGGCGCTGCACCAGCCGAGAGGCTGACCCGTCACATCCACTGATTCATTGTGGTGCCGTTGTCAGGATTAAAACATGAAATTTTCCCCCTAATGGGGGACCATGCTGAGTTTCAGCATGTCCTGCTCTGCTGCCCGCCTGTTTCTGTTGTTGTTACATCTTCTGGGGTTGTTTGTGTTTGTTTAAAAGGAGCACAGTGAACTAAGCTGGCGGTTGAAGCGGCAAATGTGGCTTAGTGGGATTATAAAGACATTTGACATTCTTTGCCACCTTCTTAAATGTGTGACGTGAATGGGTATGAGAACAGGCAATGTGGATAAAGAGGAATCAGATGACAGAAATGAGACCAGAGTGGTGGAAAGCAGGGGAGATGGGAAAACCACTGGGATTTATTTGTTCAAGGATGGTCCCAATCTGTCCTATGTCTAAGTGGCTGAGGAGAAGGGACATGAGTCTGGAGAAGGTGGAACCCCAAGAAGATGATCAGGAATGGAAGGGATTTGTGGAACTGGGAAAAGAATTCCCAGATGTTTCAGCTGGGTATGTGAGCAAGGGTGAGGGAAACTTCACCAGTGTGTTGTGCACCATTATATGTGGCTTGGTGGATGTGGTGGTCCAGATTTGCAGGGTGTTAGAAGAGCTGATGAGGGTGTGGATGCAAAGATATGACTGTCCTGCTGTTTTCCCAACAATTTATGGCCATGGTTTAGAAAGCAAGGGAGAGAAGATGTTGGGAGGAGTGATTTACTAAAACCAAGCTCGAGTCTATTGTTACACACAGACTCTCAGGGCATAATGTGGGGCTCACTTCCACTGCTTGCAGTGTGTTGTGGAGGAGGGGACTGGAAGAAGAAAAGTAAAACTCCACGAAAATAGAATTGTGAAGCTTGAAGAGTAGCAGGGCCATAGGCCCTCAATGAGGAAAGCAGGGGCATTGCATCTGAATAATGTAAGATGCTTCAGAATGGGCTGAAAGGGTGAATAATAATCTGGTAACTAAAATAATAACTGTATGTGTTATATTTATTTGTAAGAGAGCTGATAGTAATCCTAATTCCAACCAGGAATACCAGAGGAGGCAGGCTGGGAAGTGATGTGGGCAGTGAAATGGGAGGGTGGCTCAGGTGGTGGAGAGAACTTCCTTTGCAAGCAGTGAGAGTCTGCAAAATAATGAGTCCCACCCCTCATTTCATTGTGTTTGTGCACTTGTTGTGGCTGTTTCTTGTGCTGCAAACTTTGGGTGGTGGGAGCCATGGATTTCAAAAGGGAATGAGCGGATAAATGTGGGCCCTGGGCTGTGACTGTCCCTGAGGTGCCACCATCTAGTGCTTGCCTTGTCTTCTCCCAATCTTTTATCACTGGACAGGGAGAAACATGAAGATTTGCAAGCAGATCCCATCATCTACCCAGGAAAACACCAGGTTGTAGAGCATTTAAAGAGAATTTATTCTTTTGTGCTTAAATTTTAGTACACTGGAGCCAATAGCAGCTGCTCTCTCCACAGGCTTAAGCTCACAGGTAAATTTTGAATCAGAGAATCCCAGAATGGTTTGGGCAGGAAGGGACATTTAAGAAAACTTAGTTCCACTTCCCTGCCATGGGCAGGGGTACCCTCCACTATCCCAGGCTGCTCCAAGCCCTGTCCAGCTGTGTTTGAGGTAGAAGCTGGTGAGGTTTTAGCTCGGAATACAAAGAAAGGACAGGAGGATGAGGCAGGGATGATGTTCCAGTAGTGTTGGTCTGGTTTTAGATGCACCATGAGAGAAGGGAAGAGCCATGAAGGCAGCTGGGTGGGTACAGTGCTGAGATGGAGGTACAAGGAAGATGCAGAGATGAAAAGAGGATAAAATTGAGGGTAAGGTTTAAAGTCAAAGGTTGTTAGAGACAGGAGGTTGAAGGTGGTGGATATTGAGCTGTTTAGTATTAACACCTTCCTCTCTTGAGCTCTCCTCACTCTTTTATGTTTTGTTTTTTTCGTGGTTCAGACTCTCAGACCCTGTTTCACCCTCCTTTCACTGAGCACAGCCTGTCCCAGGCAAGCAGGGATGGGAATTGCTTGCACTGCAGCACTCCAGCCCCAGAACAAGTAGAAAATGCAGCTCCACACCAGTTCCACCAGTGCTGCTCCAAAGGCCAAAGTTACTCCTACACAACTACTGATGTTACACTTAGGGATGGATTTTGCCTCTGTATTTGAGACTATGTGCAAGCTGGGCATCTTAAAAACTAGTAATAAAATAAAAAGAATGGTGTTATTGCCTTCCACATCTTGCTTGTGTAATCTGCCTGCAGAATGTCTGAGCCATCTTCTCCCAATCTGGAGGTAGTTTTGGTTTCACATAGATGGTTTTTGACGGGCCACCTCCGTCAGCCACTATGTTTTGGAGCTGTAAAAATAAGAAAAATAATAATTTTGCTCCCCGAAAGCCAAATCAAACCACAGTACAGATCTGACAGCTGTCCAGGCAACTGAAAACAATCCGTCATAAAATGCCTTTAAATCAACAAATAGAGAACCAAAGAAATATCAAGTGAGATTAATCACTGTCAATTGTTCCAAGATTTTATAACAAAGGGGCAGGAGGAGGAATTAGTCTTGCAGACTTTACACCCTCCTTTTTTTTTCTTTGTTTTTTCTTTTTTTCTCAAAGGGCAACAGTTATCCAAGTCAGTAAAAATGACGTAATTATATTGCAAAATTCTTTGGATGAGAATGAGACTTAGTTCTAAAATCTGAAGCTACGTTTACCCACAGCAGAAAATTGCTGGAAATCGGGTGAATAGCAGCTTGCATGTTTATTTTTCCTAGAAGAAAACAATTGACTCTTCAGAACGCGTTTGGAAGTGACTGAAAACAGATGGCAGTGGAGATGATTTGCTACCCAGAAGCATCAGGGTGGTTATGGATTCCTGGGGGCTCCTCTCGTGTTTGTCTGCCTCGGACTTAAACAAACACAAACTGGGCTAGGAGGCAAGAGGGGCTTTTCAGGAGTTCTCAATCACTGGTCCCTCATACACAGAGAATGGGAATGCAGCTTTGTTATTCCTCGGCTGGGATCATTAGTTGGTGTGGTGTGTGCTAGGGGCTAGGCAGAGCTGGCACTACCTTCCCCAAATCCTGAAAAATTGGTATTTTTATTTTTGTACCAGGGAGATGAAGGTGTGCAGAATTTCCAGGCAGAAGCTTGATAAAGAGAAGTCCCCTCAGTGTTGTTTGTGGGGTTCGTCTTCCTGGTGACCCTCTAGCAGAGTTAATTTGTCCTGCAGTAACTCCAGGTGTTTGTGATTGTCATTCAGGACTCCAGCAATAAGAAAAAAAAAATAAATCTCCATTTTGTGTGCAGAAGGTGTGAGTGGATCCTCCAGTGGTTTTGGGGATGCCCTGTGCTAATGGGGGGAAATAAGGAAGATGCTGTGGAGGTTGTGTTGTGTTTGAGTAAAGCACCTTTTCCTCTGATGCTTTTTCAGTGTTAATTCACCAAGAATTTGAACTGTCTTTCCAAGCCAACAAGTAAAGGCATTGAATGGCAATTATGCTGTGTTTCCTCTAGCCAGAACACCCAAACCAGGCTTACCATTTCCCTTAGATTAGCCACTGAGAACAGAGGTATAATTACCCTTTTTTCTATATCCTATTTATATATCCTGTACAAGACATGGATTTTCAATGTACTTGATGCATCAGTCTTCATAATTTCTATATCTCTGTGAGTTGCTGCATGATTTTTACTGCTGTGTCCACAGCATTGACAGAACCAGGTGTTGCTTTAATTAACTGTGCAGCCTGAGGACACCCATGGCAATATTTTGACTGATCCAGAAAATAAAATGATTTCAGATTGTCTGGGTTAGCACTGTCCTGTGTTTAAAGGTGAGCACACACATCCCTGCTTTGGCGGATCAGGGAGCAGTTGCACATTTTCACAATGTTTTTAATTTTTTTAAAAAATAAATTTAAAGGATGCTGGGGGGGATTCCAGAGCAAACTCCCATTTTCAGTTGGCACCTGTAGGGCTGTGAACTGCCTGGGGTCTGAAGGTGGAGCTGTCCCTTTTTTGTCACTCTTTTCACCCTTGGTTTCAAAGATGAGGATGGCCCAGGCTGACCTCCCGTGCTGCAGCCCCTGGTTCAGCCTTTCAAGGTTAGCTGATACAAGGTTAATTAGTGTAAAGTTTGACCCCTTTGCCCCCACTTTCTCTCTCTGAAGTCACAGCGAAGCTCTTGTGCCTTTTTACTTACCTGACAGGTTATCTCCCTTTGTTCTCCCCTCCCCTAGCACAGTTCTCTCTCCATGGCTCCAGGCTCTCTCCTTTTCCCTCTCTTGTTGTCACCCTGAGCCTCTGGTGTTCTTTTTGCTGAAGAAAAACCAGAGTGAAAAGTCCCCACAGCCCAGCTCTCACGTAATCTGATCTGAGTTTAATCCAATTTGCCTTGGCAGGGAGTTTTAGGGCTGGGATGGGCAGCCCCAGAGAGCACACCTGGGCTGGCTGCATGGTGACATTGTCCTGCCTTGCTGTGTCACAGCTGGCTTGGGCCTGGCCAGGAAGGTGCTGTGGGTTAAGGTTTAAAAATGAACTAAAAATGGATGGATGGCCTGTGGAGAAAGGACCTTGCATCAGTCTCCAGCAGAGGAAGAAGCTGGGACTGGGCAATTAAAAGCAGTTCAATGTGCGACTTCAGGGCACTGGGGGAGTGACTGACTTCTGTGCCTTGGCCTTGGAGGTGTCCCTCCAGCTGCCCTCCTGCTAGAACCATCTCTAGGAGTTATCTTGTGGTCCCTGAATGATCTGGCTGCTTCTCCCTGCCCTCTTCTGAGCGGGGGAGGGATGTGACTGTTGGTGGCATCAGCTGGAAGCACCGATGGATTGCTTAGATGGATTGATAGAAGAACCTTTCTACATTTTAATAAATCAGCTCTTGGTTACTGCCATCCATGTTTTCCCCCTCACACTCAGTGACAAGGATGAGCAGAGCAAACCAAAGTTTTTGTGGTTCTTGGGATGGGTCTGTCCCCACAGCCATTAGCAAAGCTCCTTCCATGGGCACCAGCATTCCTTTTCCTCCCCAGGAGGACTCTGAAGGATTCTCTGCCTCACTGTGCTCATTTCAGGCTTTTGGGGATTTTGGTGGGAGCAGAGACTGAAGAGGTAGAGGAGGTATAAAACTGCTCTTACCTGATAGTGTCAGAAACCAGAGGTTTTCCCCAAGACTTTGAACCTTCTAGAGAGCCTAAACTTGTGCTGGTGGTAGGAATGTGTGTCCATAATGCACTTGGGGCCCATCTCTGAACAAAGTGTTCGTTAGGTGCTTGCTAATTTAGCACATGGCCAGGGTGCCTTGGATGTGAGGAACATTTTACTCATGTTTACAAAGGCATGAAATAGTGTTCCTTGTGTTAATGATCCATTTAATAAAGGCCTTCCAGCTAGGCCATTCCAAGGCATTAATTGAACTTCTTGGGTGCTCAAGGCCATTAACCTTTGATTGTAGCCCACACCAGAGGCAAACTAATCACTCCAAGTTCTCCCCAGCATTATTGCTTCAGCACAGGGCAGGAATGTGGCGCAGGGTGGATAAATCATTCACCACGATATCATCAGGGCTGCTGGGCTGCCACCTAATCCTAGTACAGGGGTACACAATGTTACAAACCATGGCAATTAGCATTTGCAGGCACTGGGAAAGCTGCTTGAGTGATATACATGAGTTAAAAAAAAAAAAAAAAGATAAAGGGAGGAGGGAGAACAAGAGAAGCGGGGAGCTGAATGTTGGCAGGGAACTGCAGCCTTCCCCCGGGCAGGTGCCTCACCTGTGTGGTAGTTTGCCCTTATCTCTGCTGATCTGGACCATCTGCCAGGTCTTTTCCATCCCTGTGCTGGAGGCAGGGTTTGTTTGTGCCATAATGATGCCTTATAACGGAGAGTGCTGTGCACATATCCAGAAAATCCAAAAGCATCCAGAAAAAACACTGGAGACACTTTAGAGCTCTGTATTAGAAAGTTTATTTTCTCTTTTGCTTTCCTTGCTGTCTGGGGTAGTTCTCTGGGGGATTTGTGTAATTTTAGCAGTGACTCCAAGCTGCAAATCGAAGTTGGTTTGCTGGCTCAGACCAAAGCTGACAGTCCTTCCCCAGGTAAAACTCACCCTGGCTCTTATAGGACTTCTCTGAGGTGACAGTGCTCAGGATTCCCTTGCTGGTTCTTTCTGGACTGCGGTAATGAGCTCTGCTCTGTGAGAACACCAAGAAAACAAATAAAAAATTGCATTGACAACTAATTCTTTCAACAGAGTTAAACCAACCAAATAAAAAGATGCTCCCAAATCTCATTTTCCTACTCGTGTTGGTCTCCTAATTGGTTTTCAAAGAGGGAGGCTTCCTCTCCTCCCCATCTGACTCCTCTGGGCACTCCCTTTTCCTTGGCTCTCCTGCTGGCTGAGTGCTGAGCTATCTGCTCATCTGAACAAGCAGGAGCTGTTTGGAGCTTCTCAGACCTTCAGTGGTGCTTGCATCCCAACACAACTTTGGTCTTCCAGTGCTGAAACACAAGCAGAGACTATTCTGGGAAGGACAGGGCTCTGCCTGCCCAAAGCCAGGGGCTGGGACAAGCCCTCAGCATCCATCCCTGCAGATTCCAAGAAGCAGCTTTGGACTGTTCTGGTGTGAAAAGCTGTCTCTGCTGCCCTGGGGCTGGCAGGGATCTGGAGTCCTAGTCCCCAGTTGCCAGTCTGAGTTCCCAAAGAGAGGGACTTTGGTGCCATGGACAATAAGAGCAGGATATTCTGTGTGTCCCTGTCAATGTGACCTTGGAGCAATGGGACAGGAGGGTGGAGTTCCCAAACTGTGCGGCAAGTGGCTCCAGTCCTGAAGGGATCCAAAACCCTCCAGTGTGCTCATGAGCGAAATGAGGAGGAATGTGTAGCTACTGGCTTGCTTCTAGGACACTGCAGTCCCTAAGTCTAGCCTAAACTCATTGCCAGAGCAATGAAAGAGCAGGGATGAGTTTGAGGGAGTGCAAAAGAACATGAGCTCACCCTGGAGGTCTTAAGCTGCCAAGGTTTTCCTGAAAAGGGAGCTGACTCCATGCAGACAGAATACAAGGACTCAAATGTCCCCAATAGGAAAGTTTCTATTAAAAAACCCAAATCCAGACATGTGCTTTTTTATTAATGAGAAAATTCTTCTGTTGTTTATGAGATCAACCCTTTAAGGGGGGCAATGGGAGGAGAAGAAGAAAAGAAGCTGTTTGTTAGCAAAATGAAATCCAGACAAATATTTATAGCTACTTTCAAGTGGCTTGTTCTGACATGAGTCGACTATCCTTAATACCTTCCCTTTAGCACCATTAAGCATCTCACTGGCAGTCAGAACAAATTTATGAATGTCTTATAAAAGTCAACAAGCCGCAGGAAAAAAATAAATAAAAAAGAGCCTTATGCAAACAGTGCTTCATTGCAAGAACTCAAACAAAGAAGGTCACATTCATCATTTGCTCCCAGAGAGGGAAAGCCAAGGAGACGGATGGATGATGACACAAGACCTGGCTGAGTTTAAATCCCCACCTCACAGGAGTTTCTGGAGGTGCTGCCAGGGTGGCCACACACTCTCTGCAGGCTGCTCTCCTCTCCTGCCACATCTCACACGTTCCAGCAATTGCTGCTCTCCATCTGAGCTTTGGTGTGGCTGCTGGAGTCTGACCTGCAAAGCCACTCCAGGAGCTGAATTCCTGTCCAGTGCAGTGTGCTGGGCAATGGGCTCAATAAAATTAAGTGGGGGAAACTTCTATTGTTGGAGCCCGTCCATCAAATGGAAGGAAGGAGATGAGCATGGGGGAATTGAGGGGAAATCAGGTGCTCAAATGTGATTTCAGTGTGACCTAAAGGAACACTCCTGCTGGATTAGCATATAATGGTAATTTTCTCAGCGACTTTTAAGAGTTGATATAAAAGTTTTGGTAGTTGCAGGTGCTGGTTCCCCGTTGTATTCAAGCACTGTGATATACAAAATGGCAATTCATTTTTTGAGCTTGATGCAGGCAATGAGTCTTTCTATCAGTTCTAGACAGCTCTGAAGGCAGAAGGATGATTTCACCATGAAAATGCCATTCTTTCAGTGACAAAGGCACTTTTCATGCTTTCAGTGATGACAAAGGGAGGACACCTGCATGGTGGTCCCTAGAGGTTAAAGCTGGGCTGAGCAGGGGCTGGGGGAGGATTAAAGTTCAGTCCAGAGCACTCCCAGTCACCCACTGTACTAGGGAGACATTTGGGACTGGGCTCAGGAATGGGGCTTGGGAATAAGCCTGGCTTTAGGGAAATGTTAAACCAGGGAAGAGATGGGGATTGTGGAAGGAATATGGCTTGGAGGATGAGAGATGGGGAAAGATTTTAGCCTGCACAGAGGATTGATAATCCTGGGCTAAATCTGGCACTGGAAGGTTTTGCTGTACATAGCTGGGGTTTTGGCTAAACAGTCATTCCAACAAGAAAACTCCTTTCTTGTGGCACCTGTGTCATTTCTGATGAATCCCTGCATCGTTTCTCAGCTCTCAAACCTGCACTCTATTTTCCCTAGCTTTGGGAAATCTGATCAGATTTGGAACAGAGGGGGTTTGTATTTTTTTCTTGCCACAATGGGGAAGCACATGTGTGCACACAGGTCCCACCCTGGCACAAAACCAACAAACACAGAGCTGCATTCCTCTGAAATCAGAGCCAGGTCCCACCAGGTGATCAGTGCACTAAAGGGACCTCATCCCTTTAGCCCCCAGAGCTGTGAAATTCTTTGAATTTTGGATAAATGCAGATCACAGAGTGCACTAAATTACTGCTGTTCTTGCTCTCCTGAACCTTGTTCTCTCTCTCTGCTGTCATGCAAGGGATGCTGAGAAGCTCTGCTCCTAAATATAGGTTGGAAAGTCACTGTTCCTTGATAGGATTAATGCTGCCTCCAAGTCAAAAAACCTCAGAGGGAGTGGGGCACAATTTGCTTGTGTCTATTCTGGTTTATGCAGGGTGATAACACAGTAGAAAGGAAGCTGTTGCAGGACATTTGTCATTTTTACCTGTTAGCTCATTTTCCAGCCAAACTGGGAGGTCTGTGCCCATGAGAGAGCCTCCAAGATCATGGGAAGGGGAGTGGGAAAAGCAACCCACAAACTTTTCATCACTCGCACAGAAAAGAACTAAAGGAACAAAAAAATCAAGTGAGGGAGGATGACAGAGCCTCATGGTTTTGAACAGTTTTTTTTAGGGTTAAAACCTGCCTGCTGCAGTGTTAGACTTTCTCCTGCTCTGAAATCATGCAGAAGTTAAACAGTTCAAGAGTATTTGCTGTTGTAAATTGTTATCCAGAACCCCAGTGCTTTTGGCTGGGCTTTATCTCTCATGCATGTCTTTTCCTTCAATATTTAAGGTAATTTTCCACTTTATGGCATGACCCAAACAAATAACAAACCCCTCAATAATTTCTTTAACCACTTGTTTTCTTTCAAACATTTTATCTTGCTGAATTATTGAGTGAGCTGGAATGACCTTGATGTAAACAAATATTTTTGAACTCGTGTGAGGATCAAAGAGAAAAGAATGTGAAACAGACGCTGGAATCTGGAAATGATCCATGTGAGGTTGGCATCAGTCTTCCATCCTTTTTTCATTCATTATTTTTTTGGGATATGGAGCCCAGAGCAAATTTGCCCTGTTCAAAAGTGAGGAAAAGTGACATTCAGGCAGCAGCACAATGGTTGCAGCACTGGCATTTGTACAAATTAATCTGCTTTGTTTCGTGCTTTAGCATGATCATCATCAATATAAATCATAGATGGTGTGGAGCAAAGCCTCTGTTGTTTTCTGGTGGCTCTTTTGCTTGGATTCTATGACTGGACTGGAATTTTAGCTGGAAAAGTTAAGCTAGCACTTAACTGCAGGCTAAGGTCTTTAAGAAAGTGTGGCTTTTCTGTAGAAACTCTCTCAGATTTCTTTAAGAAATGAAGAAAGTGGGAGTTCAACATTACTAGGCTGTGCTATGACTTTTAAATTTTTTTTTACTATGGCCAACTTTGAAACAAATGGATCAGCTGTTTGCCATTTCTAAAGGAAGCAGCCCAAACTGCATTTAAGAGCAAAGTTAGAACTTTGCTGCACTGCTCAGAAGAAATGAGGGGTGAGCTGTGCTGGCAGGAGCAGTTCTGCTTCACAGTTCTGACTGCTGGCCCTGGAATTGAGAGGAGGTTTTGTCATCTATTAAAAATGACATTTAGCTTTGCTTAAGGTGACTTAAAAATCTAAAAAAAAAAAAGCTCTGGAAATTTCATGTGCTGTTGTGTGAACTGCAGAGAAATAGAAGCCCTTTTCAGAAGCAGCCTCTGATTTTTGTGAACCTCCCCTGTGAAATGCCTGATCTCAAGTCCTTGAGCTGAGCTTGGGAGCATCTGCAGCTTTCCTTGGCTTTAGCTGGATAAGAAAGGTGATTATCTGTGAAAACCTGCTTTGTCCCTTAGGTTGGACACTCAGGATGAGAAGAAATATTTCAGCACCTGCCTGACACACTTGCTCGTGTTATGGGGGCACTCAGAGCTGAAATAATCCAATTTCCCAAGTCTCCTATATTTTATTTTGTAGCTTGCTCTTCCCTGTTGTGGGTGGGAGGAACAGAAAGTTCTCTGGGGTCAAGGACAAGAGTGGTTTTCTCTTCAAAAAGTTCCCCATATCCCCCTTGATGTTGAAATTAATAAAATCCCCACTGTAGCTGTCACATCTCCTTTAGAGGTTTGTTAGGTTTCCACTGAGTAAAAGGTTAAATATCTAAGAAGTTGATTTTCCAGGCTTTTAGTGGAATTAAACAGTAGATAGGTTTTTATGGAAACCTGATTCTCCAGAAGCTGTAAGTTCCTAACAGCAACAAACAAATAAAATTTGACTTTTTTTTCCCCAGCCACACAATCTTTAAAATATTAACAGGGTTTTAGTTTTTTTATTTGTACTAGTAATCATTTTTCCAGCTGTTGAGCTGATCAATACTTTCATTTTTCTTCGCTCCCAGCACATCAGACATTTTATTTTAGTTTTTAACAAGAAGGAATCTTCGTTGACTTCTTGGTCTTATTCCTAAAAATATATTCCTGAGTGCAATTAAAGGAGTCTTGTCACCAGTTCCTGGATTGCACAGAAGTCCTCTCTGATACTGCAGGGCAACATTTTGCAGGCATAAATATGGGAAAGAGACTGCTGCCATTGTGACAGAGCACAGAAATACTTCGTATTTATTTGTACATGCCAGCCCAGTTCTGACATCAGTGGCACCAGTGTAGATCTAAATCTTCTTGGGACATTGCAGTCCTGCTCTGTGGCGTAACACTGGGACAGAAAAGCTCCCAGTAACTTTCCACTTGCCTCATGGAGACCCTCTGCTCACAAAAAAACCCTCTTCCTTGGAAAAATGGGTTTTTTTATTGTTTCTTTTGCTTTTGTTGGGACAGGTGATGCCAGTGGGTTGGGTGGAGCTCTGAGTATGGGAAAATGACATTTCCAGGACTTCTAACTTGTGTTAGACTCACTGCAAAAGAAACTTTGCTCTTTTTGAGGGATACAGGGAAGATCCCTGAGCATCCCTTCCTGGGGTTGAAGTGTGGGGACAAACCTGGAGCCTGGCCAGGATCGTGGTGCAGGGGAACTGAGCACTGCCTGTGCTTCCAGAGCACAAATCCTCGGGAACTGAGCTGGATGTGCCCCTTGGAGTGGTCACTGAGGCCTCCTTGGAGTGGTCACTGAGGCCTCCTTGGAGTGGTCACTGAGGCCTCCTTGGGGTGGCCACTGAGACCTTGGTGTTGCCAGAGGGTTTGAGGGGAGGAGGAGAAGGAAGACTGGAGTTTGTGGCTGAGCACAGACATTGCCTCGTGGTCTCCAGAGCTTTCCCTGCAGCTCTGACACTTTTCCTGACACTCCTGTCATCTGCCTGGGGACATCTGACAGACCTGCTCTGATTTGTGGGACCAAACACTCAGCCAAGAGCATCAGCTCAATCACTCCAGAGAGCATCAGCCACAACTTCAAAGGGGCAGATGAGGAAACCAGTGTCTGCACTGCTGCTGGTAATTTTGGTCCTCTCTGGTTTCTAAAAGGAGGTGCAGAGGGGAAGTTGCACAATCTGGGAACTTGAATGGAAAATGAAGAGGATTCACAGAATCAGATAATTCTCCTGAGGGAAAAATAAACTCCCAAGGAAGAGAGTGGCTGGGTATTTTGAGCACAGAGGTTCCCAGCAAATGGGCATCTCCCAGACCTGGCTGTGTGTGGCCTCTGCTGTGCTGTGCAGCTCAGGGTTTAGAGCATCCATCACTCATGGCCAGGGGGGCTGTGCAGTGGAACAATGTGCCTTTATCCCTTCCCTGGGTGAAGCTGGGCTGGGTGGGTTGTGCTGATGATTCCTGTCTTGATCTCAGCGCTTTTGCTCATAAAGTGCCTTTCAGCTGCTGTGAGGGGATGAGGCAAAGCACAGCCAAGTGACACAAGCCCCAGAGCCACCCAGCCTGCCTGCTGCCCTTCAGCTCCTGCTTATTGCACAGCAGGTTTAAAAATAAGCTGGTTTTCACTGATCAGTGTCTGGGTTCCCTCTCTCCCTCCATCTCCATTAAGCTGGCAGTGGGTTCCTGGGCAGCATTCCCACATTCCTGGGAGGAGGCTGTTCTTCACACCTGCTGGTGTTAAACACTTTGGGACCAGAGCCCTGCAGATTCTCACTGTCCCCTAAAGGCTGGTGTAGGATGAGATCCTGCTCTCCTGTTAGTTGTTCTACAGACTGGGCCTTGTGCTTGGACTGGTGCCCAAGCATTTTCACAAGTCCAGACTTTCACTCTGCCCCTGAGAGCTGCTAGGGTTTTTTTCTGAGGATTTTGTTTATGTATGTCTCTCCCTGGCCTGGTTTTTATGGGAGAGAAATGCACAGAAAAAGTGATAAATGATCTGGATATATATGATAATTAGTTATTATTTGTGAATGGAAAATCAGGCTCTCACTTTGGCCTAATGTCCATCAACTTCCAAATGTAATTTCAGGAGGGAATGTGTTATTATTTATTTCTCATCAGATTTTTGTTGTCTTCCCCTTTTACCTTAAATGTCAGAATTAGAATATTTCATAATATGCAGTTGGAAAGAGAATTTGTTGTGTCCAGAATCTCTTGAGGAGTGACATTACCAGATAATAGACACAGTTATCTGTAGAATTGCACTGTACACAGAGCAAAGTTTCAAAATCTGACATAATTATTGCTACTACATCATATTTGTATTCTATGTATTACTTGCAAAATGCAGCTTATTCCTATTTGAGATGGAGTTCAGCTGATTTGTTTTCTATGTTGGTGTCAGAAAATGGAATGTCCTTTGAACTTGAGGCTTGCAGGTGAAGGAGGATAAGCACAGGAATCATTTCTGTCCTGGTTTTGTAGACTCATTCCAGCATCTTTGTACCTCTGGTTCTGTGACAAGTTTTGGGGTTGCACAATGTAAACTGCAAATCTGTGATGAACCCAAATGGAAGCTATATAGGAAGATAGTAAGCAACAAAAGCTTTTTTCTGATTTTTTTTTATGTTTAGGGCTCACTCAAGGCACAAATAGTGGATGAATTATGCCCATGATAAGTCTCCAAAATGTAGCAAAGCCAATTTATATGGAAGCTAAGGTAACTTAGATTTCCATAACTAAAACCATTTAATGTGAATTTCCCAATGTCAGAAATGAAAGGATGAGTGAGAACATGGACAAAGGATCCACATTACTTCTGCTTTAAAAATCAGGACAAATTAAAGCAGATTGAGCCATGTCTCTTCCCTTACCTCTGCCTACTTTCCTGCTGTGCTGGTTCTTGTGGCAGTGGAGCAATTCCTGCCATGTGCCCATCACTCTCCTGCTAACTCTGCCTATTTAAGGTCCTGGTGCTGAGGATTTGGCTGCTGGGGAACATCACTTTAATGGGTTCCTATTGCTTTGTTAAAATGAGAATATTGTCCACAACACCAGTGGAACTGGGCAGAACTGGTCCCAGTGGTTTTTGGAGGAAGGAATTTCCTCCATTTCTCCAACAGTTTGCTGGGTTTGCCTGTGTGAAGTTTCCTAAACCTTCACAGTGACTATGACCACGGATTGGAGAATTCAAGCAGAGTTTTTGCAGGGAATTGCAATCTTTAGTGCTCAAGTCTGTGGGAAGGAACACAGACAGAGCTGTGCTGTGTCATCCCAGCAGAATTCCTGCAGCTCGGGTCTGATTTGGGTCACAGCATCCGTGCAAGGAGAAATCCACATCACAGCAAGAATACAGGGATATTTCCCTTATTGTGCCTTCACAGGCTGCAGCTGAGAAACTTTTTGGACTAGAGATTTGTTCTTCTTTTTCCCTCTGAGACCAGTGGCAGCTGTGGGCGCTCAGTAATCTCTGAGGCCCAGGCTACTATATTTAAATGCCTAAATTTAGACACAGAGGCCTAGGAGCCCATGGGTACCATTGAAGTGGACTGGAAACTTCCCTTTTGCCTTTCTGGGGATTGGATCAGGCCCTATTTCAGGTAACTTTGAAAAAAAAGAAAGTAAAATTGGATTAAGTGGCTTGTGCAAGATGGGTGAACAAATGGGACAAATGGCTGGCAAGGCTCAGGAGCTCTGGATGCCATTCCTGTGCTCCCACTGCCAAATTAAATTCATTCTTGTAGAGAAAGAGCTCGTGCTGGTGAGCCTGTTGTAGAGGTGGAAAGGCATCTTAATTGCATCTTCTCAGAGAACAGAGCTGCAGGGGTATTTAGTGCTGCTCTTTGCAGCAGGGTCTGGAGAGCAGGAGCTCACAGGATGCTGCAGCCTGATTTCTGCCTGGTTAACAAAGAGATTGAGACACAACCTCCATCTGTTGGTCCAGGAAGGAGTCACTGTTTGCAGTCCTTCTGCTCATCCTGGAGTGCACACACGTATCTGGTTGCAGAATTTAGGATCTCCGAAACAATATTTAGAGAGGAGGAAGGCAGGGAATCAGGATTTGCTGTAATGGTAAATGGTATAATTTGGGGATTTCTCCTTTTCAGGCTACAGCTCCTAAGCTGGTGGCAGGGAGATGAGCCAGCCTGGCAGGGAGCTGTGCCTCAAGCCTGTGCCAGGGCCAGATCCCTCTCCCTTTCAAGGCAGGGAGAGTTAAACCATTGACTTCACTGCAGTTGGGTTAAGCCTGTAAATAGTTCCTGACACTTGCATATTATTAGCTGCTCTCATGGCCAGATCTAAGCATACTTGATGTCTGGAGGAATTTGACTTTGTATACAGCCAGACATTCCTCATTTCTCATTAGCTGGGTAAACATATGTGCAGAGAAGTTGGGTTTGTCCTCTCAACACAGTTGCTTCTTCCTGAGAGGGTGATGGATGGCCTTGTGGAAAATGTGTGAAATACAACATTTCTGGAAAGAAATCCATAGTTTGTCTCACAATGAGCTGTGGCTGTGACAGCTGAGCAGGGGAGGCTCAGGCCAGGCATAGGTTGAAGTCTTTTGTGATGTGGGGCCTTTGGCATGTGCTCTGTGTGTCACAGAAGATAAGGACAGCAAGTGGGGGTTCAACAGCTGGGAGGGGAATGGCAGGGAGCTGTCATCCATGGCTGTGGCAAAGGGCATGGGAGAGACTTTGGAATACTGTCTGTAATTCTGATTATATAAACTGATTATGCTACTATATTAAACTTGCACAGGGCTATAGAGTGGTTTGTGTTGGAAGGAACCTTGAATTTCACCCAGTTCCACCCCTACCATGGACAGGGGACACCTTCCACTAGAGCAGGGTGCTCCAAGCCCTGTCCAACCTGGCCTTGAACATTTTCAGGCAACGTGTGCCATGTGCCACCACCCTCACAGGGAACAAGTTCTTCCAAATTTAACCTGTTGTCCCCCTCTGCCAGTGTGAACCCATTC
>NW_005054308.1:10168278-10169212 GCF_000277835.1 Geospiza fortis | reverse complement strand
TGCTGAAGTTCCCTCTCCCACTTCTTTTAGCACTTCAGGCACTGGAAGGGGCTCAAATTAACCTTCTCTTCTCCAGCCTGACCAGCCCCAACTTTCTCATCCTGTCTCCATAAACTCCATCTCTTGCTTTTTTTCATCTTCTGCTATCCAGCCCAATTTTATTCCCATCCTTTCCCAATCATGCACCAAGAGAGTTCCCTATGGATTTCTCAGGAGGAAAAGCAGCCAGCAGGTGCATTGGCACCTCACTTGAGTGAGTGCTGGAGGAGCACCAAAAACTGGGGCTGGATCCACCCCAAAGGAGACTCTCAGGGTCTGAGGTGCCTGGGCTCTCTCTTCCTCAGTCACCACATTCCATAACACACACAGTTACGGAATGACCACAAGCCTTTGGGACTGGGTGATCCAGCTGCTCCTGAGGTGGGAGAGGGCTCAGTGCAGCTGGGACAGGACAGGGACATGGCTTAGATAAGGCTGGACACCTTCTTAGTTTTGCTGTGAGAGCTTCAAGTTGGGTTTATTACTTATTAAGGCCTGTTCTGATCCTCATTTCAACAAGGCCAAGCTGCTGTGCCTCAGCCCCTGCAGTGCACTTGTGGTTGTGTTCCTCTCCTGAGAGCTGAATGAGTCGCATCCTGCCTGATATCTCTGGGCAAATTCCATGCAGAAGGCATTGGGCAGCCACACCCAGGGCCAGAATTTGCTCCAAAACACAAGGGGTTGGTTTTTCCCCCAATGCTCTGCATGCAAATGCAAACACAAAGCAATCCATTTTAATCTGCAGTTTCCCAGAACAAGGGTTTGGACCTGGATGTGTGGGCAAAAAAATGAGTCTAAAATTCGACTTACCTAACCTTCAATTAAGCTTGATATCTAAGCATCCGTGGGAATGATCCCCAGGCCTGGAGTTATTGCCTGCTGAGAGCTGGGCTCT
>NW_005054308.1:10155007-10168259 GCF_000277835.1 Geospiza fortis | reverse complement strand
TGACTGAGGGTAGTGCTGTATTGTTCTCTTAAGGGCTCTGTGAGTCACATCTTCTATGAGTTGTTTTATCACTGTAATTAGTCTACGTATTGAGGGGAAAAAAATAAAATAAAAGAAGGGTATACAAAAGGATAAAGGCAAAACATATTAGGAGCCCCTGTAAAATTGTGGAGCTCTCCATATGATTTTTTTTTTTAGTTCAGAAATAAAGCGTTTCTAACTTCTTTCATTTAGGCTTCCACAGAAATGTCTCTCCCATATGTCAGTGGTGTAATCTACATAATGAACAAAACTTCACAGATGGACTGGCTGATGCAAGGGACATTCTTTGATATTGACAATTACTGAGCTTTTGCTTTCTGTGTTGCATAACTTTAGAAAAGTGCTGTAGTTCAGGGAGGTGAGAATTTCTTCCAGAATAATCAGTGGCACAAAGTAGCTGGAGGAAAAGGCAGACATTAAAAAGTGAGGCCCCCAACCAAAACCCTTTTTAGAATGTGTGGGCCCTTTTATAAACAAATAAACAAACCAACCCCACTCTGATTTCATGCTTTACTTTTTGACCAATGTCCTCAAGTTAATGGGTTTTTTCCCCCACAGTTTATGCAATGATACGGCTCTTCTCACTGTCTTGGAACTTGTTTGTGCCCTTGGTTTCTGAAGTTTTTAAAACTTGTTTTAGGTTTTATTACAAATGCTTTTTTTAAACTACAGGCCTTTTAGGAATGCAGGAAAATATTTGTTTTGAAGTCCAGCTTTCACCTTCGTTGCTTTCCTTGGCCAAAACTTGCCACTTATTCAAATTCACAAAGTTCTAGGACTTCAGATTTTATTTCTGTAACCCTACTTGGTAGGTTAGAGATCAAATCCCTTCTGGATCCTCTCTCTGCCTTTCTCCAAAGATGCTTGGTGGTGACGTGGTTTTAAACCCTGCTCCAATCTCCTCTCCCAGTTATTGCTGGAGCAGAGAGGTGAAGTCAGAAAGGTTGAATTTACTATGACCGTGTGTCCAGGACTTGGAAAAGCTTTGTGGAAAACAACAGTCTAGTTTGTATGAAAGAGGACATTTTCTTTTTGCTGTTTTATTGAGATGTGTCATCCCAGCCAAGAACCTGGAAGACATTAAGGTCGATGTGATTGTCACAAACATTGAGGGTTTCATTTTTTATTTTTTTTTAATGAACCAGCTACACTTTCAGAGAGCCTGAGGTGGAGCAGCAGCCCACAAGGAGCTATGGAGGTGACATTTTGGTTATCCAGGAACAACAGTAACATGCAAGAGCTCTCAGTTCTACGTGTGTGGGGAGAATATAAAATTTTATGAAGTGATGGTTTCCAATATAGCGAAAGATATCTCACTCTTGGCATGAAACTCAGACATCCACCCATCCAAAGCCTCTGCCTGAGGCCTCCCCAAGCTCACACTCTCCTCCTTTGTTCCCCAGAGCTGCCTGATTCCAGCAGCAGTCATTCTGTCCCCAGGGAGTGTCCAGCTGAAGGTGTGGTCGTGTCCCTGGACCAGCAGAGCTGGGACACCACTGGCAGCTGCTTGGTGGCCAGATAGATTTGCAATATTTGCATGGAGAAGGTGTGTTCCCTTCCCTAAGGATCGTACCTGTCCTCAGGGAGAGGTGTTTGTTCTTGATTCAGATCAGCACCAGGCTGAAGACTTTGATGAGGGTTCTCTTCCATCTTCCCTCAGGCTGATTTCAGGTGCTGCTCATGATCATCTCTCCCCTGCTGCCCTGCTTGCTGGGACTGTGACCTCTGAGTGCCTCTCTCTCTATTTCAGGCACATTGTCCTGGTATTTTTTGGCCCAGAGCCTGCTTTGCTGGCTGGAGCAGCTTCCCAGGGACTCTCAGGCAGCTGGGGGTTGAGCTGGAAATGGAGTCTGTGCTCCTTGAATCCCTGAAATGTTCAGCCTGCTGTTGCTTCCTTTGCTCTTGCAGAGGATCTCCAGAACACCAACACTCCGCTGAAGCTTAGCTGGAACCCTTGGTGCCACAAGGGAGATGCATCCATTTATTTTTGGTCCAATTAAGGAGGGCCACCTCTGGAAGTGATGCCTGTCCTCAGCTTCCAGGGTTGCACCTGCCTGTTCCCCTCTATTTTGAAGTAAATTTGAAGCCAAATATGGCTCAAAATAACTGTGTCTATTCATTCTTGAACTTGGATAAATATCTCATTGCTGTCAAATGCTGTCAGGTGCTTCAAGCAGCATTTGTGCTTTGATCAACATGAGATTTCCTTGGGGAAGGGGAGAGACTGGTCCCACCTCAGATAATCCATGGCAGAAGGAGGGAAGTGAGCTCCTGATTTATTGTTATTGGCTGGGTGTGACATGATGCAACTGCTGCACAATAGAAAATGTGGTTACATTTGTAGACTGAATGATTCCTAGCTGAATTTCCATTCAGTTTTGCCCTTTCCTGCTCATTCATCACTGCTACACAGGCCATAATTTCCTTCAGCATATTTTAATTCCAGGGTGGCAACTGGTTTGCTAAGAGAGGTTGATCTTTGGGATTTTACTGACCTTTCTAGGCTCACTAATACATAATAAAAAACTCAATATGCAGATTATATAAATTAACTGAAATTTGTTAAAGAGTACCCGTAGTGCTGTTATTTTCTCCATGACTGGATGAGTGTGTAGCATTCCCAAAGTTAACAGGGATCCTCCATCTAAGGATTGAGACTCCACTTGCTCTTTTTCAAACTTTCCTCAGTGTAAAGCAACTTTTTTCTTGTGTTTAAATGAAGATTTCTGTATTTCACCGTGCCCACTGCCCCTTGTGAATTCTCTGGATAACACTGGGAAGATCTCACTTTGTCTTCTTTTCTCTCCCTGTCAGGTATTTATCCACTATTATCTGTATTCCTGCAGTTATGCAATTTCCTGAAGCCTTCACTGTTCATTTAAAAATAGGATTTTTGCTTTCTCAGTCAGAGAAATGCTGTTTAGCATTTCTGCTCTGGGCACAGGCAGCAGGAGGAATGTGGCATTTGGATTAGAGATGATCTCCAGCCCTGTGCTCTGCCCTGCAGGAGGCTGCCTCCCTCCCTCCTCTACAAGGAGATAAGCACACCGATGGCACCCTGGTGTTATCACACCAGAATATTTAGCAAATGGCTTTTGTCCTCCTTGGACACGTGTCCCCAGTCCTTGGCATGAGGGGATGTCACCTGGGAGCTCCTGCTGAGACACTGTCTCACCTACCCCTCCTTTTTGTCTTACCCACCTTTCCTGCCTTATTATAACTCAGCGAGGGACGCAGCAAATGTTGGCTTCCCTGGCTGCTTAGCACAGTGGCAACTCTTAAAAAAAATTAAAAAAAAAAAAATTAGTCCTAATTAAGGAGTTGTCCTCATGATTTGTGGTTTTGTATACTGGCAAGCAGGCCAAGGCTGTCTGATTTCATTTCTGTAAAAGAATGTAACTCCAGCTCCTTGCCAGTTTATACCATTCCCCATGCAGGGCAGTAGATAATTTCTCATGGTCCCAAAGCTTTCAACAATACTCTATTATGTTTCATGACTCATAAATGGGCTGGTGCCCATGGAAAGCCATGTGGCTCTGTGCAGGCAGCACAGCTCCCCGCAGTAGGTTTGAACTGATTTCATAGCCTCCAGACCTAGCATGGTTTATTATTTTTATGACTTGCTCACTGTTCTCATTGTTGCTAAGACCATATTGCATCAGGGATAAAATTCAAGGCCCTGGTACAGAATGAAAAGCACAATTTGTGGAGCTGCCATTGGAGGCGGGAGAAAACAAGACCAAACAACAGGCTGAACTCAAGTCAGATCTAACAGCTCCCAGAGATAAGCAGCTCCTGTGAAGTGCAGGCAGCTGATAGATTTGATATTATCTTCACTGACAGAGCTGTGGGGATTATTCTTGGCTCACCTGTGTGCTCAGGGCTCTGCTGATGGACGTTGCCCACCTTCACTCTTTTAAATCAGAATAAACCCGAGGGTTGGGAAAACAGGATAAATAATCCTGAGGCTGCTCCTGCCACAGAGCTGAATCAAAGCAGCCAACTGTGACTTGCAGAATTCCTGCTCTCAGCCTGCTGAGTGTGTGCAAACACCAGTGAAGCCACAGCCCAGCCCTCCACACCTGAGTAAAGGCTGGGAGATTTTAGTGCTGTGTTTATCCTGCTTTTATTAATGCTCATGGAAAAAAAAAAAAAAAACCTGCTGGCTGGCTTCTGTCCTCAGGATTTTTTAATCCTATTGTGATTTCCTGGGGTTTTGATTCGGCTGGCATGATCTCAGCAGCCTTGTGATATGGGGAGGGCTGGGGTGGAAGGGGAGCCAAGAGGGGATCAGGCAGGAGTGTTGAATGGAGTGGTTTTGTCTGCTGTTGTAAAGCTGTTTTGTAATACTCAGATAACTTCTTGAAACTGCTGCCAGGTACTCTTGCAAGCATATGACTGTAGAAATAGCTGCTTGAGTAATAAGAACAATAGAATTAGAAAAAAAATTATAATATTATTTTTTAAAAATTAGCTTGGGTAATAAAAACAAACAAGTCAGTATTGCTTTATTTGCCAGTTAGATCTGTTTTCAGATTCTTATATTCCAGGCTAAGACAACATTTAGATTATAATAATACAGGCTGAGAGCTTATTTATTTTTTTTAATATAATAATCCCTTTCCTTCACATATTTGTCCAGTTCTTGTGGAACCATTTATTCAGTCTCTGATATCTGAATTTTTAAAAAATTGCTTTCAGATTTAGCCTCAAAAGAACACGTAATAAAGCATTTTCAAGTGCACCTTCTTATCGTAGTTGCTCCTTGTTATATAATTTCCCATTTGCTATTTCTTTTTTCTCATTTAGCCAGTTAGGGAGTTTTTAATGTACATATTTACTTGAGGGGGCTGAGTAGATTTGGTCTGGTGACAGAAAAGTATGTTCCATAAACAGATCTGTTCCTTCAGCAGAGCTTCATCTGTTTAGCAGTTTTTTTTTTCTTTTTTGGAAGGAGTCACAGCATTAACATTGGGAATGAAACAATCACTGGGCATTTGTACAAAGAGCAGGGACTGGAGTCAGGGAGCTTTGAGAAGCAAAGCATGTGTGGATCTGCTGGGATGCCTAATGATTCATTTAGTGCTGCCGTGCTTAATGATTCTAACGAGCAGATGTGGTAATGCTGCTGCCATCCTCACCACCTCCCTCACCCCCTTTTCCCCTTTGCTATTTCCAAGCAAATGAAAAGCCAGGATCCAAGCCGGGCTTAGGCAGGCCTGGCTGGCAGCAGGGCTGTGTGTTCAGCACCCTGGGCAAGATGCAGAGCCCAGGTGGGATCCAGGTTTCCCACAGCCTGGCCCATGCTTGTGGCTCCCATGGATTTCCCACGAGCTTCAAGAGGGAAAATTCCCTGAGCTGGGTCCACAGCAGGGACTGCAAAGGGAGGATGCAGTGCCCAGCTGTAATTAAAAATGCCTTCCTATTAGTCCATGTGGCTGGAGCCAAAGGATCCATGCTCTGATGCTGAGGAAGGCAGGGGCAGTAATTAATGAGCTTGATGAGCTTTTCCATTGCACAGAGCCTGGTCCCATGACCCAAGACAGCTTGCCTTGCAAGGCAAAGGGAAGATTTATTTATTAAAGCTCAAGGCAAAGGTAAGGATAGATAGGTAAAAGTTTTGGAAACAACCTAAAATCCTTGTAGTGCAGAGCAGCCCGGGGAACTGTTTACCCAATTTTCATGCAGAATGCCCTCCTTCCATCCCACCTCTGACCAACTCCAGACAGCCACCTGCCTAGACATGCTCCTTGGGGATTTTTCCCTCAATTCAAATGCAAATGCTATGCTGATCACTTGCTCCGGAGGTTGGAAGCTGCTCTGGAGCAGTTACATGAATGTTTTCCCCAGCAGCAGAGGCAATTTAGTTTTGCCCCCATGTTTGGCCACTTGCTCTTGGCACTGTCCCACGCAGTTCATTGCCCCCCAGTTGTGCTGAGGCAGCTCTTTGTGGAGACGTGAAATCATCCAAAATTAAAAAAAAAAAACCAACCTGACTGCTGCTCAAAAGAATTTTCCCTGACCCAGTTTATCACAGAGCCCCACAACCAGTTGCATCAGCACCTGGAAACAGGAGGTAAACTCAGGTGTAGGGATGATGGGAACAGGAGACCTGGGTCAGGCAGGATGGTAGGAACGTCTCAGATTTGATTTTTTGCTGGAAAAGAGGTTGTATAAATACATCTCCAGGTTGTGGTTGTACAGTAGCAGACCTGTGCACTCAGAGGCAGTAAATTGGTGTAGGTCAGGGTTGGGAATGCAGCTGTTCTGTTGAACACAAGATGCAGAATCTATGCAGGATTAAGAAACAACCGGAGGTGGCACTCAGTGCTCTGGTCTGGTGACAAGGTGGGGACTGGTCACAGGTTGGACTTGATAATCTTGGAGGTCTTTTCCAACCTCAGTGAACCTGTGACTGTTTTGCCACCTTATTTCAGATTTATGCTGTAGCAGGAGGATGGAGAACACTTGACCTGGCAGAAGATAGAAGGGTGCAGGCAGGTGGTGTTTGCCCTGGCATGAAGCCTGCTGGGACAAAGTTGATGTGTTGAAATGTTTTGAACAAATTGGAGCTGTCTTACCCCTTTGTGTCTTATCCATTGGCATTTTCAGGCAGGATCCTGGTGGTTCTCCTAACCCATGGCATGGATGTGTGGCTGCTTTTCCCTCATCACAGCTCTTTGCAGGAAGCTGTTGAGTTCCTGAGATGTTTCCTTCCTGGTTTGCAGCTGGGGCTGCCCTATGCCTCCTGTGTCACCAAAATTGTGGCTCAGAGCACAAACACTTCTCCACACCCTTCCCTGGTTCCTCACAGAGGCTGCACAAGACCTTTAGATTTACCCTTAAAACAGCAGTGAGGCTGCAAACAAGGTGCTTTCCTGGACACACAGTCTTTTGGGATAAATCTGCCATTCCCTGCTGTCAGGATTTGGGATTCCTGAGGAAAAGGGAAGAGCAAGCATCTCCCCAAAGGCTGAAGGAGGTGAAAGATGTGGCTGTTTTTGCATCACTGAGGTGAAGCTCAGAGGCAGATGGAAAATGGGAGTAATGTGGAGTTAATGCTCTTGACCAGTAACTCGTGTATTCATTTATCCAAAACACAGGGCTTTGCAACCCCTTCTTTGAGAATTGCTCCAGAAAGTCTGGTGCTTCTGACGTTTCACTCTGTGCTGTAGTTCCTGGCCTGGCTTCTGGCTGGCAGATATGGACAGAAGGGCAGACAGGCTGGGGTTTGATGCCCACCAGGAGCAGAGCCTCTCCCAAGGGCTGCTGCTGAGGAGATGCAGAGCTGAGGGGCCAGACAGTGGCTGTCAGAGAGCAATTACTGTCAGAGAGCAGATCTGCAGATGTAATGAGTTAATGCCTACACAAAATTAGTTAGAGCCTAGTTAAAGCAGCGTGCTGTGTCTGAGGAGTGGTAGAGGGCAATGCCTTTGGACATGCATTGAAAATGGATTTTTTTCCCCTGGAAAAGTGAGCTGCTGGCTCGGTACGAAGTATGGTGTTATTGAATAAATGTCAAAATCTGTGAAAACACAGGCCCAGAGGCTGAAGCAGCGTCCAGTGCACAGATGAGGATTGTTTCCAAGCACAAGGGCTCCAAGGCTGAGCACATGAGGAGATCTGTGCAAAAAGCTGATTAGGTGCATTTTCTGGAGAGGTACCTGGAGTATATCCACAGTCCCAGTGCTTGAAGAGGCAAGTCTGAGTGTGAGTGTGAGCCTGGCAAAGTGTCTTTAATGATGAGATTTGGACACACAAGTCAACACACAATTACTTTTGTTTCCCTTTTCCTCTACTTTTTATTTTTTTCATGATTAGCTGAAGGTACCTAGAGGATGCTTTGTTCTGCTATAACTCCCTTTCCCTCATTCAAACCAATTTAGTGTGCTTTCCTGGACAGCAACCAGGTCTATATTTATGCCAGCACCCCAAGCTTGTGCTGACTTGTTCCATTGTGGCAAAAACTGCTAATGAGTGCAAATGTGTTCCTGGAAAACCCTTGGTGCTGGAGAGGCATCTCTGACTGGAATGATGCTCCTGGCTATGAAATAGCTGAACACCTGTTCCTTGCTCAGTGCAAAACCCCCCCAAAACCAACAAAGAACCATAAGAACCTCAGGAGCTCTGCTCCCTTTTTAATTTCTGGGTGCTCCCTGTCTACAAGGCCTGCTGGTCAAACTCAGGTTCTTGGGTTTTTTGTGCCAATTTTGCCACATTCCATCATTCTCTCAGGAACAAACCCTGCTCTTCTGTTCTCACCTGTAAAGGGCTGTCATGATACAAAAGATTGAGGGTTGGCCATTAAGAAACATTTCCTGCAAGACCCAGAAGGAGGCAAACTGATATTTGGAAAGCTGTTTGGCTTGGGGACATCAGGGGTTTTGTTTTAAGGCTGACCTTTAATCACCTGAGTCCTGCCTAATCAAAACTGAAAACTGTGCTGTATTTATGGCTTAGATACATTTGTTATTTGCTTGGAGTGGGATTGTTCTGCAGTTTTATGTCACAGCTGCCACCAGTGGTGGATGTATTCATACAGAGAAGCTGCTTGGCTTTTTCCAGCCCTGGAAGTGTCTCAGGCCAGGCTGGACAGGGCTTGGAGCCACCTGGGACAGTGGAAGCTGTCCCTGCCCATGGCAGGGGCTGGAATTTGGTGATCTTTAGGGTTCCTTCCAACCCAAACCATTCTCTGATTTGATAGGAATTTGTTCATCTTTATGGGAGCAGATCTGGGGTGGAAGAGAACAGGAGTAGGAAAAAGTATCCCTGAAAAGCTTTATATTCATCTTTAAAACAAAAAACAACAACAACAAAAGAAAACATTCCACACCACCACCCCCCAAAAAACCAAACAAAAACCTTCCTGACCAACAATTGCAAAACTTCCAACCAAATAAAAAGCCCAGCCCGCTCACAGAGTCAGGTTTTCAGTTTGTGTTAACTGCTCTCAGTGAGCAGTGGAGGAGCTGGCCTGTCCACACACAAACTCACAGTTGGTTCTCCCTTTCTGCAGTTATTTTGCCGTCTCTGTGGTGTTTTTAAAATCATTATTATTTTTTAAACAGCACATGAGTTGCATCACCTCCAGCTTTGAAGGTTTTGCTGATAATCAGAATGGACTTTCATCTCTGTCTGAGTCCTGAAGGAGATGAAGATTAAAGGCTCTCCTGAGCACCAGAATCATTTGGCAGCCATGGTTCATCTCAGGGATCCCTAACTCCTCCAGGGCTGGGAACAAACACTTCTTGACTGTTTTCAAAACAGGCACTTCATCATTTTGACTTTCTAATACATGTGTTCACAGAAATATATAGAACCATTTTAATAGCTTCAAGCTGTTCTAGGTTGATCTACCCTGGTAGGTATTGGCAAAATCTGAGCCTATTACTTCATGAGCTGTTGTTCAAGAGACCTGGATGGGTCAGAGGAGTGGAAATGGAAAATAGTTTGGTTGTTTTTCTTTTTCTTGGGTTCTGGTGTGAATTTGAATACCAGACAGCCTGAATATTGCAAATTATGAGATGATTTAAGGTGTTTCAGATCAATGTCTAGGGAGCTGAAGAATCATATGGATTAGCTGTGTGGAGCAGGATGGAGGATTTTCCTTCTCTTATTCTGTCTTTGCCAGAAACAGTTGATCAGAATGATATTAGAGAGTAATGAAAAAAACAAGAGAAAAAGGAAAAGAGAGAACAGCTGTTTACAGTGATTAGTAATGGGGTGGAAGGCAGGCAGTGGTTCAGGATGTTTTCCCAGCCTGGAAAAGGTGCACAGTCTGGATTTTTGCAGCTCATTATCAGAAAAATGTGCCCCAAATGTGTCAGGGAGGGCAGAGGCTGACACTGGGGTGGGGCTGCCCCTCTGAGGGTGTTTGGGGACAGTGGAGGGGGTGACAGTGACCCTGGTGCCAGCTCTGGGAAGGGATTTCAGTGCTGGCACCCCAAAGCAAAGCTCTGCTCCCCTTCAGGCTCTGAGCTGACGCTTCCAGCCTGGACTGCCACAGCCTGCAGCCAAAATCAGACTGTGCAGAGAGAGCACAATTCCTGGGTGAACCCAGCCTGTTGTAGCTGTGACAGTCGCAATCCAAAGCAACCCACTCCATTTTCAGGAGGCTTCAAACTGGTTTTATTCTAGCATGCATGCTCTTAATGCATTCTTACAAAGCTCATAAGTTTACACTTCACTTATTGGTCACAAGAGACAAAGTGCCCATTGGAACAGGCAGTTGCAGGTTTCTCTTATTTATCCTTTTTCTTTCTTGGTTTCTATGTCAATGACCTTGGTAGAGAATTCTTTCAGGGGTGAGCATGGATACTCTTACCAGACTTCTCTCTGGCTCACAGCAGTGGCTGTAAAACCTCTCCCACACCAGCCTGATGCAGCCACCTCTGAGGCAGAGCTTTGAGGGTGGCACTCAGGCACAAATAATCAATATTTGTACCTTACAGCTTTAAACTGCTCCCAGTAGAAGAATAATTATCTAATAGTTAACACACTCCAGCTTGGAAGTGGGAAGTCAAATCCTTTTTGCCTGCTGTTACCTTAGTTACCCTGTCTGTACATTTGGGATAAAATGAGAATTCCCTACAACAGACCTGGGGAGCTGTTGCAAGTGTTAATAAACGCTTGCACAGCTCTCCAAAGTTCTCTGATTAAAGTAAGTCTGAACTTGTGAAGTGTTAAAGTCTTTTTGTAGGCTTGGCTGCAGTGAAAAGTGACTGGAATAGAAGAAGCTGAGTCCTGATTTTCAGAAACTATTGCAAGCAGAATTTGAAAGAGGATGGTTATATGTTAAGCTGTAAAAAACCAGAGATTTTATATATATAGAGAAAGGCAGGTCTTGTGATATTGACATAATATTCAATTTTTTCCCCGTTTTGCCAAGCCAAACCACCCTATTTTCTAGAAATTCTGAGAAATAGTCTTTAATCTTCTATTTAAAACGTGCTTTAATTATTATTACCCTTTTCAGACCATCAGAAGTACAGACAGAGATGTCTCCCATAGCAGCTGTTCAAGAGACTTACAGGGAGAAGAATTCACAATTAGTTCACATAATCTCAGAATCAGACCCAGAACACCCTTTGCCTGCCCTGTTTGTCTCTTTCTAAAAGATTTTATTTGAAAAATTCCAAGCTAAGCAGTGACTCTTACCTCCCTGTGGATGCCTCCCTTAGTGTCCAGAGAGCCTCACTCTTGGCTTTTTGATGGCACTGTGTTAAAACATAATAATAATAATAATAATAATAATAATAATAATAATAATAATAATAATAATAGTAGCAGGTCCCAGTGTTAATGGTAAGGCAAGAAGATTTGAAGTTTCTGGTCTATAAATGGCTTTTGTCCTGCTCTGCAGTAGCCAGGGGCAGCAGAGCCTCCAGGCCAAGCTGCAGCATCAGTTACACCCAGACAGCTTCAGACAGTCAGGGACTGGGTGATGTAGGTCTAATATCACCAAAACTGGAAAAAACCAAAGCCAGGCAGCTGATTTTTATAATCCTATATCTATATATCTATGTATGTATGTATATATATTTTTTATTATTTTTTATGGAGGGCCAAGATGTAATAAATCCTTAGCAGGCCGTTTAGAAAAGGCCAGGGCAAGTGCCAGGCTCGGGAGGATGGGTGTGGGCAGGGCTGTGGAGGGAACAGAGTGGCCTGTCTGAGCTGGCCAGGCAGACTCCTGCAATTACATCTGAGAGAGGAGCTGCCCACGTCAGTGAAAAATGAAGAGTATTTCTGTCACCCATGGCTTGGTGCACAAATCAAAGAGAGGAAGCTCACTTAGCACTACATGCAAGAAACCCCAAAGCCTGGTGTGTTCCAAGAAGCTCAAATATACCCTGTCCTGACTGCTGGGAAGGGAAGCAAACATCTTGGGTGGTTTGCACATCATGCCAGGGCTGCCAAGCAAAGCCAGGGCTACTCCCTGCCACGTGGAGGGGAGAATTATCAGGGGGGAAAAAGTCTGGGAGGGTTTTTTAGCTGGGTTGATGGTGATGGGAGTGCCAGTGTCAAACTGGAGGGGACCTTAAATCCCAAATTATGTGATGGGGCACATGTGGTTAAATACAGAGGAGCCTTGGGAAACTCAGCCCTAACTCCTGCTGGCAAAAAGACACCCTAAAAAAGGTGGTGTTGCCCCTATAGGGTGTCCTTTCAAATCATAAGAGTGTTCTAGAAACACCCTAAGAGCTTTCTAGGGCTTCCCGAAAGAACCCCCGCCCCAGGAATTTCACATTTCTGCAGCAGCCTCCTGGGAATTGCCTTGAATTGGTTCATTTCTGAAGGGCAAAAGCAATTACTGATGCTTTTGTCCAAGTATCACACAGATCAGGTTAACGACATGCAACAATCCTGTTGAGAGCTGTCTAAGGTTTGCTTGTACATATAATTTCATTGATTTACAAAACAGCTTCATTTTTCTTAAGCAATTGTCAACATTCTTAAATAGATGGAGAGTACCTTATAAATTGTAGTTCTGTCAGCTCCTTACTGACATCAGCTAATCTTGAGGCTCACTTGAAAAATAGGGCACAAGAAGACTGAAGTGAGTAATGAGAATCCAGACTGATTTATTTTAAAAGTGTATTTATTTAATTAAAAAAGTTTATAAGGTACATAAGCATAAATGTTGATTGTACATCAAATATCTTTAAATGCAAACACATAGTCTCTAGGAAATACCCAAGATATTCCATGAGGGAAGATGAGAAAAAGAATAAATCCAAGATTTCCTGGTTTATGGGATTATCTTCTAAGGAAAGTAGAGAACTTCCCCATGATACTAAAATGGAGGGGGAAAAAAAAAAACGGCAAAAATGCTCTGACATACTTCAGTGGAATAATGCAGTGAGAGATAGAAGTCAGTGATTCCCAAGATATCCATGGATAGTTTCCATCATGAACAACTTTAGCCAGTAAAGCAACTTTTGAGCTTGGATGAAGGGTGAAATTTTGAAACCCTGAGTCTGTGGGGTGTGATTCACCTGCCCAAATGCAGAGATCTCCATCTGTGCTCGTCTAGACTGCCTTTACAGTCAGCACAGAGCAAACAGGCATTTCTAGGGCATGATTTGCCTTTTCCTAAAATAGTCATCTGGGATATGTCAGGCAACTGCTTGGAGACAGAAGTCCAAAGATGACTTAGCAGTATGGAAATCTGTGAGCCAGAAAATCGTGTTCTGCAATTCAGAGCTCG
>NW_005054308.1:10130151-10154997 GCF_000277835.1 Geospiza fortis | reverse complement strand
TTTTTTTTTTTTTTTTTTTTTTTCCAAGACCTACGTGGAGAGCCATAAAACATGAGGTTTCAGAACCACAACCTGACCTGAACCACAATCCCTGGCTGAGGATCCATCCCAGGGAAGCTGTTCCCTGCAGGTCTGAGCTGGGAATGGGACTGGGATGGGACCTATGGTGTGCCCGGCCCGTCTCAAACCATTTGGAAAAATTTCTTCCTGGAGAATAATTGGGTTTTCAGCGATTGCTTTGCGGCTGGTTTTTAATCCTTCCTTCCCACAGAAAGTGTAATCCCAGCAATCTCGGAGGAGTCTGTCGGAATCAGCCAGAGGAGGGCACTTTTGAGCTTTGGGAGACCTCTGGGCCAGTGGGGCCGAAGGTGCTGCGTGTCCCATTCCTTTTATTTGCAGGTCACATCCCTAAAATGTGGGCAGCAGCAGGCTGGGCTGGGCTTGGTGTCTGTGCCCCACCACGGGCTGTGGTGGCTCCCATTCCTTCCAGGCTCCCTTCTCTTGGTCGCCAGTTGTGCTTGTGTCTGTCAGGAGGTGGCAAAGAGCCAAAGGTTCCTCTTTGAGGGGTGAGAGAATCCCAGGATCATTCTGGTTGGAAAAGACATCCAAGACCACTGAGTCCCACCTGTGCCCCATCCCCACCTTGTCCCCAGCTCAGAGCACTGAGTGCCACCTCCAGGGATGAGGATCCAAAACTCCCTGGGCAGTTCCAGTGCCTGAGCTCCCTTTCCATGGGGAAATTCCTGCGGTGCCCACCCTGAGCCTGCCCCTGCCCAGCCTGAGGCCGTTCCCTCTCATCCTGGATGCCCCCTCCTGTCAGGAGTTGTGCAGAGCCAAAAGGTCCCCCCTGAGCCTCCTCTTCTCCAGGCTGAGTCCCTTTCCTAGCTTCCTCAGCCTCTCCTGGTGCTCCATTCCCTTCCCCAGCTCCATTTCCATCCCTGCACACAATCCCCAATGTCCATCTTGCTGTGCCGAGCCCAGAACTGGACACAGCCCTTGAAGAGCCTCACCTGCGACAAACAGAGAGGACAATCACTGCCCAGGTCCTGCTGGCCACACTATTTTTGATGCAGACCATTGTTCTCCTTGCCCAGCTGGGCACACTGAGGGATCTGTGCTGCAGAGTTTGGGTGTGGATGAAGGTACTGGTGCCTTACTCCCAGGCTCTGGGAGCTTTTCCTTCAGGAGATGGCTGAGCCAGCTGATCCCTGAGATTCTCCTGTGCTGGTGGAGCGAAAAGGGCACAGCCTGGAAGGTTGGGGCTGCCACACCTCTGACTTTTCAGTTGTAGCCGCCCTGGGGTCAAGCTGATGGCCTGTGCTGGGCGATGTCCAGCTGTGTCTGGAGGCCCAGGACAGGATTCTTCCCTGTCACTCAGCCCCAGGACCAGAGGTCATGTACACCTCACCAAGATGGTGATACCCATTGCCTTGTGGTGGTTGGAAGTGTGGGAGTGCTTGGCTTCCTTTGGGACACACCTCCCTTGGAAAGGCCAGGCCTGCGGGCTGTGTGAAGTCGGAGATGGCCTCAGCAGCCACTCCTGCAGAGAAGTATTTTCAGGGAAAGTATTTAAAACACGAGCAGCAGGGGAGTGGGGTGGAAATCTCAGGGAAAGTGAGATCCGTAGGTTTTGTGCATATGTTGGCTTTAAAGAGCGGGGCACCCCTGCTGAGCTGCTTGGCACGGGGAGCCAGGCCAAGGAGGACATCAGCAGATGGGTTCATTACCGAGGCATTCTCATTATCACCCTCGGGCCAGCCCCTGTGTCCTCCTGGTGGGAGCATGGGAAGGAACACCGTGTTCCCAGCCCGGGGGAAGTGCTTGCCTGTGGGACAAAAAAAGCCACAGTTGCCTGAGCACACCACACAAGTTCACGTGAGGAGCTGCTGGTCCTAAAGCCCCTCCCTTGCCTCAGCCTGAAGATGTAAAATTCAAATGCACCATTAAGGAGCACTAAGTGCCAGTGGGAATCTGGTTTATCTCAGAGGAGGCTCCCCTGGCGTGACCCTGTCAGGGCTTTAATTCCAGTGGGGCTCATTGGAACTTGTGCAGAGACAGCAGCAGCAGACAGAACTTGAGCACACTGAGTAAATCTTGGTGAATCCAACGTGAAGGTATTCCCTACAGAAAATGGACTCATGCCTCAAATTTGTTCTGACTTAGCTCATAATGGTATTTCTCTGAAAGCAGGGAAATGGTAATTTTTCAGCACTCAGGCTCCTTTAAAACGTCATTTGTAGGAACAGAGGTATTCAGTTAAACTGATAGCACTGCAGCTATTTCCCAGATAATTGTTAGGTTTTGTGCAGGCTCTTATCTTCCCCAGAAGTTGTGATTTGCAAACAAATAAATCCATGTAAGACTTTGCATCCCTTGCTCAGGCTATAATGGCTGCATTGGTGCAAAAAACTGGTTTCTTCAGCCAGTGTTATTCTCATTTTTTCCATCCAAGTGAGTGTGTGACCATGGATTTGTGGAGAAAATTGCTCTCAAATCGGAATGGAGAAAGGTCCAAAAGTGGGTTCTAGACCTGGTAAGGATTTTGAGCTGGGATTTGGTGGAGACAACCCCTTTCTGCCCAACACAACCTTATAAGCTGTGGAGAACTTGTGTGCTGGACTTGGAAGTGTGCAGGCTGGAATTTCTATCACCTCCTTCCCAATTATTGTTTATGCATGAAGCCACCTGTTTTCTTGGGACCTTGCCACAGTGAAAAGAAGTTTGGTTTTTTTTCCATGTTCCCAAGAGAAGACAGATTAAAAAAAAAAAAAAAGAAAGCAGGCGTTTTAACATTTATGAAGAAAAAGCAAATATGTATTGCAACAGACCTGGAAGGGCCAGAATGGACTGAATGTTCCTAAACCTTTATGGTAATTTGCTCCAGTAATTTCCATCATAATTAAGAAGCTGATAGTGAAGCCATTATTGCAATGAGTCAGGCCTGCAGGATCTGCTTCCACAGCAGCCATAGCTGCAGGCTGCCCATAGCCTGCATTTAAATGTTATTAGTTTAGAAGTGGTTACTAGAAATATATCTGTTAAATGGAAAGTTTAGAGCAATCCAGATATAGGAAGCTGATAATGAACCCCAGCTGCAGGGAAATGAGGAGGTTTTATGCACACCTTGTCTCTGCATCCAGCTTTGCCTCCAGAAATACGACAGAGTAATCGGGAGGGATTTAATCTTTTTTTTTTTAGGATGCTGTGTCCTGGCTGTTTCCCTGCTGCTGGCTCTGCCCGTCCTCTGGTGTGGATATGAGAAAGAAAATCAATCCAGCTTGGTGAAGGCAGATGTAGCAAAGATCACTCTTGATTTTTCTTCTTATCTTTCCCAACTATGTTCTTTATCTCCTGCCCGTGCTGACTGCCATGAAAACTGTTGGATATTGAGTGGTTCTAAAAAGCAAATTGTGTTACCCAGGTGCCAAAATAGGAAGGTGGATTGTACATGTTTTCCCTCTGAGTGTTGTAGAGCTCTTATTAATGACAGATGGTTGATACAAACAGATTTCAGCCCTGGAATTGTTCTTGCAAATTTGCTGGTCATCGTTTGTGCTCCATGATAAAATGACTGAGAGGTTTTGGGGTGTTTTTTTTTTTCTTTTTTTTTTTTAAGTGAGAGAATAGGAAATACAGAATAATGGTGGATCTGGTTCAATTACCAGCTCCCTCTGTGCCCCACAGATTGACTTCCTGGTAAGAACGGTGGCAATTACCCTGTGAACCCCCACTGCAGAAATGCTCAGGACCAGCAGAATCACAGGGAGCAAGGATTTGGACAGTGCCCGAAATGTGCAACACTGGATCTTCCAACTTCCCTTCTCTGCAAGACACTGATTGATTCCTCCTCCCTGGGGCAGGTGTTTGCCAGATTTGTTGTGGGATGTGCCCCATGTGGAGAAGGAATCTTCCAAACCTTTTTCCACAGTGATCACCAGGGAAAAGCTGAAGGAGCAGCGTTGAGCTGATGCCTTCCAAAACCACAGGATACCTTCCACCAATCTTGCTACCACATGAGTGCCTGGCTTTCTGCTGGATCATTTTATATTATCTTTAAAAACATTTAATCTTTTCAATCCATACCAAAAAGGGACAAAAAATGACCCAAGAAAAGGTCAGGCTCCTAATAAGATCTACACCCTGTTGCTTCTTTTACTACCAGCCAGATACTAAATCCTGGTTTATGGACTGAGTCCCATTTCCAAAAGGAACTTGAGCAGGACAGCTTGGCACACTCTGGGTGTTCCTGTGAGTGAGGTGGCTTTGAAGGCTCCTGTCCTTTGGGCAGGAGTGGCTCTGCTTGCCCCTGGAACCTCACAAGAGGTTCTGTGAGTGCTCTTTGAGCCCCATCCCTGATGCTGGTGGTGCATTTACCCTGCAAGGTAAGCAGAATTCCTGCCTGCACCCCAGTGCATGGAGCACATGGTGGCATTTCCTGCGCTGGCCTCGCTGCAGATTCTCCTCTGCACGTCAGGGTTTGCAGTCCTGGCACGTGCTGCCCGTGGGAGTGCTCCCTGCAGCACATCCATCCCTCCTGGCACGCTCAGCCTCAAATATCTCCTTTGCATGGCTGGGGAAGAGCACAGAAGTGTAATCACTTGCTGGGAGAGCAAATGCAAGATATTATAAAAAGCTTTAGCAGGATGACTCAGGAACAAGAATTACTGCGTGCTGTCTAGTAAGAATTCTAAAGCTCTTATAACTGAGGGGTTTTTTTCCATTTTATGACTTACCAAAAGCCAAGGTTGACCTATTAGCTCACATTATGACTAAGGTATCAGCCACAGGATTATGCAGCAGTGGAGTTTAATGTTGGTCTTGAAGCTGAGCCCAAGCAAAGTCAACGTTACGATCTGAGCTAATTGTGACTGTAGAATAGCAAGAAATCATTCAAGGACACTCACTTTCACAGCTTTAGGTTGGTTCCTGGGGACATGAATGAACTGGAAATCTCAGCTTTCCCTTCCTTTGGGAGCTGAAATTCTCGGTGAAAATAAAATGTCCAAATAATTGCAAAAGTCTTTCATGCAAGAATTATCAAATAATTCACAACCAGACTTGCGCTTCTGATAAATTTTTCAGCTTTGTTTAGGTGATCTGAAAATTCAGAAGAAAGGCCTTGATTTTAAATTAAGCAGGCAGGATAAAAAAAAATCCAAACTAACTCAGGACTGAAATCAAGTTTAAAAAAAAGATGTTTAACTCACATGTTTGGTTGTGGGGATTTTTTGGTTTTGTTTGGTTTGGATTTTTTTGTTTTGTTCTGCTTTTTATTTTGCCTCTTTTCCCCACTTTGGGATGTATCTTTTTCAATGGAAACAATTTGCTAGAATTAATATAGAATCATGGAACGGCCTGGGTTGGAAGGGACCTTAAAGATCGTCTTGTTCTACCCCATGGCAAGGACTCCTTCCACTGTCCCAGGGTGCTCCAGCCCCATCCAGCCTGGCCTTGGGCACTTGCAGGGATCCAGGGGCAGCCACAGCTGCTCTGGGCACCCTGTGCCAGGGCCTGCCCACCCTCACAGGGAGGAATTTTCTTCCTAATATCCAATCTAAACCTACTTATTTTCAGTTGGGAGCCTTGTCCTCTCACTCTAGGCTCTTACAAATAGTCTCTCTCCATTTTTCCTGTAGTTCCTTCAGGCACTGGAAGGAATTTACATCCAGCCAACCTGCTGTTGCTGGTTTTATTTTCCTTCCGCTCAAGGATTTTGCCCAGTTCTGTTCCCAATCAGTGGCAGAGACGCCCATCCTCATTCAGAGGAGCTGGGCTCTCTCAGGAGAGCAGTTTTCTGGATAATTGCCCTCAACCAAGACCCGAAATGAAGGGTGTGGGGAGATTTAGAGGATTGACCCAAGGAATGGCAGGTTGGAGCCGTGGCTGTGGGGAGCAATGGGAGGTCTGGTTCCCAGGAGCTGCTGGAGGAACAAAAAGTTCCTCCTGTCCCTGGCATGGGTTGAGCCACGGCCGGTGGTGAGCTCCTGACCCAGCACAGGATGTCTGTGGGATGGGAGGGAGGTTTTTGGAAAAGAACCTTGAGCACTTCTGCAGGAAAACGTTCTGCAAACAACTGTGTTTAATCTCGGTCTCTGCTCAGATGTGGGTGCTCGTGGTTTGCAAAGTTTGTTCAAGAAGGGGTCAGCAGGGTAACTCCAGCATGATGGACACTGGAGATGTCTTACTCCTTTACAGAAAAAAAGATTTGAACAGGGCAGGACATCTCTGAGCTGCCAGTGGAGTGAACTCTGAGCACTGCCTGGCCCCAGCCTGTGGTGGCTTTAGTTACAATAAATGTGTGTATTTTATGCTCCCAGTAATTACCTCATTAGGGGCACTTTGAAAGCAGATAGTGCTTGATCTTTTGGTTGAAAAGTTGTCCAAAATGTGGAAACTAAGAGGAGAGAGAACAGAAGGAATTCTTTAGAGCTCACATCTTGTATAATGTGGGGACTGAGAAAACAGACCTCGGCTCAATAGGTTCTGACTCTCCTTTGTATTTATGCCACTTCAAGCAGGATCAGAAAAGATCAACTAAGAAATTCTGTGCATAGAAACTTTTGGAGTTCCATTTTCCCCCTTTATCTTGCCATGCAATATATAAAACATTTGTTAAAAACCTGAGGAGCTCTTGGGACCCTTCCATTTAAAATTATTGCAAAAAGTCTTTCAGGATTTTGCCCCATCTGCAAGGTCCCAGCCTGGAGACACTATTTGTGAGAAATAATTACATGGGATAAAGGGAAGTGTTTGGATTAGGATTGGGTAAGAAATTGTAGCAATCACTGCGGAAAATCTTGGGGTGAGAAATGTTCTGAGAAGGAAAGGACTGAGGAACAGCAGAGAAAGTGGGACCTGGTGGGGAAAAATAGCATAGCAAGAAGAGGAATGAGGGAAGGGTTATTGAAGTGTTTTATTCATTTAAAAGAGACCCCACATCAACAAATACACAAAAAAGGCTTCTAGTTGGGCCAGCTCCAGGGATCTACAGTCTCATAGGTGACTCCAGGAGCAGACACACTCCTTGCTTTACTTGGAATGGAGGGGAGACAAATGATGAGAGAGAAAAATCCACACAGAGCGATAGGAAAAAGAAAGCAACCCTCAGCATGGAAGAGCTGTGCTGGGAAAAATGTGAACAACTCATGAGGATGTTGCTGTTATTTGTTCCAGTACTTAATATTCTAGACAAAGAGGGCTGTTCTCTGAATTTCTTCGTATGACCTTATTGTGTATTTGGATGTATTTGCTGCTGACCTGGAGTTTTGGATTGGCATTGGCTGGAAAATTTTTCCTTACAGAGATTGTTTTCTTGTTTCATAATAGGAGAAGTTTAACCCTTCTAGGAAAGGACAGCTGGGGCCTTGTTTCTCTGACATTGCCAATAATAACAATCACTGGTTCCTTGTCCAAACATTCTTTCGACACGAACGACATTTTGTACAGAATGTATTTCTTCCAGAAATATTTAAATTGTTTTCTAAATGCAGTGGAAATTTTGATATTGATTTAATGGTTGTGGTATTAGGCCCTTGAGGGAAAAATGCAGTATGTTCTCCTTTGATTTTCTATTCATCTTCTTTCTCTTATTATCTGAATTTCAGTGGCTATTTCCTGTGCAAGGATGGAGTTGTTGCCCTGTCCTCAGAACCTCTTGTGGCCCTCCCTCATTTTGACACCTGAGTATAACTACATTTACTTTATTTGGCACGTTTATACAAATAAGTGAAGCAAATTCCTCTGTGTTGGTGGCAAATAAAGACAAAGAAACTTCTTGTGACAGAAATAGGTGATGGAGTGGCAGACACCAGGTCACTGTTCATATCATAAACAATTCTGGCTAATGTTGTTTGCATTTCTGCTTGTTTGTAAACCTAAATGTGTGAGATGAACCCACACCACACAGCCAAATCCTCATTTTTTGGTCACCTCATGATGTTGGCAGGTGTTGGATCTGGTGCTGTTGGAGTACCAAAGTCGGGAGATGCCAGGACATCTTAGATGTCACTTACCTCAAGAAATCTGCCAGCATTGCAGGACTTGGGGAAGACTGGGCTGTAAAGAGGATGTATTTAAACAGGGAATCAGTGGGCTGTTAAAATGTTTGCTGTTGAAATTCCATGATCAATAAGGCCTGGTGAGGCTGCAGCTCTATGCTGTGGTTAAAATATATCCACAAAAATCTATCTTCCCCTCGGGCCGGTCTGTGGGACATGCTCACATGGCACAAGGTCTGCTGCTGCTCAGCACAGAGCAGCTGAGGCATTAACAAGAGTTCCATAAATAAGGCCAAAAGAGATAACAATACATGAGTTCTCCTACTCTGTCACTAGCAGAGATAAGTTTGCAGCCAGCCAGGTGCTGGCTGAACACACAAACCTTGGAATATTGCACTCACGAGCTGGTGTGTGCAGAGGGAGCATCTGGGACCATCCTTGGAGAGGCCCTGGCCTTTCCCAGGAATTCCTCCTCCCGCTCATCCCAGCAAATTCCAAGTGCAGCAGAAAGACAGAGTCATGCCTCAGACTTTTCCAGATCCTATAGGAAGCAGCCAGGACCGTGGACCACATCCATATGTTGTCAGAGCTGGCTAAACCCTCTCACAGTCAGAGCTGCAAGCTGAATAACTGGAGCCTTGCATCAGATTTGGAAAACAAACTGTTCTGTTTCATACCCCATCCTCAGCATGGGGAGCAGGGATAACACTTCAGCTGGCAGCACTGGCCATGAGGTTTTACAGAATGCAGCTCATTCTTCCATGACTCTCAGCCCTGGAGTGTTGACAGCAAGAGACTTGAAGTGGGCCAAGGAAATTGATGCTGGATGCGAGTCAGGTACAAGGCTGAATTCAGCTTGGATTTAATGTTATTGAAATACCACAGGTGGTTTCTGTTAGGGTTTGGCCTCATGTGGCAGGACTGAAGTCAGGTCAGCTGTTCAGTGAGATCCAGCCTTGAATTCTCATGAGCATGGGGAGTTGAGTGAGATTTCAGTGACGCCTGAAGCACAAGATTGTCCCTTTCCTGTTTGGGTGTGAACTTGGGACCAGAAATGGCAGAGCCCTGAAGTGTACACGGAAACCAGAGTGGGCTTGTGTGAACACAGGTTTTAGTTTTCTTTAGCTTAACTGGGATTTGCACCAGTGAGCTGTGACACAGGGCTGGGGTGCCTGGGAGTTGACCTTTCCCTTGTTAATCCATGGTTGTTTTATCAGCTTCCAGTTGGTCACAGGGGAACCTCAAGGTGTGATTGCAGAAAATCCGTGGGAGGTTTGAGCCTGGTGAGAAACCACAGCAGCTTCTCATGCCCTAAGCTGCGTCCATGAGTGTGTTGAGGCTGAGCCACTGAGAGGGAGATGCTTCCATCTCCAGGCTCTGATTTATCCTGTGGTTTTTTTGGACCTTGCAATGCTTGTGGAAGTTCTGACATTGAAAAATACCCACCAATGTAACAAGAGGACTTTCCAAGCTGTTTGAGGATCTGGTTTGCCATGTCTTGATCAGGATAGGCTTTTACTGATATTGGTTCAATTAGAAATGCTCTGAATAAGTGCCAGGGACAGGATCAAAATGGAATTATGACCATGGATAGGTATGAGCAGAATGCTCTATAAACAGAACACTTCCAATGTTACACCCCAAAGCAAGGATGATTTCCATGCTTCCTGAGGCAAGGTGCATAAAAGGAGAAAAACACCTCTCTGCTGGGTCAAATTCATCCAGAGAAACCTGTTGGGGTGAGATACAGACCAGAGGGGACACCCCCAGATGTTGATGCCATAAGGCTCCAGAGTGGGTCATGTCATGCTTGTCTCTTGTGACATTTCTCCTTTCCCCATTCTTTTATCAATACAGAAATACAGACAGTTTTTCTGGTATTTCTCACACTTTTGAGGTGTTAAAGAAAGAGCTGGAATTGAAAGACTTTCATACAGTCAGACGTATTAGAGTGGCACCACTATTCATCCCCCAGCCCAGACTCTGAGTCCTCTCTGCAGTCACACAGAGACCACAAAACAACCAACAAAGCTCTCCTGTGGGAAGGCTGCAAGTACCTTATGTAGCAAAGGTGGTACTGTGGACTATAAATGGAGGAAATGAAACATTTCCTTGTCTCTTTGCCCCCCAGAGGAATCTCTACTGGCTGCAGGGGCCAAGGAGGATCACCAACCACATCCTTGATTTTCTAGGCTCAGAATTAGTGGGAGCTGAACCCAGTCTAAGCCTCATCTCTGCTGTTACTTGCCAGCTCAGTCAGTGGTGATATGATCCAGGGTGGTCATTCATTAGCTGGTTTGCTGCCTCATTTACATTTTTACCCATGATTTACTAATTGTATTCAATTATTCTCTATCAGTTTGATAGTGAAGGGTGGCAGTTATTTCAGGGTTGGCTGGTTTATTAATTCCAATCAATGAGCAGCAGAGAGGGCTGTATTTTTCTGCTGAGTTTCAGCAGTGCCAGTCACAAAGGTACAGAGATTTTGAGCTATTTGACTATTTCTAAAAGAAGACTTTTCTCCTTCACTGGTTTGATTTTAAATATTCAGCTTGCCCTCTTCCCCCTCCTCCCCATGCACAGAGGATTTGGATCCCAGACTCTGGCTTTGGGTATCCTTAGCCAGTAAAATGGTCAAATATGGCTTCCAAAATACACAAATTGCACAAGAGCTGGTTTTTACCAAAGGGCTGTTTTTTGCAGAGTCATTTTTTGCTTATAAGTACGTCCTAGCAAAGCCTGAGGGACCTGTAAGAAGGATTTGTGGAGCCAGAGAGGTGGTTTGGTTTTTTTTTTAATCCCTTCAAATTTCACCTCTATTTCTGAGGTCGAATCATAAATAAAAATGAGTTTCTATTAAAAAAAAAAAGAAAAAAAAAGAGAGAAAAGTGCAAATCCTTCTCCTCCAGCTCCAGCTTTACCCAGGTATGCAGCAATTCTGTTTTATCACGGAAGCACCCATTGTGTGAGAAAGCCTATGAGAGAAACCCTCATTTGCACCAGCCTAAGCCTTGCAAGGCTGATAGATAAATCTGCTTCAATTCCCCTCAGCCATTCCCAGTCTGGAGTGTACATTTGGGGGGAAATCCCTCCCTGCCAGCCCGGGGCTGAGCGCGCTGATGAAGCCGCGCGGAGTCGCGAGCGGTGTTGCGGCACCGCGGAACAAAAGAGCCCAGTGCTGAGCCTCAATCAGGGTCCTAAATCATGGCCCTGCTGTGACAAACTGCACAGGGGCTTGCCAGTACTTTTAAAACGGGGCTTTTTTGCCAGGCTGAGAATCCATAGAGCCCGGCCAAAGAAAACAATGGGAGGGAGCCAGGGTTCTCCCAAGCCTTGGCATGAAATCCACAATAGTAGCTTTGGCTGGGCTCCATGGGCTCGAGCACATGCTCCAGAAGGTCACTTCAGAACACCATAATTGCTTGGTATTTACTTGCAGACAAAAATAATATAATAATAATAACAACAACACAAGTTCCACCAACACAACTGAGGGGCGCTGCTGCAGCCCCAGCCTTTGGTGCCCCATCCCTGGTGCTGTGAGATGGAGGGGGAAGCGTGGTCTGAACAGCTAAATAACAGCAGGGGTGATGAGCAGCATGGCAGGTTTGGAGAGGGAGAGTGGATTTTATGTCCCAGCTTGTCCTTGAAGCCCTCAGCAAGGTTTGTTATGGCCACTCAGGGGCTGTTTGCTGACCTTTGGGGTCACTTTGACGGTCACTGCTGAGTTCACCTGAGGAGAGTGTTTGCTTTTCCAAATATCCTTCTCTCTGAACCTCTCCTTACTGGCAGTTCTGCTGGAGAGCTCAGGATCTGAGCAGACCATTAGGACTGGAAAACAGCCCTGAATCTAAAGTCTGGCTCTGCAAACTCTGAGCTGGGCAGAAGGACTGCAAAGCCAAGCTTACTCTGAATTTCAAGGCCTGGACTGGATGGTGCAAAACTCCCTCTGATACAGAATGTTTGGTCCTGATGCTCACAATTCAGGATGTTTGCTAGTCCCTTATTCCTAAAAGTGATTCCTCCAGCACAGAGGAACAAATGGGGCTGAGAATCCTTGAGCTGTCTGTGCTCTTAACATGCAGTATCCAGGAGTCAGCCTTTAGTATTTACATTTAAAAAAAGAAAGAAACCACATTTGATTATTCAGCATTCTTCTTTTACATTTTTATTGCCATTTTGCAGAGCTCTGAAGACCACAGAAAACCTTTCTGCTTGACATATTTAATATTTTAGCACTTCATAGTGTCTTTAGACAAAAGCATCCAACATGCATATGTGTTTTGGCAGCTCTGCTTGTGGCCTCTGTTCTGTCTCTGGCCTTGAGAAGCAAAAGAATGAAAGAAAAAAAAACCCCACACAACTTTAAACTGGGTCAGGATTGTTCCCTTTATTTTTGTTGATAGCTCCATTTGGGATTTGCATTGATAGAGGAGGGAGAGAAAAAAACCACATGCCCCGAGCATATGTCCTTGAAAAACCATGCCACATCTTAATTTTCCTGGGCTGGCAGTGCCTGAGTTCCACACTCTCTGTGATGTAGAACTAATGAGGATAGAAGTGCAAGAAAACCTGTAATCAATTCCAGCACCCACCAGTCACAGCAGAGCCAGGGCTCACCCCGTGTGTGAAATTCAGGGTGCTGCAGGAGAAATCCAAGCCATGCAGCCATGGCAGGCCAAGATTTCAAGCTGGAGATTATTTTAGACAGAATTCTGCATCCATGGAAAAACAAAAGCAAGCAGAAGTGCTGCCTGGCATCCCTTTGTGTCAAATACTTGTCCTGGCCACCTTCGGAGCGCGGCTCAAATCTGCAAAAGCGCAGTTGTTGGGAAAGACCCAAGGCGTGGATTGAGGGTTTTCTTCTGGGCACTCAGGAGCTGTTTGCCTGGGTTTTAATCCCCTGTGTGCAACTCAGGAGCTTTGTGCACATGAGCTGTGTGTTGCTGATACCATGGTGATGATTAGTAACCCCCCAAAAGATCAGTGCTTTCAGCCAGGGAACTGAGCCCAGGGTGAGGGGCTGCCCTGGCCCCCCAGACCAGCACCTCTGCCTGTTTCCACCTGTTTTCCTTTGGTTTAGAGAATAAATTTCTCCTGGGAGAAGAGTTTTTGGACAGAATTTGTGCACACAGTGATTTGCACAGTGAGATCCTGGTATCTGCAGGGGGTTCCTTGGTAGTGCCTATAGCAGCAGGGGTAGAAATAATAGAAATAATCATAACCTAACCCAGCAGCTGGTGGGAGAAGCAGCAGAAATGTGCTGTGACCTTCCAGGTGTCATATAACAGCTCAGTGTCAGGGCCCTGAAAATAAACCCCCTGTGTTTCCTGTCTGCCAGCCCAGTGCTCTGGGCTGGAGGGGACAGCACTGGCTGGTGACATCTCCTGATCTGGGTTGATTTACAGCCTGTGCAGAGGCAGGGAGAAAGAAATTAATGATACACAGAGTTCTTTGTGACTGTGGATTTTCATTTTTGCTGTATTATTTTAAGTCCTAACTTTAAAATCCTGTTAACCTTCAACCCTGTTAAACCTAACCCTGTAAATCCTGTTATCTTCTACCCCTCACTATAGCAAATTTAGCAGTATCTCAGCTGCCTTGTGTTTAAGAAAAGGAATAGTCATTGGGGCATTAGCCCAGGAACTGGGAATTTTTTAAATTTCCACATCCCCATTGTTTTCAGAGATCCCCTGAAAGTCCCTCTGCTTCTGTGTGTTTAGGTAAAAGACAAATCTCAACTGACAAGTGTCAGATAAATGTACAGAAATGTGGGGGTGCCCCAAGTGTCTTAGCATGTGGTTTTTATTACCAGGGTTTTTTAACCTTAGCGATTTGTAGAAGTATGACTGGTCCCTGCCAGGAGTCTGGGTTGCTTTGCCATCAGATGGTTCAGTCTTCAGTGGGAAGTTCCCTGTCCTTAGTGATCCCACGTGCTTTTCACAGAGAATGGGCTGATAGAGCCGTGCTGAAAGATTGTCAGTCTGTCCCCTAAAGCCTTTAATCCTTCAGAGTGAAAGTGAAACCCTCACTCACCTTACCTCAGCTCCTCTCACTGCAGTTTGGGATCTGCCGCTCCCCTGCTCCCTTTGTCCACTCTCCATCCTCTAGGGATGGACGCTTCATCTTCCCACTGCCTCAGCTCTGAAGGGAGTCACCCTGAGGAATGTCATAGCACTGTGTTGTTATAATTCTGCAGGAGTGTTGAAGTCAACATGTGTTTGATGTTAGTTTTGGCAGGGCCAGGGTGCTATCAACTGACTCTGTCCCAAGCTGTGGAGAACTTCCACAGCCTCCAGTTATTTACCTACCCCTGGCCCTGTGAGCAGGGTTTGCACAGGGAAAAGCATGGAAATGGTTAATCTGAGATGCCTGGGCAGTCATCTCTCTGCCTGTCAGCTTTCCATCCCTCCCAGATGTGACACCTGATAGGGAACCACTGGTGGGAACTGGCTGGAGGAGGCAGAGGAGGCAGATAAGGAGCAGCATGAAATTGTCTTTTGCTTCCCTGTGAGTGCAAGGGAAGAAACCAGCAGGTGTTTTCCAGGGGCAAATGGCATGAATTGAACAGCAGAAACCCAACTCTCATCTCTCAGGATAGTCTTCCTAAGCCTCTTGTGAACCTCCCTTGGCTCTGGTGGCAGTTCAGCCCGGTGGCTGGGCAGGTTCAGATATCTGCACATCTGTAAATAATGAACAACAGCAATTCCACGTTCTCTCTGGGAGACAAAGCAGCACATTGAGCACTGCTGGCAGGCAGCAGAGCCCAGCAGGACCAAGCTTAGGGCTGCTGATTTCAACTGTCCCCTGTGTTAAAGGGACATCTTGCCACGGTGGAATTGTCTGAAACTCAGCACTTCCAGCCTTCCTGGTTCCTTTTCCTTCCTCCTCTCTGTGCTGCTTACTCAGCCAAAGTAAGGGCTGACTAATATTGGAAGGATTTGCCTTTCATTCCCTCTATCCCTTTTTTTTGGCTCGCTCCTTTCTTTAAAAATGACACACAGCAGCTTTGATGTCCAGACCTGCAGATGGGGAAACTGAGGCATGGGAAAAGGCCCAGAGCTGAAAGGTGGCACAGTGTCAGTGCAGGGGAGAGCAGCAGAGCCAGGCACAGAGCCAGGCTCTCCTGATCCCTCATCCTGTGCCCAAGAGTTACAGATGGATGCCACCTCAATTCTGGCAAAATTAATAAATTCTTGCACAGATCAGCCCTGGCACATTCCAAATTCACTCCTAGCTGGTGAGGAGCCCCAGGTCACCTTGTGCAGTGGATCTCAGAGCCTGCCTTCGCTTTGGCCTAGCAGCAGGGGAGAAGGCAGTGCTGGTGCACACCTGGAGCTGTGCCAAGGCTTAATGAGCAATCAGAAAGGTGAAGGAATGTTCTTGGTGCTTATTTGTCCCTGCTGCTGCTCCCAGGGGTGTTCTTTAACCCTCTGAGTTCAGCACTGCATTGTGGAAGTTTGGTTTTTGTGCTCAGTTTGCATTGTGCTCAGTGTAATTGTCCCTTCAGTGATTTGAAGAACTCTGAGTGTTCAAGGACCATTTGGGGGGTAGAGGGGGACACCCAAGCACATAAGTGGCTTATTTAGGCAAGGTGCACATTGACTTCACTTTCTGTTTGGTTTGCAGCACTGCTGGTAGTGCCTCCTCTTCTTCCTGCACCAAACTCAGGAGGGGATCTTAGTTCTGGGTTGTCAGTGATCTCTGTGTTACCTGGTGGAACCTTTCCTGGAGTTAGCTAAAATAAGCTAAGAAGTGAAAAAAAAAATTGGATTTTTTTACCTCAAGTTGGAACCGAGTTCCTCATTCAGTATTCTGGAATATGAAGTGATATATTCAGAAGAGAGTTTGCTGGGGATTATCTAAAAGGATAAAATGAAAGAAGTGCTGCTATTAATATATATCTATAAAGAGAAATTGATATGAATGTCACCATGCACTGCTCTGCCCCTGCCCGGTCCTGCCAGGCAGCAGCAGAGAGCAGAGCCCTCTCCAAGGGGAATGCTGATGTGGGAAGTTAACTCTGCAGCTCCCAGGAAACCTTGGATGGTTCTGCAGGTGCTGGGGTGGCAGGGGTGTGAGCCACGGAGGGAAAAAGCACAGGGGAGAGCCAGGGCAGCTCAGTGTGCCTGGGAAATGTGGCCCTACAAAACGGGCAGGGCTGCAGAAGGAGCCAGAGGGATGTGCTGGCTGGGAGATGTGGCCCTGGAGCAGGAACATTGCTGAGCTCCCTGCTGGACACAAATGCAGCTGTGGTTGAGGTGCTTCTTGAGGGCAGTCTTTGTTCAGGCCGTTTAAAAAGGAGCATGTAAACCTACAGCTGCAAGGAGCACACGGCTGTGGGGCTGAGCCAAGCCCCGGGGAGGTCGGGAGGAATCTTTCCACTGACTTCAGTGGGCTCTGAGTCCAGGTCCCCAGTGATTGGCTTGAAGTGACACGCAGACTATTTCTGTCTGACAGTTTTTTCCTTCCTGCATTTTCCAAAAACACCAGCAAGAGGAGAACAAGTCAGGACTTCATCTGTTTTGCCAAAGCAGGACTGAGGGTTGCATTATTCACCACATCCCAGGGCTGGCTCTGGAAACGGAGGGATGCAACACTGCAAAATCCAGAAGGTTTTTTTTTGTCTTTTTTTTTTTGTTGTTGTTTTTTTCTTTTTTTTAATGAGATAAGTAATCTGAGCCATTTGCTTTCTTGTTGTACAGGCTGAACCAATGGAATGGTTCAATGGGATGGAAAGATCTCTGGAAACATTCACAATGTGCTCTTTACTTGCCTTGGCGCGTTCCCGATCGCAGCGGGCGTGTGAGATATTTTCTCTCGAAATTTGTAGAAACAACTAAAAAATCCTGCAATGATCTGTGAAAAGGGACACTTGCCAGGAGGAGTCTGACACAATGCTTGGAATTGCAGGGCTCACTGTGCCTTCCAGTTCTTTTTCCTTGAAGTTCCCTTTATCTGAACTTTAATTCTTCACCCATTATGTGGCGTGAGCTCTCCTGCAGCCGTCAGCACCACGGAGCAGTGCAGGCCTCCAACTCTATGATTAAAGCATTAAACATCAAATTCCTCTCTCCTGCCTCACTGCAGAAGTTTCAAAGGAGTTTGGTTGCTCTTTTTGTGGATTGATGTAGCTCTAGGGGCTTTGACAGTTGAACAGCCGTGGTTGTGTTGGTACACAAACTTCCCTGCTCTGTAAAAGATGTGTGTGAGAAAGCACTGACTGATGGATCTCTAGAGACCTCATGCAAGAGCTTAATTTAGTCCTCTTTTTTTAATAGAAACTTGGATCTCAAGCACTACTCTTGTGTAATGACAGGCAAAAGGAAAAACTAACAGGCTTGCTTGCTTTTGAAACCTGTCAGGTGGTTTTAAAGAGGGGTCTGCAAACAGCACCATGTATAAAAGTGAAAAAATGACCAAAGTGCTGATGAAAAACATTTTAAAGGCAGTCAGAGCGATGTGATGAGTAATTTGGGACTGGCAGCCTTTCCAAGCAACACGTGAGGCTGTGTGTTCCTGGGGGAGTGTCTTCCCCAGGGCTGGGATCTGCAAAACCAGGCTGGGTTCCCCTGGAGCCTGAGGGGTGTTCCTGGAAGCTGGGACCCCTTTTTCTCCTTCCCCTCCTTTAAACCTGCTGCAGCTGCTGTGGATCCACCTGCAGACGTGGTGTTGAGGCCTCTGTGTGTGGATACTGGGAGCAGGACACTGCAGTGACAACGCTCCCATGAGATGGGAGGTCCCAAACCTTTCCTGCACATCCTAATTGCAGCAGAAGTCTGGCTTTTACAGCCTGTAGCTGCTCCTTTATAATTTTTTGCTAAATCATGGTCTCCCAGCAGTCAGTTGACATTTGCACAATGCTTTGCAGCTCCATCCCTAAGGATTCGTATCTATATTTAATGTATTTTGCTGTTTGATTAAAGCTCCTGCTGACAGCATGCTTGGCTAGGGACACAGCAGCTCAAAAAGCTGAGTATATGGTGGTAAAAGACATGTGCTGTGCTCTGGAAGAGCTGTTATTGCCTGCATTTGCAATCTCTGAGCTGGACCTCAGCTTGCAACCCCACAGATTCCAAACCTGCAATTACTGGCTGCTGCCTCTGCTGTGAAACACTTCATTAAGCCTTTAGAGTCATTAAAGATTTTCAGGAAATTTATGGGAGCTCAGGTCACGTTGCTTATTTGTTTGGATAGGCCAGGATCTGCCAAAAGCGTGGCCTGTAGGGTTTCTGTGCTCACCCATGTCTGCTCAGGGTTGATCTTCCATTGCCCTGTCCTGTGGTGGGATGCAGCAAAGAGCAGAGAGTGGTGGCAGAAAATGAAGGGAAATTCTGGTTTGGAGCTGGTTTCTTGCCTGGGGACAGTGGCCTCTGGGCCAGCAGAGTGTGGGCTGGGGCTGTGAGCTCAAATAAAGCTGCCCCTGCACAGTGTGGGAGTAAGGACTGAGCTCAGCCCGAGGAAGAAACCTGGGGATTGGTCTGGTCCCAGGGGTTTGAAGGGAATATTTGCTCCCTCCTGCCTTGGATGTAAAGGAGCTGAGGGAAGTCCAAGGATCTCATGGATTCCCAGGTCCCATTTTTAAGGGAATATCAGTTCCCTCCTGCCTTGGATCTAAAGGAGCTGAGGGCAGTCATGGCAGCTTGAGCCAGACAAGGTGTGGCTTTATCCAAAATCTGAGTTTAGTATTCACCAGGATGGCTCAGAGCAGCAATTCATATCCATGCCACTAAGTCCCTTAATTTAATTCATCTGCTGATTTATTTTATTTTATTTTTTTATTTTTAAAGGCTTTGCAAATGCCCTGTTGTGCAACAACGTGGCATCCAACGTGGCTTGCCCAGCTGTCACTGAGAGGTTCTGCCACCCTGAGCCAGCTCAGAAATCGGAGACAACTCCCCAGAAATGCTGTGCTGACGGTGCTGTGCAGGGTTTGGGGATGCATTTGCAAGGTGTCTGTTCTTACAGGCCTCAGAGGTGACTTTGTACTGCACTGTTACAGAGCTGCATCTTTAAAGCTGGGCTTGCAAGTCTAAACTGGCAACATCCAGCACAGAACAGTGCCTTGGTCTGTAGAGCACCTTCTTGCAGGGTTAAAAGCACTTTGTAATGAAGAAGGCCAGTTGTGATTTCAGTCTGACTGTGCAGCAGGATCTAAAGATAACTTTTCAGCCAGCAGCTCCCCTCTGACCCCAGCAAGGGCTGTGCTGGTGGCACAGCAGGGACTGATGGCTGTCCTTGCAGGAAAGGCCGACCCCAGTGCCAGGGAACAGAAGAACTCAATGTTCCTGCAAACCAGCCAGGCTGGGCAGCCTGCACCTCCCTCTGTGTGCTTTGTGGCCAGACTGGCACTGTTTGTCTGTGGTGCTCCCTGGGATTCACCCCTGGGATGGAGCTGTGGCTTTCTCTCTGTTTTCAGATGCCTGTGGCCATGTGGATCGCTGCTGCAGGAGCTGATAAGCTCTGTCTCTCCCATCTGGGCAGCACATGGGCAGGCACAGGGGCTGGGCTCCCTCCCTGAACCCCTTGGGATCTCTTCCAGAAGGTTGGCCGCTGGAAAGGGAAATGCCAGCGTGTACCTCTGGATTTTGGGGCTGCCTCAAGGTGCTCCAGAGGCTCCAAAGGCAAGGACAAGCCTGGCACTTGCCCAGTAACACACACATTTCCCAGGACTCTTGTGTTAATGAGAATTATAACCAGCCATGGCCCTGAGCCTACAAAACTTTCCACCCTCGTTTGTCTTTGCAGCCCAGCAGAGGTGTAATGGAGGCTGCTAATGACACTAATTATTCCCCACCAATTTCAAGGACACAAAGCCCGTGCCAGCCAGGGATTAGATGGCTCCTGACTCTCAGACCTTTAACAGGCCACTGGTTTCTCTTTCTCCCAGTGTTAATCAGCAGAGCTTTGCTGACACAGTGCCTTAGCAGCGCGCCCTGGAGAGCTGCAGGCCGGGGAGGATGAGACAGACCACACGCCTCCATTTCCTGATTTGCTGTATATCAAGATATAGACAGACCTTCATTTTTTGATGTGAAAGCAGAATGAAAAACTAGGTTAAATCAGTCTGGAGGGATATTAAGCCAGTTCTCAGGAAGCCTATGCAATTATTATGCCTCATCCCAGCCTTCTTGATTGGGAACATGCCTTTAAGAACATGATCAGCCCCAGGAGATCTCCCCCTTAGCCTGGGAATTCCACCCTGTCTGCTGACGAGGAGGGAGGCTGGGCCATAGAAACTCTCCATTCAGAAGGAGAAAGCTTGGCTTCCCTTTTTTTTTTTTTCTTTTTTTTTCCTTTTTTTTTTTCCCTGGCAAATTATAAATGTGCACGTTGGATTCTTTTGTCAAGCAAATCTAATGGGACTGGCCTGAGCTGAATGGCTGGTCTGTGTGATGCTGGGACTGGGTTTCTTTTCAGGTGCTCCCTGCCTGTTTCCAGGAGATGAGGATTAGCATCTGCCTTTGGCTGGGAGCAGCTGCAGGAGCTGTGGCCCTTGGCTGGAGGGTTTTTGGGAGCTGGAATGGATCGTGTCAGACTGGCTGGGCTTTGGGGCTGAACAGGTGCCTCCTCAGCCCTGGGTTATCACAGTCTAGGGCCAGCAGGGAGGATTTTTTTTTTCTCTCTTTTAAAAGGTGGGAAAGTCATCCAAGGTTTGGTTTTCATGCAGATTCCCTTCTGTTCCCTGCAGGGAATCAGGCTGCCAGCTGAGCTGGGATGAGCTGGTTGTGGGGATGAGGAGGGGAATAAAAAAGTTAATCAAACCTCAGGCAGGAGCACAGTTCTCAAGGCCAACATGCCTGGGATTTCCTTTGCTTTCTTGTGAAATTCCTGAGCTACTTGGTCCCAGGCTAGCTGGGTTTTTTCCATGGCATTTAGAAAACAGGTTCCCAGGCAGAGCATTTTATTGATTTGATATTCTGATAAAACCCACCTAGATCTGACTTTCCGAGTGGAGAAAAAATAAACTCCAGCCACTACAGCTGAAAGAATGTGACACCTTCAACCTGTCCACTGCCGGAGTGGGCTCCCCTCCTGTCTCCCTGTCCCTGCCACAGCCCCCAGCCCCAGAAAGGCACGTGGTGCACACACAGAGCCTGTTCTTTGGGAAATCTGCCTTTGGGAGTGCCCGTGCATTACAGGGCAGTGCAGCTGTTCATGTGAAGACAGCTCTAGACTCCCCCAGAGGCTGTAGCACACATCTGGGGGTGTCTGTCCCTCCACCCTTTGCTCCATCCCTGGGGGCAAGAGGGAACTGCTGCCACCTCCTCCACCCTTGGGGGCCACCAGGGACAGGTTGGTGGCTCTGGTGGCTCTGCACACACCCCACACATCCCAGCTGCTGCTGTGGGCTCTTGGCCCTTGTGCCAGCCCCTTGGCAAAGCCTCCTTGCTGACCCAGGCAGGGCTCTGCCCCTCCTGAGGAAACTCCTGTGCATTTTATGAGGTTTGACTTTGAAAGAGCAGCTTCCTCCAGCTCTGACTGCATCCATTTCTGCACCAGCTCTTGTAAAAGGTTTGAGATGGAATTAGCTTTTACTTCCAGCTGGGGGGCTGTTTTCCTGTGTGTGTCCAGAGGAAAGCTCTCTGTGTTCATGGAGACCCCTGAGTGCCTCTGCCCCTTCCAGCATTGCTTATCTACCTCCCTTTTATCCCTGCCTTAAGTCCCAAACCTTCCTAAGCCTGTTCTGATGGGTCTGGGTGATAAGTCACCAGAAAGGGGAAACATTCCAACAGAATGTGAGGATCTGTGTTCCCCAGGAATAACCTTGGGTCCCTGTGGTCATTCCTCCCCCCCACAACTGCAGGAGAAAGGGGGAGGCCTTTGAGCTCTTCTGGCTGAAAAATGTTCCCAGGAGCAAAGGACAGCAATGACAAACCTCCCACAGCATCCAGGTCCCAAAATTTCCCAGTGCTGGGTGCTGAGGGGACATGGGTGTGCGAGGGTGCCAAGGGCAGAGCTCCTGCAGCCCACTGAGAGCTGTCAGCATCCCAGAGTGGGAAAGGAATGGACACCAAGCAGCCAGGAACTATCGTTTCAAATGTAAAGCAATCCAGGCATTTCCAGCCAGAGGCTTTCCCCCAGCTGTTGGTTTCCAATAGAGAATTATGATCAGTAATTGATACTCTCAGATGTCTCAGTGCAATCCCCAGAGAAGAATGGTCAGGGCACTATATTTTTTTTCTCTCCTCTCACTGGAAAATTGAGCCCCAGCTGGGGCTAATAAGTGCTTTCATTAAAATACTGATCTTAATCCAAAGCTAGGAATAATGTCTCCTCTGTGCTGCAGCTCTCCTCAGCTCTGACAGGGGCTCTGCTTTTGAACAAGAAATGAAAGAGGATAAACAGACACTTCTCACCCCAACAGCACAAAAGCACTGATGGAGGATCCCAGTGAGGGCAATTTCTATTTGATTGCACCAGTGGACTGTTCTGAGTGATGGAGATGGGTGTATGGCAGTGATCCTCCTGTACCCACCCTGCTGCTCTGCCCAGGATGGTCCCACCAGGCAGAAAATGGGGACCAGGGGTGTTTGTTGGGCTCCAGGCACAGCCAGAGCCTTTCCATGATCTCAACACAAGGATTGGTTTTGTCCTCCCACTTCTTCATTTCCTTCTGGACACACAGAGAGATTATTGTGATATTTTCTCATCCAGAGCTTGTCAGAGAGAGGGAATTTGCAAACTACATCTTGAAAGGTTGAAGGGATTTTCCCCCACTCTCACACAGAGAAAGAGAAGGGATCTCCCCTTTTATTTCTAGGAATGGGGCCTGTGCATTTCATTGAGAACATGCCAAGAGCTTTGTTTCATGTTTTTTTACACTGACCTCTTTCCAAGGCTGGACATGAGTTTTGTCCTGATCAAGAGCAGGATCATAAGGCATCGAGTATAACTCAGAATGCCACTGCTCTCCCTCACTCCATCCTGTTCCATTTCTGTCACCCCTCTAATTTAAAGGTGATCCTGTCCCTGCTCACATCTTTTCTACTTGTTCTGCACAGAGGACTCAGACAGGGACCCTCCAGGAGAAGCCTCAGATGCCATGGGGAGAGAAAACCTTGATTTTGTCTGCAAGTAAGGCAGACTGGGACTGCCAGCAGAGCCTCCTGCTCGTGTCTCAGGTGTGAAGCCTGTGAAGCTGGTGGCTTTTTGGGGGAAGAGCTGCTGTGAGTCCTGTGAGGAAAGCTCTGAGGCACAGATGATGTCCTGAGAGCTGAGGTGCTCTGTGAGGAGCAGCTGAACTGCAGGAAGCTCCCCTGAAATGAACCCTGTTTTTCCATCCTTTCCCTCTCAGTGTCCAGCTTTCTGCCTCCTGGTTTTCCTGGGGAGAGGAAAAAAAGGAATTCCAGGTAGCAGAGTTAGAAATGAAAGGGCCCAAAAATGGAGAATTCATCAGATATCTCTGAGAACATGTGATCAGAGGAGTCACACAGCTCTGGGGAAAACTTTAAACTGCTTTAATGAATGGCTGCTCTGGGATTTATTCTCTTTGCTGCTGGATCTAGGATGTCCTTTTGAACAGCAGCACCTTCTTGGCCTCACTGGCCAATAAAAGTGAGCAGCCAAGTTTTGAGAGTTCCCCTGGCAGCAAATGGCACATTATTTCTTAAGAACTGCTCTTCACTTCATTGACACCACTCCTAATTACTGCTTGATACTTTTAAAAAATCTCTTGCTTTGTGAAGCTTGCTTTGGTTGTAAATGAAGGATAAGACATCTTGTGTGCAGGTTTTGGCTGTCCTTCTGTGGATTTATTGATATGGTTTATATAAATATATTTATATATTTATGTTTTAGTACTGAACCTTAACAAATTCATTGAATTGTGACCTACCCTGCTTATTCTCAGGTGGGATAAAAGTAATGCCTGTTTGACAGAGACAGGAGAAAAACTGCAGTTAAAACTAAAGCATGAGGGATGTTCCATGTGGATTTAGGAAACAAAGTGGAAAATACAGAGATTTCACAGCAAATCTAAAACGCTGCACGTAGTCAAAACTACAGTTTTGACATCACAGCTGGGAATTCGTTGCACTCAGAGGCAGACAGAGCACCACAGAGCCCTGGAGAGCTGCTGCTCCTGCTGCCAGGACTTCCCCATGCTCCCACCCTGCACCCAGGTCTGGCATCACAGTTCCCCTCTACCTCACAGATAAACAGATATTTATCCTTTAAATACTTATCTTTGCCTGCAGCACCACCTTGCACTTATTCTGCAGGCACTCCAGGGCAGGAACTGCCTGGTTTGGCTTTTTGGGGAGCACCTGACACTTCCAAACCAGCCCCTCCCTGCCTTTCCCGGTCCCCTCTGGGAGGGCAGAGAATTCCTCCTGTTCCCAGGGCAGGATCCTGCAGGGAGTGTCCCAGGGCAGCTCTGCTCCAGCTGCAATCTGCACAGCTTCCCAAGCAGCCCGAGGAGGACAAGCCACCCTTTTAGATTGCACGTAACCCTTTCTGAGCCAGGAAGCCCAAAATAGCAGAGAGAGGGCTTGGCAGCCTCCCCTGTGGGTTAAGAAGGAGCTGTTTGTTCTCCTAATTACTTGTCTAGGAGAGGGGTCTGTCTGACAGTGCATCGTGTTTGCCCTGAAGCCAAATAAAACCTCGGTGTAAACTCCTGCCCAGAGAGAAGAAAAGGCAGCTCACAGGGAGTTTCTGTGAATTAAAAGGCTGTAACCATTTCGAGGCTGTAACCATTTCAAGGCTGTAACCATTTCAAAGCATCTCTTGTGCATCAAGTGAGGGTGATCCCTAATATCTCACATGCCTAAAAGGCTCTTTAATATCCAGGGATAGGCCCAGGTGTGGGCTGGTTCCCTTCCCTCTGCTGAGACTTTTTAGCTGTCTG
>NW_005054308.1:10105545-10130141 GCF_000277835.1 Geospiza fortis | reverse complement strand
CCCTTTTCCCCAGCCATGCCAGCACTGAAAACCTGGATTCCTTTCCCAGACAGGAGCTGCCTCAGGGCAGGAGGGATCAGGCCCTCTCCTCTTGGCTTTTCCCACAAATGCAGAGCTGGGATGGCTGAGAGCAGCTTGGGCAGCGTGGCTGCTGCTGCTGGGCTGCTAATTGTGGCTTTGGGGTTTTGTGTTACCCACTGGCTAATCCCGTGCAATCTTCTCAGGTTTCCAAGGTTTCCTTCAAGCCAGACTGTCCCTTCTCCCACTCCCTGCAGGATCTGGTGATGACATTTGGCTTTTTCTCTGGGAAGGGGCATTTCACCACGGTCCTGACCTCTGCCAGACCGCAGGGCATCTGCACAAGTGAGGGTTGGGCAAGTGCCTCTTGATTCCAGAGGTTTTCTTTTGTTATTTCATCCACTTGAATCACTTTAACATCATTTCCAGTAACAAATGCACCTAATGAATGGGTAGAAGGATTATTGCCCTCTGTGGTACGTGGTCTGAATTGCTCAGCTGTGTCCCACTGTTGTGTGCTCGAGGTCAAGGGAAATCAATTGTGGGGCAGGTTTGTGTTTTTGGAACACACAGACCTGAGTTCTTGGAGAGCCACTGCTGTGAAATCCAGAGTAGCTGTGGCAGCCTGAACTTCCCTGAGTAGAGAACCTGCAGGAAATTTAGGAAGGAAAACAGCATCCTGACCTCCCTGAAATTACAGTTTGGAAAATTTTGTCTCTGTAACTTGAAAACACATGGGCAGCAGGTGCACTGCTTGGGCAAAACAGAGTTAGGGGCTAAGTAAAGCCCCCGAATACTGAGAGGTGACTTTTGCAAATTTTCAACCTCTTTTTTTGTTCCCCTGGTATTTCCTATGGCAGAAATTTTCCTCCCTTCCCTGGTGCAGCTCTCTGAAGTGAGGCCAGCAGAGCACATGCACAGGAGGTGCCTGAAGCTGCCCAGCATTTGAGGACCTGGGAGGGGAAGGTGCCTGGTGACCTGAGAGTGGTCTCAAGTTGATATAATTCTGCTTTCTTTGGCTTCCCTGAAATGCTTCGTGGAAAAATAACACCTGGGCCAAATCCCATTCTTTTCCATCAAGGTAATCAAAGCGGTCACTTCACTGGCTGCTGCAGCACGAGCTATTTCCTCTCTGAATTAGCCAGTTCAGCCTTCAGTTTCTCTCGTCTTTGAAGAGCCAGTGGGCTGGGGGTTGAATGTCCAGATAAAACACCTTCAAACTGAGCTGGGCACAGACTTCTGGAGACATTTGGCTGTGTGAGACTCCACTGTGTGCCAGAGGCAAAGCAACCCCAGCAATTCATTCAGCGAGGGGGTGTGAGGGAGGACAATGCAAAAGAGAGAAAATGATGGGCCTCAAACTGATAGACAGCAACATTTTGAGGAGCTCTGAAGAATGCTTCAAATCAACATTTAAAAATTTGGATTAACATTTTGGACATTGTGGCACGAAGCTGAAAAAATTCTCTTTATTTGTTGGTTCATTTCTACAATCTTTTGATCAGCTTTTCTGTTTAGATTTGTGAGGTTTTATCAATGGTAATTTAAACTGCTTATTTCTGTGTCCAGAAACCTTTGGTCCCCTTCAGAACGAGTTTCCCCCTTTTGTCCAGGAAAGGATATAATTTATCCTGCCAGTCACATGTGATCAGGTTGCCACACGGGTCTGGTTACAGGATTATGTTTCCAGACACCTATCACAGGATTTTTGTGCCTCATTTTCCTTTCCTGTGTATTAATTCTCCCTGCTGCAGCTGGACAGAGGTGGATGCTGCTGGTAGAGGGGTTTAGTTCTCATGAAGTGCTTTAAGATTCACTGATGGATCATCTCTTCTGAGATGGAAATAACCCTTGGCATATTTCATGTTTCATAAGAGGAGAACATGATTTTTCCTAGCTTATAGGTCTCTAGAAAGGTGCCTCTCATTATAATGGAACCCATTTACACTCCCAGGCTAGAAGAAAGACTGAAGATGTTCTGAAATATTATGTTAAAAGGTTTCCATTGCAGCCTCTGGTCTGTAAGCAAACTCTGCTTGCAGGGAATACCTATTTTTTTAGGGAGTTTTGTGCTTTAAAACCTACACTTGGTCAGAGTTTCAAGAGCTGTGTCTGGAGAGCATCCCAGCCCTTCAGGGCTAAGGTGTGCTCAGGTCAGTGGTGCAGCTTCAGGTCCTTACTCCACTGAAACCCTTCAAGGACAAACTTCCTCCACCCCAGGAGGTGCTGTGCTCTGAATGGGATCAGCCTCTTCTCATGGAATTTGGCCTTTGGTCAAGGTTAGTGTAATAGAGGAGGTTGGAAGATTTTGGGGGGGGATTTTCTGCCCTGCTGGGCACAGGTGGTGGCTGGTTCAGGATGAAGAAGAGGGTGGGTGGCTCTCAGCAAGTTGCTGCTTTTGTTTGTAGGAGAGTTAAAGAGATCCACCATCCCTTTTAGGATGAAAACCCCCCAGATCCTTGCCTTTCCAGCGGACTGGTCCTTAAAAGACCCTCTCCTGCTTTTTGTGGCCGTGGTTTCCAGCTGGCTGGCAGTGTTTGCTCCATTTGTCACGTTGGACTGGCAGTGCTGAGTGCTGTGACTGCAGAGCTGGCAGGGAAATGTCCAGACAGCCCCTGAGCAGCAGCTTAATGCCAGTGCAGGTACGGAATGTATTTATAGCTGAATGCACAGTCTGTGTGTGTGCACATGTGTGCCTGGGAAAGTTTCAGAGGCAGAGCAGAATGCATCTCAATTACAGCCCCGTCTGGAGCTGCAGCCCCGCTCAGGAATTGAAAAGCTGCAAAGAATCCACTGAGGTTAAAACCACCATTTGGTTTCCCTCGCCAGAGGGACACTCATCAATATCTCTCTCTGTTAACAGCAGAGGGTTAAAGCCTTGGCAGGGTTCTCAGCCACCAGATGCAGGCAGAGGTTTTTTTGTGAAAGGAGATTTCATTGCTGCAGGGTTAAAGCTCCAATTTTGCCCGACGCTGCAAAAGCAGGAAAAGAGTGCACAGGCTGCTGGCTTCTCCCCTTTGTACGTGTCCTGGGGATGAACTGGCCTCCTTTTTATCCCAGTCAGGACAGAGTTCTCCACAATTCACTCCCCACTTGGCATCACGTGCAATCTTGGATGCCCTGAGGTGAGGGGCTGGTGCACCTCTGGACAGTGCCCAGCTCTCCATGGTCACTGCTGGAGGAGCTGGCAGAGCAGTTCTGAGTGCAGCTTCATCATCTTCCTCATGCTCTGCCCAGCTGAGCTGATCTCAGAGGAGGGTCCTTACTCAACCTTGAGCTTTCTCCTGTGTCAGGCTTAGAAGCAACCTTAGCACTGCTGCATCCCATTTCTTTTCCCTCTCTAATAAGAAATCACATTTTCTCTCTCTGCCTGACAAAGGACACTCCTTCCCGGAGCAAATTTCTTCAGCACAGACCCACTGTGCTGCTCAACTCTGCCTCTTAAAAACTTAACTTAAAAACACTTGCCCCACTTCCCCGAGGTTACACAGCAACTCCTTGGCTTCACCAAGTGACTGAGACAGCCCTGATGGAGTGGTGGTTGTATTCCCATCTCCTCAGTGAGGAATTTGCTCTGTCTGACACCCCCAGTCCCCTCCAGCTGCCCGAGGAGCTGCACAGCACAGCTGGGGACACCTGGCCCTGCTCCTCGGGGGCTCTGCAGCCCAAGCAGGGACATCTGCTCGGAGCTGAGAGCTGGCACAGGAGGGGTTTGGCCTTGGAAGGGAGATATTTACTTTGTACAGCTTCTCTGTAAACCAGCACTGGCTGGAGAAGTCCAGCAATCTATTTAGTCTAGGAACAGCAGAGCATGCCAGTTCCTCTGGAAGAGCCCTGCCTCAGTCCAGCTGGTTACTGGGACAATACTTTCCTACAGGAGGGAAAAAAAAGATGTTTTATTCCTCCCTCTTGGTCATCCTTGCTCCTCAGCACTGTACAGTTGTCTGTGGCTCACAGGTCAGGGTGGGGAGGGAGAAAAACCCTTTCAGTTCTGTGGAAATGAAGGAATTTCCATACAGGAGGAAGCTCTCCTCGGGATAATTTCTGTTCTTCTCAGCAGGACCTGCTGCAGAAATCTCTCCAAGCTGCTGCCTTGTGCCAGCCATGCCTAAACTCAAGTGGACCCTGCTGCAGGCTCTGCTTTTGCACAGTGAGGTTCGGCCAGCTGGTCCTGATGGCAGAGCAAGGGTTGGGAAAGAGTGTGAGGATGAAAAGTTTATATGAGAAAAAAGTTTATATATTCCTTGTTTACCTTGAGCAAGGAAAAGCGCAGCTCTGTGTGTGTGTGAGTGGGAGACCTTTAATAAGGAAAAGCACAGCTCTGTGTGTGTGTGAGTGGGAGACCTTTAATAAGGAAAAGCACAGCTCTGTGTGTGTGTGAGTGGTCCTGGTGACAGGAATGTGCCTGTGCCAAGCAGGGAGCCAAGCAGGGATCCCTCATCAGCCTGGGAAGGACCACACCAGGTGCTCCATGGAGCTGGATCCTCCATCTCTGTCAGGAGCCCAGGGAAAATCTCCCAGGAGTTATGATGTCCCAAACTCTTCAGGTTGGAAGAGACCTTAAAACTCATCTCGTTCCCACTCTTCTTGTATTTTCCCATCCATTTCTGCAGCGGCCTCTCACCCCTGTGTCCAAATCACCACTTCTAAGGTTTCTCTTTAAATCTGCAGTTTCCAAGATAAGAAAAGGAGGCTGGAGCATCCTTTAGCCAGCCATCCTTTTGTGCCCTGTGCCAGGGCAGCCACTGATCCCAGAGGGAGCTGCTGGCCTGTGCTGCACAGAGCAAAGGGGGTGCCAAGGGCAGTGCCAGAGCTGGCAGGGACTGGAGAACAGTCCCTGAATGGGGAGCACAGAGCCAGAGGGGTGCCCTGGGCAGGGACACTCAGGAGAAGGAGCCCTGAATGGTGACAAGTTTCTCTTATGCCATGTCTCAAGGAGGAATTCTGGGGATTTCACAAGGCTGGGCACAGGCAGGAGCAGGGTGTGGGTGTCCTGCCAGGATGCCCTGAGGACACAGTGCTGGCCAGGGCACCTCAGGGCTGTGCTTGGACTCTTTCAATTCACAGCACACCTGCCTGGCCTGAAATCCTGGCTCTGCAGGCTGGGGAGTGTCCAGGAGAGGCTGAGACCCACTGCAGCTCTGCCACCTGCTCCAAACCCCTGCAGTGTGAGGGGTTCTCCTGAATTGTAGCTCTGGGAACCCCCATGAAGGACGAATAATGAGGACTCCATTGATATCAGAAGGCTAATTAATTACTTTATTATACTATATTATTCTATACATCTAAAACTGAACCTGCCAAGCACTCAACCCTGCACACAACAGCGCAGAACTTGTGACTGTCACCCTACAGTCCCAACACACACACACCTGGCCCTGAGGGGCCAAGGAAACCAAACACCAGCACTGTGGGTAAATGAAACACCATCCCTGTGGGTAAACAAAACACCATCCCTATGGGTAAACAATCTCCATGTTGCATTCTACTTTTGCACAAACACGGGCGCAGCAAATTATAAGAATTGTGATTTCTTTCTCTGAGGTTCAGAGAATGGGAATCCCAGAAATATTCTTGGGAAGAACGGTGCCTTGCTTTTCTCTGTGAAGAGAAATGTGGGGCTACACTCCTGTGAGGGCAGGAGCAGCTTTGTGCTGCTCCAGGGGGTGACCTGGGGCACAGGGACGTGCCTGGTGTTCCTGTTCTCTGCACAGAGCTGACGTCTCCTGCTTTGTGTCACATTATGCATTATGTGATAATTATAAAAATGTGAAAATAGAACTCGCAGTACCAGGCAGGCAGCACGCAGCTCTGAGTGGTGCCATGTGTGTTTTCCTGCTTCCCCTCTGAGGATAAATGGCTCTTTTAGAAAAGAGCCTCGTGTTTGGTTTAAGTTTCTCATTACTCCATAGGGGTTCTTCCTTGTAGGGCTCTTGGAGCAGGATTAGCTGGCAATGGGTGGCACAGTTCCCTTGGTACATAGTGATCCAGCTCTGCTTCCCAAAGGGCTCAGGGCTGCTGCAGTTGCCTCTTAACTCCTGCCAAGTGCCCAGGGGGGTTGATGTGAGCCAGTGGAAACGCTGGGTCCATCCTGGGATGGATGTGAGGGGATGAACTGTGGTTTGCCATTTGCTGCTCCCAATTATCCACACAAAGCCAGGTCCCCTCTGAGGCAGCTCCTTGGGGAAATTGTTCATTTTCTCTAACTGGGTGGCACTGGTTTGTGTTTCAGCACGGGTTTCCTGTTTCCCTGGCAGCTTCCAAGGCCAGTGTGGAGTAGGAGAAGCAGCTTGGGATGAGCTGAGTGGGGGAATAAACCTTCCTGTGGTCCCATCATACAATGGGATGTGCTGCTCTGTGTCGCCAGGGCAGAGGGGGAGCAGCAGGTGCTGCAGACACCCCCAGTGCCCCGGGGGCTCCTCTCCTGCCACTTAGAAATCACTGAATGGTTCAGGTTAGAAGAGATCTTAAAACTCATCTCATTCCCAATCTTCTTTTATTTTCCCATCTATTTCTCTCTCAGACTGCCCAAGAAGCCCAAGTTATATTTTTATTCAAGAACATCAGAAATGAGGGGAGGAGGAGGGCAGATATTCCCAGTGCTGCTGCTCAGGCTCTTGTGCCTTTGGGATCTCTCTGATTTTTGCTTCCCTCTGTGGACTGCTCCCTTCACCCAGAGCCTGCAGCACCCACCCCAGTCCTGAACCTCATCCCAAAGGCAAGCAGCTGCAGGGAGAACCTTTGGGTGTGACGCCTGGAGTGTCACAATTCAGTTTCTTCTAAAAACTGGAAAAAATTTTGCCCTTTATTCAGAATCTCACTCTGTGTTGGGAGGTTTCTGTTCCACACAGGCCCCCTGTGCCTTTGCAGTATTGAGAGGAGGATTCCAGGTACAGATCAGTTCAATAAATATACTCCCTGATTTTTTTTTTTTTTTTAGATTTCCTAAAATACAGGCAATATGTCATTGTCAGGAGACAGCGATTCTCTTCAGATCTGTGGGCTGAGTGATTACCTGAAAGGTTTTTTTTTTTAAATAAAAAAAATTTTATTTGAGGGAAGGAGAAGCGGGATTATAAAGGATTTTAAAGCAGGTACGACCTTCCTACCCACTGATGTAGGAAGCTGATATGTCAGATGTGTGAAAACAAATGAGAACTTAACAAGGGGAGGGGATAATGACTCAAGAGAAGTTTTTGCTTGTTACGCAACCAGAAATCCCAGGACCTCAGAAATATTTGAAAGTATCACATTTTCCCCTATTCTTTTTATTTTTAAAAAGCAATCCCTCCTTTTTAGCACCCAGTCCAGAGGTAATCCAGTGCTGCCTTGCAATTTGAAACTGCAGCTTGTGTGTCATATGGGCTGAAATAGTTGTGTTGCGCAATTTTCAAGCGAGTTGAGGGGAGGGAAATAAAATGCTGAGATTTTAATTTATTTTTTTAAAGAAATATCATTCCCTGGTAGTGTTCACAGCCTTTGCACTTTCTGATTTGTTGCCACCCTCAGGGTGTGTGAGGTCCAGGAGAAAAGGCACACGTGGGGCTTTGTGATGGGTGAAAGGTGGAGCAGAGAGCACTGAGAGGAGTGAAGGGAGGAAAAAGGGTTATTGATAAACTTATTGATAATGCTGATAAAGTGTTATTGATATACCATTACTGATAATATTAAAAAGTGCTATTGATACACTGTTATTGATAATGCTGATAAGGTGATATTGATAAGCTGTTATTTTATAGTGCTGATAAAGTGTTATTGATAAAGTGTTATTGATAACACTGATAAAGTGATACTGATAAAATGTTATTGATAAACAGTTATTGATAACACTGATAAAGTATTGTTGATGAATGTTATTGATAACACTGATAAAGTGCTATTGATAAAGTGTTATTGGTAACATTGATAAAGTGCTATTAATAAATTGTTACTGATAATGCTGATAAAGTGCTGTTGATAAATTGTTATTGATAGCACCGATAAAGTGCTGTTGATAAACTGTTATCAATAACAGTGATAAAGTGCTGTTGATAACCTGCCCTTGCACTCCATCCCTTTAAGGGGCTGCAGCCCCTCTGCTGTGACAGGACACCGAGGGGATGTGACACCATTTTCCCAGGGTGATAACTTTGGTTTAAAAGAAGCCAGCGCCGTGAGGAGTGCTGGGGGTGGCTCTGAGATAAGGACCCGTGGGCAGGGAAGCTGCTGACAGTGATGGTTCAGGGTGGGGCCAGACCTGCCAGAGCAGGCTCTGACTCTCATCCCCGCTTGCTTCTGAGTGAAACCCTTCAGCCAAAGTGCCAGAGTGAGCTCTCACTTGCAGGCACAGCTGAGAGTGGTCACTCAAGCTGTCATCAGGTGTGCCAGCAGGGCAGGAGAAGGTTTTCAAGGCATTGCTGACTCCAAGCACAGGGTAGCACAAGATGCTTGCTCTGTGCTGCTGCTGCTGCAAGTTATGTTTAGCCTCTTGGAAATATTCCCAGCCCACCAGGAGTCATTTCTGACTAACAGGCACCCCTTAATCTGTCTCTAATCCCCCCTATAATTTTACACCTATTTAGCCTCATCCAAATAAAAGCCCTCAGTTGCTTAAGTAACGATTGACGAGGCTTTGCATCTCTGCTGGGAAATAAATATTATAATCTCCTTTTCTAAACAAGCAAACTGGCTCTTGATGAGGCAAATAACTTCTCAAGAGAGGGAGGAGCAGGTCTGACAACAGATGCTGTGCCAGTGCCCTGAACCACCCATAAAACCTCCAGTGAGGACAGACACCAGCCCTTCCCCAGAGAGCTCATCCCCATGGGCTGCCTGGGGACACTCCTGGGCCAGCTCTGGAAGGGAACAAACACCCCCAAATCCTAAATGTGAGCAGTTCTTGTGCATTCCTGGCACTGTGTTGGGAAATGCCTGTGAAAACAGAACCCTCCAGGGCTGCCCCTGATGTCTGCAGAATGTGGCATTGCCAGCAAGCTGTAAAACACCCCAGGCTCGTTTGCAATGTGGTTTAAAAGCCCCAAAGGTACAGAAAGCTCAGGGCTGATGGCACAGCACCTGGTGTGTGTTGGGAGCCGGGGCAGGAGGGCCCAGCTCAGCTGCACCAGGGACACCCTGCCCAGGAGCTCTGCCAAGAGGTCTCTTTCCATCAAATTATCACAGGGGGGGCCCTCTCCCTTGGCACGGGGAAAGAACAGCTCAGGTTCTTCCTTCTTCTTCATCCTGGAATCAGGGATGAGCCCTGGTTTTGTGGGATTGTGTTACCTGGAGCTTATGTGGAAGCTGGGCCCGGTTTTCAGCCAGTGTGGAAAACTCCAGGACAAGTTGCAAGGTGTTGTCTTTGTGGGATGCCCCGTGGCAGGAAGGAATGATGAATCTGACTCCATGGTCTCAGAAGGCTAATTTATTGTTTTATAATACTATATTCTATTAAATAATACGATACTAAAGAATACAGAAAGGATACTTACAGAAGGCTAAAAGATAATAATGAAAATTTGTGACTCTTTCCAGAGTCTCAACACAGCCGGACTGTGATTGGCCAAAGAGTGAAAACAATTGACATGAAACCAATGAAACAATCACCATTGGGATAAACAATCCCCAAACACAGTCCACATGTGAGCACAACACAGGAGAAGCAAATGAGATTATTATTGTTTTCCTTTTTTCTCTGAGGTTTCTCAGCTTCCCAGGAGAAAATCCTGGGCAAAGAGATTTTTCAGAAAATGTGACAGTGACAGCAAGGGAAATCCCCAGGCTGTGTTTCCTGCACACCAGAGAGCTGCAGCCTTGGAAGGAGAGGAGAGAATCCATGGGCACTCCCTGTGAATAGCTGAGCGTGGATGGGAGCAGCAGGAGCTGCTGGGTACAGTCACCATTCCCAAATGGTGAAATTCACTATTCCCAAATCTGAGGATAACTAAGGAGGTCTCAAAGCTGCACATTTCCATTTTGTTTGCCTTGATTGCCCAGCAGAACAAACAGCATTGTGTGGGAAAGGGAAAGGTTTGGAGACTATCAAACCAAATTCTCCCTCCTGGTTTTATCACCTGAATCCTTAGGCCAAAGAGCTGCTTGTGTACAGCTGAAGGAAGAATTCAGGCTCCTTGTACAGAAGTTTGCTGCTGTGGTGGCTTTCTTTGTGCAGCACAGTGGGCTTGGAAGGAAAATCAGGTGTTAAACCAATGGCTGTGGCTGGCAAACCTCTCTCCAGTGCAGGAGAGAGGATCAGGATCAGGATCTGGGAATCAGCTGCTTGGCCTGGCTGATCCTTGGGGATGATCCCTGCACCCTTGGGGATGATCCCTGCATCCCTGGGGACGATCCCTGCATCCCTGGGGATGATCCCTGCATCCTTGGGGATGCTCAAACTCCCAGAAAACACAGCAAAGAGGACACAGCACCCCAAAAAGGGCCACACTCAGATGAGTTCTGCCCTTCTTTGGCACTGCCCAAGCACGGGGATGACGAGATGAGGCAGGGGTGGACGTGCCCCCGAGCATGCAGGAGCAGAGCAAGCAAATCCCAGGGGCGTGCTGCCAGTGCCTGCCCCATTCAGAGGGGCTGCCTGTTTAATCAGTGACTTCAGTGATTTATGGAGGGCTGGTTAAGCGTTCCTTGAAGTCAACGGGAGTCTTTTGATGTCAGGAGGCTTCAGCTGGAGCCAGAGCCCGGCCATTCTTGCAGCAGCTGGGTGGTGGCGAGCAGAGAGCAGCGATGATAAAGCAGGAACTGAGAGAGGCAGGGCTGAAAGGGAAAAGCCTCCCTGGACAAAAGGCTGGCTCCGAGGTACAGCGTTTCTCAGAGCCCTGAAAAATGCACAAACTGTTGCTTTCTTTGAGGGCTTTTCAGGGCTGTGTTTTGTTTATTAACGGACAGTCTGTTCTGGGGGCTGTTCTTACCCCTGAGTGCTGCAGCCCCCCTTGGTGGGGGTGTCACAGCAGCGGCTTCATTAGCATTTATTTAGATGTCTGCCTTGGAAGCAGCTCTGATTGACGAGCTCATTGTCTGGAGTTCCCAAATGACTCCCTGGCTCTCCTTATCTCCATTGTGCCATTCAGTTTTAAGCAACAGTGATGGGTTTGGGGTGAGTGTTGGAGCTGGATTTAGTCTTCAGAACATCCCTCTAACCTTAATTCTCACAAAGTTGGGCTGGATTTAACCTTCAGGACATCCTTCTAACAAAGTTGGGCTGGATTTAGTCTTCAGGACATCCTTCTAACTTTGATTCACACAAAATTGGGCTGGATTTAATCTGCAGGGCATCCTTCTGATCTTAATCCTCACAAAGTTCTCAGTTTGGAGAGGTGAAGGTGTGTAGATTATTGCTGCTTTTCCTAAGCTGGTGTGATGATGTAGGGAGCCTACAAGTGTTACCCCAAATGAAGCGTGAGATCCCAGCTGGAGCTGGGATGGGAACAGAGGAGATCCTGACTCCATCCCCAGAGGTGACTCTGTGCTTTCCTTCTGTTCACTTCTGGCCTGATGGAGCAGTTTCTGACTGCCGTGTAGACAAAAAAAAAATCACTTTTCCATCAGCAACACGTGAATGTTTGGAATATCTGCATCCACAGCCCAGTAACAGCTACTTGGAGATGAGGCAGTGGAGACAGACCAGGCAGCTGTGAAATCTGTGTCCTTTAGGGGCAAAGGCCCATACAGGGGTGACATTTTGCACAAGCCAGGCCTATTTCAGCATCTGCAAAAACTCTGAGAGGGTTTTTCCACCTCTGAGTTGTTAAAGCCTAAAAAAACCCAAGTCTTTTTATTATACTGCTCTTTAAATAATAGCAGCAGTAATTCTATACTCTGATGCTTCATTTCCAAGACCCTTTGGTCTTTAAAAATCACCCCTTGCTTGAAAACAGTTGATGGCAAGAAAATAAACTTGAAAGGCATTTTCCTGCCTCTCCTGGTGCTGGGGAAGCTCTGGACTTCACCTTTTGTAGCCATTTAGAAAACACAAGGATACCAGACAGGGGAGGAGGGATCAGCTCCCAGCTCCTGGGAGTTTTGGTGTCAGGAATTATCTCCCTCTTTCACCTTTGTGGGATGGATGCTCAGGTGATACTCTGAACGCAGAGGGGTCAGGATTTCCATGAAGGCTGAAGCAAATCCCACAAAGGTGGTGATATTCTGCAAAATGCTTCCTGCCTGGATTTCTGTGGGTGACAGAGCTGCACAGCACCTTGCAAGTGTGGAGCCCCTGTGGGGTGCTGGCTGGAAAAGCTGGAAAACGGAAAATACATCTTCCTTCTCTGGCTATTTGTAGAAATCAGTGCAGAATTAGTACCTAGAGAGGCAAAGAGGAGAAAGGGAGTGGGTGAGAAGCACCTTGCATCAGAGCCATGTGGCACAGGCTGTCTCCCAGGGGATGGGACAGCTGAAAATTCCTGCTCCTTCCTGTGCCTGGATCGGATTCCTTTGGTGGAAAGAGGGCAGGGTGCCCTGGGGAAATATCTGCAGAGCCCCAGGCCCCTCTGACATCAGGTCAGACATTCTGGGTCACATAACTGGAGGCTGCAGCATGAAATTTAATCTCTCAATGGATCAAGTGCTCCTGGCACACGGAGCTCCTGCCTGGATGGGCTTGGTGAGCTCAGCATGGGGAGAGCAGAGGGCCTGGAGTGGGAATGATGGAGCTGAGGGATGGATAAACCCATTGCCAGTGCTGGTGGGAGATGGAACTTGGCTGGGGTGGGAGTGGGACAGGGGAATTATGTTGTGGGTTTTCTCTGCTCTAAAAGGAAGAAGAAAAAAAAAGCTTGGAAAAAGAAAATGGAAAGAAAAAAAAAAGAGAGAGCCTTGATATGCCCGAAAGGAGGAAGCACCGCTTTCATCTCATCCACTGGCAAAGCCTAAATTTAAACCTATATAATGTCTAGGTCCAGAGAGTGGAAGAGTTAAATATTGCACATATTTAAATACGACTGACAGGCATTAGCGTGGAGAGACTGATCCTGCACCGGAAATCTCAGGTGATCTGGCCCCCTTTCCACAAAAACAAAGCCCAGTGAGTCGCCTCCAAACCCCATTTTCAAAGCTGAAATCACTTTAAATCAATTTCTGCTGCAGGTGTCCAAATAAGCTCCCGTTTCTACGTCTCTTCTTGGTAAAAATAGCTTATCCTCTGACATCTGGGAGAGGTGAAGGTGTTAGCAAGCACTGAGCTGTCAGAATCCCTGTCATCATTTTATTTCTGGTTGTTGAAAGTCCCATTAGTTGGATTTTTGTTCTTCTTTTGTGCTCATTTCCATCTTGTGCTGGGAACAAGAGCGTGGCTGATGGGGAGGACTCCCAGATCCTGCAGAAGAGGCAGGGAATGTTCCACAAATGCATCCCCTGCCTGCAGTGCAGGCTGAGCCCTTGAACACCTTCAGAGCTCTAAGAAATGTGGAAAAGTAAGATTGAACAGCAAATCCCAAAGCAAATTTTTTCCTGCAGATTCCTTTTCCTGCAGATTTGCTGGTTCACCCAATAAAAGGCTCAGAATTCCCAGAACTTTGAAGAGCTTCTGGAACTTTACTGTCACTTAGGCTTGCCCTCTGATTTTTTGTGTGAGTAAAACCCAGATCTTCAGGATGATACAGTGTGAGCAGAGTTAATTGGTGCCTTTCTGCAGAGTGGGAAGTGCTGGATGTGAGCAGAGGGAATCACAGTGGAATATCCTGAGTTAGAAGGGACCCACAAGAGCAGGACACCCCAAGAATTCACCCTGTACTTCTTGGGGCTCAGTGCTGCTGCTGCATTTGCAGTTTAAATCTCATTTTCTGTCTCTTCCTCGTCATACTCATCAAACCCTTTCCTGAAGAACCCTTCAGTTTAGAGTATCTGTGCCCAGTCAGACTCTCTGCCCTCTGCTGAAACTCTCTAGAGACTCTCCAATTTTTAAAATTTCTGATTAAAGGCGTAAAGATTTCGACCAATTCTTTGCTGTGCATCAGCTGCTTTTCAGTGAGGGCAATTTAATTCCTATTATGAGCCAGTATCTCATAAACTCGTTTCTTTTGGAGCCTTTTTCCAGTCCCCAAGAACATTATTTCCATGCCTTTATTTCTCTTGGATGGGCTCTCACATTGCAACTGCCCTCGGTTGATGCCTGCAGAATTCTGAACTGCTGGTTTGGCTGGAATATTCTGCATGGATCACCTCCCAGTAACTCCCAGTGCCTCTGTGTCCTGCAGGCTGGTGCCTGAGCTCTGCCTTCAGCTCAGTTTCTTCACTTTCCCTTTGATTTCACTCTCTGCAGAGAAGTCAAAAGCTCTCACAGAGGTAAGGGATGTCATACATATTACATCTACCAAAATTACAAATTATTCATCACAGCTCGATTCAAAGGCAGCTCTGTCATCTCTCCTACTGCTTCTCAGAGATCCTGGAGCCTCCAGAGTAAAATTCTGCTGCTGGGAGAGGTTTTTCTTTTAGGCAGTGGCAGAAGGAGCTGAGCTTGAGAAGGACAGATGGAATCTCTTGATCTGATCTGGCAGGAGCAGTGGTCAGGGCAGCAAATCATCCCACAAATGCTTCTCATGGTGAGATGACTGAAAATCAAAGCAGAAACCAGATTTGTCCTTAGACCTGGAATAATCCTCCTCAGGAAATCCCCCAGGACCACATTTCTTTAGTATGAGCCTGGAAGATCTCCCTGCCTTTGGGGTAGAGAGCACTTCTCTCAGGTGTCTGTTCAGTGGGGATGGACAAAGTGCAAAGGAATCCAATATTTAATCGAAACCACACCCAAAGAGCTGCTTCCCTGAATTTCTCCTGCCTGCAGCATTGTCCAAACAATCAATTGCCTCTTCATACTTTTCCATGCAGGCTTCCAGGGCTGTGTGGTGCTGCAGACCAGCCAGCCCCTGCTCCTAAAGGTCCCCTGCCATCGAGATGGTTCCTGCACACGTGGCAGAACTTCTTCATGTGCTTCCTTGGTTTTCCTGCCCAAATTCCCACTGTAGCTCACTTCAGGCAGCTCCCTCTTTGGGAAGGACGCGCACACCCATGAAACCCTGAGAGCAAACCCTGCCTTGATGCAAAAACCTGTAACAAATAGCTTAATTGACAGGGACCACGGTGAAGTTCACCCACCAAACTTCACTTTTTCCCTTTGTGCGAAGGAGACTGTTTTCCTACAGCACCGAAAACTTCTTTTGAGATCCAGTGAGTCTTATAACCAGGTGAAAATTTTACATCCCACCCAGAGAGCCCTGCAGCCTGTGGGTGAGCTGTGTTTTGGGGTCACCAACCCCATTTCAGCCCCACAGCAAGAGCGATGCCAAACAACAAAATTGCATCGCTCGGGGACGTAATTTGGGCTTGATCTAAAAATCAGGGTTGAGATTTCCTATCTCAACCCTCCCCACCAAAACTCAGAAATCGCATATCTCAAATCCTGCCTGGCGTTGCCTTTTCTGACACAACCCCTTCCCTCCTGTCTCGCTGTTCCCACAGAGCCGGGCGCTCCTGCAGCCCCGCACGTCGGCAGTGGCTGGGGGACAAGGGGGGCTCGGGATGGGCCGTGCTGTTGTCACAGCAACCCCTGCCCTGCCCTGCAACCCCTGGGGCTTGTGGTTGGGGTCACCAACCCCATTTCAGCCCCACAGCGAGAACGACGCCAAAGAACAAAATCACATCGCTCAGGGACATAATTTGGGCTTGATCTAAAAACCCTGATTTCCTATTTCAATTTCCCTCCCCCGGCAGGGGAGGCAGCTGCATCCTGGTACCCGCCCCGCTGCCCTCCTGGTACCGGCGCTGGGTGAAAAAGGGGATTTGTCCCCAAAAGAACCCACTGGGGGTGGCTGCTGGACACCCCCACCCCTCGAATGTCTGTGACATCTCTGGAGGGAGCGGGTGGGATGTTCTGGGAGCGGGGTGGGATGTTTTAGGAGCAGTGTCACCCTGGGGGAAATGTCAAGTGTCACCTGTGGGGCCGGCAGGTCCCAAATCCCACTTTTCCAAAGCGTTTTGGGGAAGATGGTTTTTTTACACGAGATTCTGGCTGTGTCCAGGTGGGTTTTTACATGATATCCTGGCTGTGTCCAGGTGGGTTTTTGCACAAGATTCTGGCTGTGTCCAGGTGGGTTTTTGCACAAGATTCTGGCTGTGTCCAGGTGGGTTTTTGCACAAGATTCTGGCTGTGTCCAGGTGGGTTTTTGCACAAGATTCTGGCTGTGTCCAGGTGGGTTTTTGCACAAGATTCTGGCTGTGTCCAGGTGGGTTTTTGCACAAGATTCTGGCTGTGCTCAGATGGGTTTTTGCACGGGATCCTGGCTGTGTCCAGGTGGGTTTTTGCACGAGATCCTGGCTGTGTCCACTACCACATTTGTTTTTACATGAGATCCTGGCTGTGTCCAGGTGGGTTTTTGCACAAGATTCTGTATGGAGGGGTTTGACAGTTGGCTTGTAAGCAAAGCTGAATTAGTAGAAGAAATAACAATTGATGATTTTTCAGTGTATTTATAGTAAGTAAGAAGACAAGGCCATCAGCATAGAAACAGAAAAGATACATAAAAAATATTTGTAAGCTAGACTACGTGCATAAGTAGATGTGTACACGGGCCTTATTAAATTTCTGTAAAACGTTTGCCAATTATATTGACGCTAATTGCTTTGCACCAATGAATATAAGTTATTGTAATGTAATTAATGACTTAACATCACACTTTGTTAAAAGTATATAAGCTAGAGAACATGCAGAATAAAAAACTTTTTTCTTCTTAGACCCTAATCACATATATATGTCACATCTGACCTAACAGGGATAATTCAGGCTGTGTTCAGGTGGGTTTTTACATGAGATTCTGGCTGTGTTCAGGTGGGTTTTTACATGAGATCCTGGCTGTGTCCAGGTGGGTTTTTACATGATATCCTGGCTGTGTCCAGGTGGGTTTTTGCACAAGATTCTGGCTGTGTCCAGGTGGGTTTTTGCACGAGATCCTGGCTGTGTCCAGGTGGGTTTTTGCACGAGATCCTGGCTGTGTTCAGGCTCTCCTGTAGGAAGCAGAGGTTCTGGCAGGGTCAGAGATAATCAGCCATGCCTTTTTGCAGGTTAAGCAGTATTTTTTTCCCCTGGGAGGTGACTGGGGCTTGGTTGGGAGGGAAGGCAGTGGCTCAGATGTTTCTTGGGTGAGATGAGATGAGATGAACTGCTCCCCTGAGCCCCTGCAGCTGGGCTGAGCCCAGGGTGGGCACAGAGTGTGCCAGAGCCCAGGAGAGAGGAGCACAGAGCTCTCCAGAGCAAGGTAAGGCTCAACTGGACGTTATTTGGGGTTTCTTGACAAGATTTGTGTTAGTGAGGTGCTTTTTGCAAGGTGTTGTGTGTATAGCATGGTTGGAGAAGCCAGGGGTGAAGGTGTGGAGCTCAGGCTGGTGCTGCAGAGCAGCCCAGAGCTGGTGTTGGTGATACCTGAGGCTCTTTTTCTTGGTTTTACTGGGATGGCAGAAGTTGGGCAGGACTACCTGGAGGAAGGGCTAAATGCTGGCAGGAGGAGCTGGTGGAGGTGAATGCTGGCAGAGAGGGGCGTGTTTGGTGTCCTGGTGTCTCACAGGGACGGCTCTGGGGGAAGAGTTCCCACCGAATTTTCTTTTTTTGCTGCGCTTGTGCTGCCCCCTTGTAGAAAATGTAAATTTTGTGAGCGTTCTCAGAACTGTGGTTGTTTCATCTCCCTTTTGCAGAGTTGAAACGTGAAACTCATGGCAATGTTTTTTTATTTCTGTTAGAAATCCCTTCCAAAATGGGTGTATTTGATGTATAAGGTTGCTTGGAATTCCCAAAGGCCCTAATGCAGCAAACTGCAGCCATCTGTTCTCATGTGAATTCTTTGTAGGGCCAACACCTGAAGTGCTTTGGGCATTTTTTCCCCCTTTTTTTCTTGGGTGAGCAGAGATTTGTTACAAAGACTCAGTGCAAAAGGCAGTGAATTCTGTGAGTCAGGGAGATGGAATTGGTGACACATGAGGTCCTTCAGCCTGTTCAGGTGGGCTGGACTTGTTGCATTTTGCATTTTGGTTTGTCCCAGTGCTGCAGGGGATTGCAGGAGCCAGCTCCCAGCCCGATGGCTGAGGTAGCACATTTCTCTGTGCAGGGCTAGGATGGTGTCTAGACTGGGCTGGTCACTGCCCAGTCATGTTCCTGAGGCTGAGCCCACAACTCTGCTCTGTTGTGGGCTCAGCACCTGAATCACAAAAATGCAGGAACTGCACCAATGGTTCAGATACAATCTCATGGCACAACCAGCTGGGGCCTCAGCGTTGTTCACACCTGTGAATTACAGATTTGGGTCGGCCAGGATTTACAGCTTCACATCCTAAAGCTGGGGTTTTGTCCCTGATCACTGGGGCTGTTCACTTCTCTCCCATAATCCTGATATTTGTTCCTATTGCTAAACCTCTTGAGAAATGTCAGTATTTGCTGTGTGATTCGCACTGGCCAGGCACAGTCAGAGCTCATGGAAACACTTTGGGAAAGCTGTCTCCACACCTTGCTGGGCTGATTCACTCGGGAGGCAGCGAGAGAATCCTGGGTCTGCTCGGGATTTGCAGGGAGGAGTTGAGAAATGAAGCGAGAGTTGATCTCCCTCTTACGGCCGAATTCCGAACAGCTGCGCTTGGGAAGGGAGGGAAGGAGCAGCAATTCCTGCCCTGGGGATGTGAGACCCCAGTGCTCACAGCCAAACCCAGCTCTCCTCAGGGAAACTCCTAAAAAATCTTTTTCACTGCAGTATAAAGCACAAAATATCTGTGAAAGAGTTAAACCACTCCAGTTCTCTGTGAGTTTGAACCCAGAGCTGGGCAAATATCTAATTATGGAATTTTAGAATGGCTTGGGCTGGAAGGGACCCTAAAGGTGACACAGGTGATGGCAGTTTGGTTCTGCTGCTTCTGGTGGAGTCTGCTCGAGTCTGTGACCCACTCAAAAACTGTCTTTGTTTGAGGAATCCAGAATCCACTCAGGTGGAACTGTGACCTTGATAAGGTGATCAGCAGCTGTGGGTTCTGCCTGGCTCTGTTGGTAACCTGCTCCAGGTTTCACTGAAAAGCATCTCTGGAGTTATGGCAGAACAGTTACATAGCAAGTGCCTCAGGAATCATCCCTTTATTTTATGTAAGATTTGCACAAGAAGTTAAAAAAAATCAGAAAATGCTTATTGATTTAAAGGAAGGATCAATTTTACTTAAAAAATGTTATAAACACATTATACATAATTTAACTCATGTTCAGTACTTGGAATTAAGTTTATCTTGGGCTGAAATATGTTTGTAAAAATGGATTGCTTTGTGTGCTTGATTTGCATTACATGGAATAATGGGGGAAAGGCAGTGGAATTCTGCTGTTGAGGTTTTCCAACATGACAGCATTTGGGACACTGTCAGAGGAACAGAGAGGTCAGAGCTGCTGTATGGCTGCAGGGTTTGGTGGAAGAAAGGCAGAGTGGGAGAATAAGGAATGTTCTGCAGTGATGCTTGTGCAAACATCTCAGTTCAATGTCAGCTTCTGATTCCTTGAATGCCTCCCCAAACTCCTCAGGCTGTGTTTAACATACCCAGCACAGCAAAACCTGACTCATTCCCCAGCTTTAGTCCAACATCCTGCTGCAGGGACAATGCCACTTCTGCACTGGGTATAGCTTTGTTCTTTTGCTCTGCTGTGGAGATTTCTATTTCATCACTGAGGTTTTAAGGCTGGGATCCTGATTCTGGCTTGTGACTGGCAGGATTTCATCAAAGGGCACTGCACAAGTCCTTCATCCTAAGGACTTGGTGGCTTTTGTCACTGTCCCATTGTGTCAGGGCTGCTTCCAAGGCTCTGATGCAAAGCAAGGACTTCAGAACCCCAACATTAAAGCCTGTGATCCCAAACTGGCTGCCCCAGCTCTTCAGGTGCTTCTGTTGTCATCTGAAGGTTCCCACAGCCACAGGAGCTGTGCACGGGCTGGGCCCCACCAAAGGCACAGCAGTGGCAGAGCTCAGGGTTAACACAGAGAGAACAATGGAAAAGCCTTTTATAAACTACCCTGGCTGAGTCTCTTCTCCTTCACTCATCTCTTAAAGCAGCTGTCAGGTAGGAAATGTTCAGGTTCTCTCCTCACTGCAGTAAATCCAGCTTGACTTGCTACAAAAACCCCCTGAGCTCCTGTCCCTGCTCCCTGACTGCTGCTACTGCCATCCAGAATGTGCCTAAGCACAGTCAGAATCCTTTTCATTTGCTCTTTCTAAACTCTTGAACAATTTTTTTCCTCTGAATAAATGTTTCAGTTCCAAAGAAGTGGTTGAGAACCCTATCAGGAGGTAAAAGGTTCTTTTCTGTCAGGAGCTGCCCTTAAGGTCCTAAGGGAAAACATTTATTACACATTTGGAGCAGTCTTTAACCCCCAAACCAACATCAAGGAGAGAACCCTTTACTCACACAATCCTCACAATATTTTACATTTTTTGAGACATCTTCTGTGGAAAGGATACTAAAATCATCTTATTTCATGACAAGAAACAAGCCCAGGTTGTTAAACCTGGATAAACCCATAAAATGTGTAAGGTCACACTTTCCTTAGGGTTCCAGCCATCATCAGGACTCCTGGATTTCTTTAAATAGTTTCTGCTTAAAAGAACTGCTGAAGAAGCCAAGCCTCAGAGATGCTTTTTGAGGTGTTTTATTGCAAAAAGGTGTGGACATTTGCTGGCAGAACAGGTTATCACATTCTCCATTTGACTGTCATCCAGAGGACACTGCATGCATTCAAGCTGAAAGCATAGGACAGTTTCCACCAGGCACCTGAGAAAGAAAAGTCTTCCAAGCAGAAAAAGACAAATTTCCACCTGATCCCCTACTCTGGCGTGCCCTTTGCTCCCCAGAGTTCCCTGGGGAACAGGAGTGACATCAGCCATAGGCACAGCCAACTGTAAACATGCTCCTGTGCCCAGCAGAACTGATCTGGATAATGGATCCTGAAGCTTCAGCTCCAGTTTTGAACAGGAAATTCCTTTCCCAAAGCAGGCAGTGCAGTGAGTTCTACCTGTGCTGGCACCTGCTGCTCCCTGTAACCCAGCAGAGGCACACAAGGCTTCTAGCAAAGCAAATGTGACAGCTCTACTTGGTCCCCAAAAAACACCCCCACCCCCAAACCCTCCTTCCTTTCTTTGTGCTCCTTGTAGCACCTCTTCCCCACTCCCTCCAGACAGCAGACAGCTCCCTTCTTCCCTTCCCACCCCCTTGCCCAAAGGCATGACTAATGAATACATGCTGCAGTTCACAGCAAAAAAATCTCTCCACACTTGGGCTGTCCCTCCACAGGCAGAACTCCAGGTGCACCTGAACTTCCCCATTTCAGTGCCTATTTCCCACAGGCCTAATAAAGGTTAATCATCTTTGGCAGACAGCAGCCCTGCACCAAAGGGAACAAGGAATCCATTGCCAGACTAACAGGGCATGTTGCAACTGCAGCTGCTCAGCAGCAGGATCTCCCTGCAAGGAAAAAAAAAAAGGAGATTTTAGAGGATGTAAAAGCACCTTCACAAGTCAGTGCATTAGAACAGATTAGGATATATTAACAACTGCACTTTGCTGTGGGTTGTAATGGACTTTTAAAGTACTTGAACCAGACCAATGCAAAAATTCAAAGCCTTAAAGCTGCAAGTCACAAGCAATTGACTCAGGGTGATAGTACAGCCACTTAAACTTCTACTATTAAGCTAAACCCCTGTGCTGGTTGCTCTGATAATTCCAAGCATTAGAACAGCCACTGTAGGTTCTTATTCCTCCTAAAGAAATCAGCTGTAGATTACATGGAGCATTTTTGCTCTCAGAAAGCCCTGGCAGATGGAACAACTGACAATTAACTGCCTTTCATGCAGCATGGTTTTAAGTCCCCCAGCAAAGCTGCAGACTGAAATTTCCCACCAAGGCAGTGGTTCCTCAATATCCAAATCAACCTTTGCAACCTTAGCAAAGATGGGCACACCTTGTGCTAAGACACAGGAGCAGTTATGGCCCCCTGAGGCCCCTGGAGTTATTTTAATCACAAAAGCCAGAATGAACCTGTTTGCCACAAAGGCACCCTCAGTCCTTGCAGCTGGAAGAGTCAGGTTGTTCTATTTAAATCAGTTTTTGAGTGAACAGTGTTTCACTCCCAGAGATGTTGCCCTTACTCCAGCAAGACTATTTTGGTCAGTGACAATTCAACACTCCAGTGTTTGTTCTGAAGCACAGATACCCAAAACTTTCAATGCTAAGCCACAATAACTTGTCTCCACTCTATTCCCACTGTGTTTCAGTACATGATATATATTCTCCATTTGATACAGTTTTGAAGGCAATCCAGCCACTTCCATGCTGCTGGATATGCTTTTTTTTTTTTTTTACTAAAAGGCCTTTTGGGCTGATCCAAACCCAGCTCTGGCACAGTGCACAGTGTTCCTTGATAGCTGATTTACATCACCCTTATGTCTTAGCCCCAGTTATTTTTAGAGGCACTGGAGTGGCAGAGGCTGTGTGACAATGACAACAGGCTGCTGATCAAAGTGTCCCCCCTGCCAAGCCCTGCTCTATCTTGCACTGTACAAATACAGAGATGAGGCACACGGAATGTCAGCACTAAGTGCACAGATACCAGACCTTTAGGAGGCATCCTGAGATGGAGCAGGAGGATCCTTATTCTCAGGCTCTGGAGGAGGAGCTGGCACATTTTCCTCTTTCTTTTGTGCAGCCAAAAATTCATGAATCGCCCTCTCTATCTGAGGCCTGAAGATGTGGTTTAGTTTTGGATCCACCACCTGAGAAATAATTCTGTCCACTCCAGCTTCCAGCATTCCTGACCTTGAACAAAGACAAAGAAGTCATTCAGCTCCTCTGAAAAACTTCTCCCCAATCTCCTCCAGAAACTCTCCAGAGCCCTCCTGTCAACTGCAATTAGCATTAACATGGTGAGAACTGCAGCCTACTCAGGAGATCCTTAACAGGGACTTGTTTCACTCACCTATTTCTCTCCCTGCTCCCTACAGAATTAACAACTCACATCTGCTCTCCCAGGTACTTAAATGACACCTTGGCCAAGAGCCACTTTTAACAGAGCTCCTGTGGAAACCAGGTCAACATGAAAGCAAACAAACACATTTTGGCTCAAGAAGAGAAACAAGCTATTCTGAGGAGGAGGGCAGGTGAGAGCAAAGACTTTTTTTTGGCTGAGTGGAGGGAGAAGAGCCCTGCCCCCTCAGAACAGGACTGTCACTTGCTCCTTGTCACAGTCTAGACAGATGGGAATGAATTGTAAAAACAAGGCAGTGAGCACAGAGCAGAGGCTCTGGGCTGAGCAGCAGGAGCTGAAGTGCCTGGTGGCTGCAGGGGCTGTGCCAGGCCCCTGGATGGTGGGGCACAGATGTCTGGGAGGGTTAAGTCATGTCTGCAAGGGAGCAGGGACAGGAAATGGAGATGTCCATGGCACTGGGAGAGGAGCCTCAGGATAAATGAGGAATCCTAATGTGAAGGAGGCAGAGACAGGGCACCTCGTGCCACCTACAAGTAACAGAGCCTGGGTGGGCAAGACAGACAGCTGGACACCCCCAGGGCTCAGCCCTGCCCCTCCAGGAGTGACAGGGACTGTTCAGACTGCACAGGACTGGGGCTGTTCTTTACAACATTTTGTGCAATACCTCATCCTCCTCTCCCTGATTAAATCTCAGCAGCTCTGGGAAGCAATGTGAACTGTCAGAGTCACAGAATGGTTTGGGTTGCAAGGGACCTTAAATCTCATCCCATTTCACCCCTGCCATGGGCAGGGACACCTTCCACTGTCCCAGGTGCTCCCAGCCCTGTCCAGCCTGGCCTTGGACACTGCCAGGGATCCAGGGGCAGCCCCAGCTGCTCTGGGCACCTGTGCCAGGGCCTGCCCACCCTCACAGGGAAGGATTTATTCCCAATATCTACTGCAAACCCTGCTCTGTCAGTGTGAAGCCATTCCCCTTGTCCTGTCCCTCCAGGCCCTTGTCAAATTTTCTCCTCATCTAGTTGGCTCCTTCATGCCTGTGAGGCCACAACTCTGTCACCCCAAAGCTTCTCCTGTCCAATCCCAGCTCTCCCAGCCTTTCCTCCCAGCAGAGCTGCTCCTGCCCTCTGCCCATCCTGGTGCTCCCCAGTGCAGAGTCTGAAACAGCTGGACAGGAACTGGTGCAGAGATTGCTGTGACAGGGGCTGGAGTCTGCACACAAACCTTTGGCATCCTCAGGACTCTTTCTTTAAAGAATCTTTAAGGGCTCTTCTCTTTCCTGAAAGTTAAGATCAGCTCACCCAGCTCAGCACAGCAGCAATCATTTGGACAGCAAATAGAAATATTTCCCCACTCAAACCCACCCATTTCAGGCAGAGCAATAATGTGCATTTTGGGGAGAGCTCAGCCTGCACTGACTCTCACAGTGAAACTCAGGGAGGACAATAAAGTGGTGTGAAAACCTGAATTCTGCCAGCTCTGCCTTGCCTGAGGTGGTTTATGGCTTATAAATCCCACTTGTTGTGCAGGCTGCTGCTCACTCACTGGATCACACTCTGCCTCAGCCCGTTGCGAAGCTGGTTCTTGTTCATGGCTGGGGTTCCC
>NW_005054308.1:10104392-10105535 GCF_000277835.1 Geospiza fortis | reverse complement strand
GCTTGTCCAGGTGGGTCGAGACAAAATTGTCAACTTTCTGCCTCAGGTTCTGATAGGCTGGCTAAAAAAAAATAAAAATAAACCCAGTTCAACAGCTCAAATAGCTCCCAACAACCCCCTGCCAGAGCCCTGCACAGTGCAGCTATTGTCACACACAGACTGCCCTGCTGTCTGTGTGTCCCTCCTTTCACTCCCTGAACAAAGATAATCCTGTTTTCCCTGAGAACACAACTGGAAATTGCACAGAACTCTCACTGTTGTAATAATTCAAGCAGCTGGGTAGATTGGGGCTGAAATTGTAGTGAAATGCAAACTGTGCAGACAGAGGTTGTTTAAGCAGAGTTTTTGTTGTCTGGAAAGCCTCCACCCCAGAATTCCTAGGAAACTGGCTGAGCAATGCTGCCACTAAACAAAAACTTGAATTATTTGCTTCTGTGGCACTAGCAGAAAAGGATAAAAATATAAAATTGTAATTTTAAAGATAATTATAATTATTTGAGTTTTATCAGAGGAAATGTAATTCCATTGAACAGGAACTTAACTAATAAATCCATATAAATGCTCAGGACCATGCACACCCTGGGTGCAAGGGAAGGACAAGAGGGAAACAGGGATATTTCAGAGTTTGATGTGTCTGCTCTGGGTGAGGATGGCAGATCCCAGAACAGGGCTCTGCTGGAAACATAAAAGCTTTGGGAAAGTAAAATTCAACAAAAAACGTTGAATTCTGACAGTAACGGAGAACAATCCAACTCAACACTGACAGCCCAATTCAATACTGGCAACAAATAATGAGGAGTTTGTTGTGGCTGAGAAAAAATTAATGTCAAACAATCTGAGATCATCTACCCAAAAAACAAAGGTTAAAGGTTCGGTTTGAGACTATAGAGACGTTTGAGAGTGTGGGAATTTCAGCAATACAGGTTGGGAGCAGCACTGTTCCTATGGGAAGGTGTTTTCCCAGGAAAGCCTGGGCTGAGATGAAAGGCTGAGCCCGTTCTGTGTCCGAGGTGTGGAAGTGGCCGCGGGGATCCCCCGGGAGCGGCCCCAGCGCGGCGGGGGCGGGCAGGGCCTGGGCTCGCTGCCCGGCCCCGGTACCTTGGTGTCCACGTCGGCCAGGCAGTCGCGGCGGAAGCCGTCGAA